>NC_061513.1:68681900-68750689 GCF_022539505.1 Lolium rigidum | reverse complement strand
AGGAGAATAGAATTCAGTTACAATCTTTTTTTTGGAGGGAAAACGGCAGGTGTTCTGCCAAATCAATTAAGTAGGAGAATAGAATTCAGTGACAGGCTAGAGAGAAACTAGCTGACATGGAGACAAAGGGAAAAACAAAAATGCCAACAAACTAAGCTCTAAAAATGACTAATCGTTGATATCCGGCTGGGCGCCTGGCTCGTCTCCTCCTTCCCTTTCATGCAAGTATGCTCCTAGGAGAAACAAATCATCTTTCATCAGCTCCAGGATTTGACGTTCAGGCATGAAAGACTTTTGGAACACCCTACGACATCGTTCTTTCCAGATATGCCAAGCTCCATAGATGGCCACTATCCCCAAGGCAGTAAGAATCATCTGGTGGTATGTGTTTCCCTCTTGAAACCTGCATTGCGAACTCAGGTCACAACTGAGATTGATCTTCCTCTTCATTGTGTTTCCATGGATGAAGCTACTGTTCTTCTCGCCATTGTGGACACTAAAGAACTTCAAGCAGGTAACAAAAAAATTCATCATGGTCCTTGTTCAGTGGTCTAATATGCCTTCATCTTGGGTTACCTGGGAGAACAAGAACAGACTATTTGAAGATTATCCGAATTCACCTGCTGACATATCGTGCTAGATCCGCCACTTCAGGCAAGCAAGTGGAGAGGAATGTCACGCACCCGACAAGGACCCAGGCGGCAATGACTGAAGCGGTCAGGTCGGACCATGTAGAAACTAACCTGCTTCTGTCCAGTGCAAAGGCCACCGGGCCTATGTAATCTGGGATAGCGGGGGGTCGGGTATGATGGATGTATGCTGTAGCTTTGACTACTTTCCCCTCTCTTGTTTATCTCCCTTCTCAACGTTCTCTTCTCTTGTATTCAAAATATAATGAATTTTGTCTCTAATTCACTGTGTGTGACAACTGTGAGTTAAGACCGTGATACGTGTGTAGGAGCTTCCAGACTTGGAAGGCAGTGTTGCGTGGGTGGAACTGATCGATGACGGTGAGCAGCTCGTTGGAGATATTGGCATAGGTCCAGAGGACTATGGTGGCATCTTCATGCCGCCATTTGGGCCGCGCGCCTTCTTGACACGGTGTTGCACATGAAAGTTACTTAGAACGAAGTGGAAGAATTCTTTCCATTTGGAGTAGTTGTTTGCCGCGAGATCGAGCTTGAAGTTGGTTTAGCCTGTGATGATGTGGTGCATGTACGGTGCAGGGTGGGCGGTGGGCAACACCATGATCGAGTTAGTCGAAGTTGATGAACTCGTGAAGATATGGGTGCAGAGTCGCGCCATGGAGAGTCCAATGACAGGTTCGGATGAGGCACCCATGGCGGCGCTGAGAGGCAACACAGACAAGAGGTTCATAAGATGTCCTTGCTAAAATGTAGTGTATATAATTAATATATTTTTAAAAAGTAAAACATGTAAAATTTAACCAAGCTTATTGAGAAAATTATCTATATCTACAAAACCAAATGTATACCATATAAAAATATACATCATGACTAATCTAATGGTATTGATTTGGTAATCTATATGTTGATATTTTTATCTACACCTACATAATTGCCCAAACTTTACCTCCTTTGATTTTTCAAAAAAATTATATACACTACATTTTGTAAAGGAGGATACTTCGTTAGTGCTATCTATTGATTCAAGCGCTGAACCGTGACCTACGTCTTGGGGCATTAATTAGGTCTCAACTTGTCCATCGCTTTGTTGGTCCTTCCGATTCCGCCGACGGTGGCCGTGGTGTTCCTCGAGCCGGTGGTGCTCGACGGCAACGACGCCGATCTGTTTATTTTGTCGACTCCGCCGAATGTCTAGTGTTTACGACCCAACATTTCCTTCTCTGGGCCACACAGCTTTTGGGATCGACGTCGCCCGGTTGCTTGGGCAGATACCACTTTCTCGTTCCAGCAACAGCGCGGAACTCCAGCAGCAACATCCATTGCCATTAGAGATGATGGAGGAGACTCTTATAGATTGGGCGCGGTTATTAACAGGGCTACATAGATCAGGTTAGCGTCTTAGCTTCAGAAGTAAACATCCTCCAAAACATCGGCTAAGAGCATCTCCAGTCATGTTCCCAAAGCATTCTCAACGAACTTTTGAAGCGCGCTGGATAGATAAGTGCGCAGTCGCTTGGCCCAAAGATCTTTTCTGTCCAGTGCGGCTCAATACCGTGTTCGACGTCCTGATGCCATCCCCGCTACATAATACTCGTTACGGGCGCGCCGGACACAATGCCGAAGGCGGCGTGGCGAGTGGTTGTCATCGACACAAATCACGCAGCGACAACTTTCCATAATGGTAGCAACTATTTTCGAGGTGGAGGCAGGTGAGAAGTCCCATTATCGCTGCATCTTCTCAACGCGTCACGACGGCCCTAATGCGGCAGCCCTCCTTCCCGCCCTTTCTCCGCCGCTTCCCGAGTCACATCGGCCTATAAAACCCCCTTCCTTCTCTATCGCCACCACAGTCGCCGCCGTAGCACAAGACCCCTCCATCACCACAAAAAATGCCGCAGCGCCATGCAACGACGTACTCCATACTGGGTCGCAACAACCGCGCTCTGGGACCTCCACATCCACCTCCATCGGCGGAAGAACCTATGCCGCCGCCGGTTGAGCCTGAGCTCGACGAGGCTGACATGGAGGAGTTCGCGGACCTTGACACGTTGTTCATGGCTGACGCGGTGGGGGAGGTGGCGACACCGGCGAAGGAGGACAACGACGACCTAGAGGACTGGAGTGACGGGCTGGACCCGGAGGAGAAGTCGGCAGAGCAGAAGGCCATCGTCAAGTCCTACGAGTTGCTGAAGAAGCTCTAGGACGACCCCCGCGCCCGAGAGTAGTAGTTTGACGCCACATGGCAGCACATCATCGGAATCTCCATCGAGCATGCACCTACTGAGCAGGTGCCTCGCCTCTTCATGGTGGCCAAGAGGTAGAGGCTCCTTGAGGAGGCGCAGGAAAGCCGAGCGCGTGATACTGCGCTTCGAAAGGAGCGGCGGGCACGAGCGCATCAGAGGAGGAAGGGGAATGACGACACGTCGAGCACCTCGAAAGACGGCAAGTAGACTAGGTTTTAGGTTGAAGTTAGCAACTTTCATTCAGTTTTGTAAACATATAACAAAATTTGAATAAAAACTTTAATCCTCACCGTATTGTCTTGCAAACGGACATTCCCCAAACACGGTACGAAGTGCGAAGTGGCAGCAGCCTCCAAATGAACGATCCAACGATCCAACCTGACGCTTTTGCCAAATGTCATTTAAACCCAACCTGACGCTTTTGCCAAATGTCATTTAAACGACTGATCTGGCGCGTCGTTTGGGGACGCGAGTGGAAATGCTCTAGTCGTTTGGGGACGCAAGTGGAGATGCTCTAGCACCTGCTACACCTTTGCTAAGCTTAAAAATGACAAGTCTTTTTGGCAAACGGTTGCAAACTATTGTCGACTTCACAACCTCGAAAACGATCATAACATCCTCTTGGAAGTAGCAATGCCAAAACATTCGAGTACAATAATTCTTCGCAGTGCCTTGCTTAAAAAAATAATTCTCCGCGGTGCGAGTTTCAAGCACCTATCAGCAAAACAAATGTAATATGAATTCAATGGTAATTCCCTGACCATGTACAATGAAGCTACAACACACCCTTATTTGTGATATTAACACCGGAAAAGGGGAAGTGTGCGATTGGCCCAGGGTGATGAACCAGAGTTTATTTCACTTCCCCAACTTTTACAAGACATCCATTTCTGTTCCCTAGTCACACAAATAAATAAATAAATTGAACTGATATCTACACTATGAACAACTAAGAATTGAATGGGAGGCAACACTTCTCCAGATATCGAGAAAGCATTTGAAACAGGTCCAGCCCTTCTTCCTCGACAGGCATGGCAGGTGGAGTAAGTGGAAGTTCTGAAGGCAGATGTTGGTGAAACGAATCTACAGCAGCCGCAACACCGTCTTCATTCCCTATTGCTATTGCCAATTCCATTGATCGGGATTTCACCTTCACGAAAGTACATGAATGGACCAGTTAAAACAATATATCTGTCTGCTCATTACCAAAGAATGTGTTTATATATCATAAGATTATCAGATTATTAAATATCTCCCCTTAAACAGATTCAGATTAGTAGCATATAATTCCCCATGTAGTGAAAGATGACAAATGAACACATCATAAGTGACTAGAAAAAGAGAACAGAGCAAGAGCATGAAAAGGAGTACTACCTCAGGATCAAGCATGAATCTTATTGCATTTGAAAGGCCCTCCGTAGTAAGCTCTGTTACACGAATAGGTGCAGGACCCACACCACGTGCATGAATTAACTCACCCCAGAAGAACTGATCGCCAAAAAAGGGCACTATGGTGGTTGGACACTGTTAAGAGCATGAAGAGTAGTCAGGACAGTCACAAAAGATTGGTGATACTGAATGATAAGGAAATGTAAGTTTCTTAGAGCAGATTGAAGGTCTTGTACACTGAGTATGATGTGCATAGCAAGCATCAGGATAAAAAATTACAGATTATCTTGTCAGATGAACCTTTCATTATGAACGTCACGTGCTCTGGTTCTGTTCCAGTGGTGACTGGTGTGTACCATGTTTTGTGCCAAAAAATTCCGAAGGGCATCATGTGCTAAGACATCTTATGTTCTTTCAACCTCTATTAGTACTGCAGACTAGTAGGCTAGTAGCTTACCCCAGCAATCAGGCCTGCAGCTGTGGTACCTGCTCCACCATGATGGACCTGGTAAACAAACATACAACCTGATCAGTAATGTGTATGCGGAAACATAAGTACAATGTAGTTTCAGAAGACAGTCCGAAGCAAAATTAGAATCAGAAATTCTGGTGCAGAATACTATTGTAATATAAGCATAAGAGGAGGAAGCTCTTCAGAACATGTCCCTAACATTCCAAGTTAGCACTATTAGCTGTGGTGAATTGCTGTGTTGACTAAACAAGGCATTCAACATCGAAATAGTCTATTAAAACAGTCAGACCACCCAAGATGGTGGTCCAACCAACAAACCGCCCGCATCACTAGTTCGATTTTCAGAAACTACGGATATTAACATAACTGAAATGTGTCAAGTTAGTATGTAGGTTACTCCAAAAAAAAAATCTTACTAGATACTGGTGATGTCTGATACTGTATGCTAATTCGAGGATTTTAGTATTAAATAAATTTAATAACTGTTTATACAAGTTGTTACCACGAAAAAGTTACGCACATACATGAAGTAGAAAGGTCATGTTTACACAGAAGAAGAAAACTTATCGTTCAATGCATGCTTTCATCCACTAGATGCTCTCCAGCAGCCAAAACAATTGTAAGCGAGAAAGATTCATGATGTTAAAAATGAATGAGCTGCTGACATGATACTAATTTATGACTTCTGACATGTAGAGAAAAGTTCTTCCATAACTTTTTTTATTTTTCTTTTGGCATTACAAGAATGCACGAATTCAATAGCCTGCTGGTATCACTTCATGAAATTTCCTGCAAGTCAACAAACGGTGGTGTTGAAATAGTAAACTCACTACTGCAGTACAGCGAGGAAACAGCCAGTCATGGGGGCAATCCTCCACAATGAAGACGTCAACTGGAACTTCTGAAACTGCAGGCGCAAGTTGGACAAATAAATAACAAGGCAGATGGACAAAATGTGAACGAAGAGTAACTATTTTCTAACTACCTTCGTAAATCTCTACGAAATGTAAGAAACATCAATGCTATAGAAGAGCGCCCATATGGTCGCGTACGCACTACTCGCATGCTACAGAATATATCAGAATATGGTATGCACAATATGAACACTGGTTGTTAAATTGATTAATAGGCACTTACAACTTCCAAGATCTCCCCAACCACGGCTAATGATTCCTCTCTGTCCTGTTTCTCTTAGAGCATCCAATATGATAGTAGTGACCTTTTTTTCATCATCAAGAGGCTTCAAACACAAAATAAACCACATAATAAGAATTAGATATTTATACTCTTACATAAAAAACAAAAGCAGACAAAATAGGTCTGGCAATATTCTACTAGCCCATTTTAATTTTGGAAGAGTAATAATAAACCAGATGTGGAAGTGACGTTGTTATGATTCCAGGAGTAGGGGAGGGGATCAAGGTCAGCGCTAGTTCGATTTTGTGCCAAAAAATGAGTGCATATGTAGCCATCAAGCCAAGATTTTCCAGTCTCACGCAGCCCACTCGGCTAGTCCTGCCTGGTAACTCATCTTACTCAGGTCAAACCCTCCCCCATTCCTTCTGTGAGCATTTTCCCTCACTCACCTGCCCGAAGCAGTGCTGCGCCTCAGACGCACATGCCAACCCACAACCATAACCCACGACGTGGCCACCAAGGTGAGCAGCAGCAGGCAGCAAGACACATGCACCTCCATTTATATGGAGTACAGGTCCTTTGCGTTTTCTCGAAAAAAAATTATATGGAGTACCAGATAGTCCTGGCTCGATTGGAAAGTAAACAAAATTCCAAGGGCTGTTTTGGTTTCTTCCTGGTTTCTGGGTCTTGCCGTTAGGTGTGTTCGGTGCTTTAACTTTGTTTTTTCCCTCTCTGAATGCTTCTTCTAGGTACAAATGACCAAGAAAAAATATATATTCATGAAGGGATGAATCAACAATTCCATTACTCTCCTACTAAAGCCGAAGACATCTGATCTTACAATCTAGGCAGGTTATCCAATATTTAAGCGGTATCAGATACATTTACATGATTAGTAATGATATCATAATGACTCAGTATGGTCGTTCATAAAACTAAGTACGGCCACTAGCATGATTTTGAGTTGTTGAAGGTTTAGACTGGTGAAGCGTGTCATCATCCTTCATAAAACTAAGTAAAAGATATAAATATATGTCTTGGATAAATAGTATGTTTACTATGTGAAAAAAGATGAAGAATATTGGGATGCGAACTTGCGATTAAGAACGGTGAAAACATGTTCAAGAAAGATAACTACAGTTCAAGCCTTCAAGGAACCAAAGAACCAGGGGTGTAACTTTTTACGGTAGAACAAAATGTAATACCAGGTACCAAAAGATATGCATTACAGTAGAATTGATAAATATAATAGAAAATGAGATAAAATACAAGATTACTGAACTGTTTTAGAATCATCGTAATACATTTTTGCACAGGGTCCATACCATGCTACCAAAACCAATGTATATTGGTTCAGGCCCTTGTTGTAACCACTGTGAAAGCTGTAGTGGTGGTTGGTACTTTGTGCCAAGATTCAAGAAGCAGAATCCTACAACATCCACTAGAGAGCCCCAGTCTGCAGACAAGAATGTAGTTAATACAGCCAATATAAAACAGATTGTTAAAGCATAAAATTTGCAAAAAATAAAGAACAATCTGTTTGCATCAGCTAGAGCTAGCAAATGACTAATCTAAAACACAACATTTTTATGTAAACAATAGGGAAGGACCCTGTTGAAATACATACTGATAATATAATATAATGTACAACAGTAAGAGCTAAGGATCCAATGAGAAAAACTGCAAACAGAAGTCAAGGACTGGCCCAGCTAAGAAACAGGATAGAGCGACTCGTTGGAAGATTTCAAGGTTCAAGAAAGCGTTAAGCGTAATTGGTGCGGTGGCCTTCCGCTTAGCGCTTCAGCGTGCATAAGCGGCGCTTTTTTCCTCTTTTTTCCGCTTTTCTCCGCTTAAGCGCTTATGCAATCGATGCGGAAGGCCTCCGCAATGTGCTTCAGCGCGCATAAGTGACGCTTTCTTCCGCTTTCCTGAACCTTGGAAGATTTTCCTCAAAACATGACCAACTGATCCTCCTCTTCCTTCGAAACATGAAGCATAAACCTCGAGTTCTGGGAACCCATCCAATTAGACAAAACTTCAATCATCTGCTTGGGCATTCTAGCTTTCACCCATTCCGATTCAACTGGTAATAATGCTCCCAATGATGCTTATTTGGTGGATCCTTGGGTACATAACCTTTCATCAACCCAAAATAAAGTTTGAAGAGTTTTGTCCCCTCAAACGTTAATAAGTAAGATGCACTTTGGCCAAATTTAAGACCAGAAAGGAATGTATCTGAATACTTAAAGATAGTAGATGCATGGATTTACACCCAACATAAGCAGAAAAATGTAGAAGCATGTTGCATAATGGTTAAACATGTGAACAATTAATTTCAAATTCATTAACTCGTAAATAGTGAAGATCACAAAGTTAAATAAAGTAATATCAGGATACCCTTTGGCTTCGGCATAAGGTGAGGACTCCACATGTATCCTGTAGGTAAATGTGATATGGATCCATGGTATGTGCTGAAGTAAGCTATGGGGGCCAAGTTTAACTTCTTTCTGAAATCATTTATGAATCCTCTTGTGCCCCACCAGATTATTAGATCCACAATAAGATAAGATAGCTGAATGTGAGGGGGTAAAGATGTCAGAATCTGAATATCCATATCTTGAGTGAAAAAATAGATATAGAACAATTTCATCGTCATGGACAAGAAAGGGACCAATTTACATGTTTAAACTGCATGCACACAATAGTGAAAAGTTAAGGCTGTACCCTGTAGGTTGCGCTCTGAGGCGTCCGTGCCAGTGGATGAGGGAACTCATTTGTTGGCCTGCCTACAAATATTAGCAATTAGGAAAACACATATAACAACCTTACTTAAACAGTAAAACATAAATATTAGTTCAAAAAAAGTTAACCATAATTATTTATTAAAATGTACAGTAGTGTTCTACTTTTTACAGTATCATTAAGTCAATCTATGTGATACACTGTGAATACAATTTCTATTGGGAATACATGACATTGTGAGCACTGTAGCCAGAGATAAGCTGACATGCATGAGAGACATGCTTAATATCTAGTAAAAAGTTCAAGATTAGTGAATTTTGACTATAGGTTACTTAGATATTAGATTAGCAGATGTAGAAGGAAAGGTATAACAATCAGATTACGAATACATGCACAGGAAGTGAGTTTCTTGACTGAAATTATAATTTGCAAATAATAGTCCTCACTAATCAATGGACTTTCCCCAGGAGTCTACTATGGTAGCTGTTGAAGTATACTTTAAGGGATGGGGAAAACTATTCTTGGTTAGACAAGTAAACAGAACAAAGAGTGTAACTTTGGGTATATTCTGGTGGTATAATATGAGCAGTTCCAGAGGGATTTCATAGTAAGAAAAAATCCCTCCCTTTCAGTTTTTAAGCACCCAGATATTTTAAGATTTACTTTGACCATCAATTAGATCAATAATATATGAGTTATATTATATGCGATAAAAATACAATTTGAAACTTCTTTCAAATGTGAATTAGATGGTAATACCTGTTTTGTGGCATATAACTTAAATTATCAAAGTTAGTCTTGAAACACGTTCATGCCTTATAAACTTATAAGGAGGGAGCACTATTCTAAGTTTCTAACACAACCAATGGCAACTGAGACACACGCAAAAAATCAATGTAAATGTTTTCACTGGATAAACATGATGACATATTTAAGATTGTGAAATGTTTGACTTACGTCCATGGAAAAGTAAAGAAGATGTGTAGAGGTACCCCAAGTGCCTCAGCAATATGCAGATGTCCTGAAATAATAGCAATATGCAAAGTTTCAGTTACACTGTATATACATGCTGTATGATGCACAAGATGCCACATGCCAGAAAGGTAAATGATTACATACACCATAAGGTCAATTAACCATTTGAAGGAAAAAATAATTCAGTCTTCAGTGAAACGGAGAAGACACACAACTAGAGAAGAACATCCAATCTGAGGCTGATGCACATTCTATAAATTGGTGTTGTTTTCCATGTAGTTAATGTTTGTAGGATAGTGGGCAGCTTGCACAGACTTTCAAACCTGAACATGTAGTAAGGATTCCTCATGTTTACTTACTTGTACTGAGAACACTGACTTGTCTTCTTTTTGTGTCTTACGAAAAAATTACATACTGGTACATCTCAATTGTGGCATTCATTGAAATATTGAAGATATCAGGGTAAAAGCAAGTAAAGTTGGACATAATAAAACATTGGTGTGCACGAACAAATCAAGAACTGTACAGCAGACTTATTGGCTTTAAATGAATGCAAAATACTAAGTAGTCCCATTAACTTAGAAAACCAGAATTGCTGCGTGATGGTTTTTGAGTCGCTGTATAGGTGCCATGTCGTTTTTTTCTCAAAATCACGGCAATTCATGACTATACAGCGACTTATGGAGACTATACAGCAACTTTCATCGACTATACACCAAATCACAGGGCTGGCAACTAACTTTTGAGTCGCGACTCAAAAATCTTGGCTGCGTTACAAGCCAACCGAGTTTAATGTATAAAGTAGTCTCTATGTTATGATTAACATAGGTAACCAGAGGCAATACTTACTTAAGAAATTAGGAATCTGCACATATAATGGAACAATGATGATATCAAAGTTCATAACGAATATGACTATATTCCATATACAGATGTATATTCTGCACCGTCTAACCACACAACTAAAGAGAATTTACATGTATTTTTTTGGAAAACATGTTAACTGAGTTAGCAAAGGTATACAGAAATGTTACAACATGGAATAAAGGAGTGTAGTGACGGACAGACCCACCTAAAGCAGGAGGATTTGCTATTATTGCCTGAGCTCTGAAAGGTGTTCCAGTATCCAAATCAGGTTCTGTGCATGCAGGTAGAAGAGAGAAAATGATTTCCTTGACCTGCTTTCTTTGAACAGAAATCTCATTGGGCGCAAGCATTAAAAATCCTTTGTTTTTTGTCATGTCTGCAGATGAAAATGCACCCCTTACAAATCGAATGTGAGTATGTGCATGCATTCTTACACAATCTACTTGCTTAAGAATTGCATGTATTTTGTTTCTTAAGGGACAATGTTATTTCATCATTAAATAAAAGGTTGGATTATCATATGCAGTGCCATTCTAACAATATACATAATATAAGGTCAATAGACAGCAAACCATACACTGAGCCATAATACGGGGATCACCACCCAATGGGTAAAAATCAACACCAGCTGACTTCACAAAAGTACGGAAGTTGACATGAGATGCCAATCTAACATGGTGACCAAATTCCTGCGAAAATACCATTTTTTTATTACGAAGAAGAACATAGACTGATGTAGCAGGTACAAATGAAAACGGAGGGATTTTGTAACATATATTTCTTCATCTTTGTGGAGATCCTGTAAGATATCATGATTATTTTGTATAATTGAAAATTCGAACATAAGTACATATGTTTCTCTCTTCTTTGTGAACAGCTAGTGGGGAATTAAACCAAGCACTGCCAAGGTAGATGATGCCAGATTAGTCACAAGCATGTAAGAACACAAACTCACTTTTTTTCTTTTTAACAATGACAAGTTAACGAGGCTGCTATTTAATTTTGGGGAGAACACCTTATGCATGTAAAATTAGTGCTACACAAATGTTGGACATGTCAAATTTTGTGTAGAGCTGCAGATGAGTACGCAATCACCGTAGCAGTAGAGCCTCTAAGGATTTCAAAGAATAGCAAACAGGCATCAGCTCGCTCATAATAGACTGCTGGGCAGACAGTAATGATTCCATCTTCTAAAGATTCCAGAGAAATAGTGATAGGAACTCCCAATTAATTTGTGTGCATACTAGTAACATACTGAAATACCATATGCATTTTCATTAATGCGAGTTTGTTTATTGGAACTCCCAATTAATTTGTGTGCATACTAGCAACATATTGAAATATCATATGCGTTTTCATTAATGCGAGTTTGTTTATTGGAATCTCTAATAGGTGGTTTGCAAGTTCACTTGCCTGAAGTCGTTTAGCTAATGCAATAAATGGCTGAACATCCCCTCGTGTTCCAACTACAAGCATAACAATCTTCAACTTTGGCACAGACTTTCTCAATCCAGATGTGACTTCTTCAGCATCACGTTGCACAGAAGCAAAAGCATCGATCTCTGAGAGTTCAGAGGCAACAAGGGCACTACGTGTCAAATCTACCTCCAGTGTACCATCTTTCTGGATCTTTACCAACTTCTCAACTATCTTCATCTGAAAGAAGAAACAACAAAGAATAATTATAACACATAGTAGGAGCAAACAGGCTAAAACCCAACAGAGTATAGAACTTTGCTATTTGTAGGTCCAATATGACATGTGAATATGTTATTGTAACCCTGGATAAGTACAATGGAAAGGGAAAAAACCTTGCTATTGCAAGATGCCATTTCCATTAGGATAGAACATGGAACTGTAGCTTCCTGGATGTCCACAAAATTCTCCTCAACTAAAGCCAAGCTCTACTCCACCAGATTGTGGTAAGCCGCACACCAAACCCAGATCAACCCATTACCGGCACCAACATAACTAGCACAAAGTAAAGAGATAAAGTAGAGTAGATAGAGCGATAACTGCAGCTATATATGCATCATCACCAACTCCGACTATCAGCCACGTTTGCCTAGGTTGCTTTTTTGAGAGACAAGGCGCGACAATGGAATTGTGCGGGTGCATTTCGGTTGCGAGTTGTTCTCCCAGCTGACTGGGATGTGCACTAATTTTCTATTTTGCGTTGAGTTGTAAGCAGCTCCCTTGGGCTTGACTATTCTTTCTACCTCTTCAATACATCGAGAATTTTCTCCAGGGAAAAATATATCATGAGGTGAATGAAACTACTGCATCAATTACGAAAATACAGACAAACTGACAATTTGACAGTGTGTCAACGATGTACTTAATGGGCAATGACGTAAAATAGAGAGGTATTAAAGGATGTGCTTACCTTCTCATTTTCTGATAGCATATCCAGCGTGAGGTCGCACTTAAGCAACCTATCGGAGTGGGATCTTACAAATGGATGCTCTCGCCCCTTAAAAGAATGAAAAGTTGCAGTTGTGGATTTGCTATGCCCGAATACTGTTGAAGACCAGAATAATAGTACTATAAGCAAATGATGTTTCAGAGCAAAAAATACACATACAGAGCAAGCTATCATAATTCTATTGTGCACATTTGACCAGAAAAAAATGACTTTATTCTGAATAGAGTGCAAGCTGGCTTTATCAATCAACCCACCTGATGGATTTGGAAACTATACTGCAACATTAACATCTTAGACACATGATTTTGCATGATGTCCTGTAGTCCCTCTCGAACCAATGATAACTTCTTTTAGGAGGAACTAGAAGCAAACCCCATAACTTGATACACATACTCCATAAACATAAAGAGAGGACATGACTGGAATGAACCATATAAACAAAAATCTAGACAATGTAATGATAACCCGATCCATTAGTTCTCTATAGCAGGAGCAAAAGGCTAGAGCAGGCCAACCTGCATCTCAAGCGTTGCCTCTGTATCCAGTCCTTGCACCTAGACTGACACCGTGACACCCTTTTTTTTTTGTCTTGACACACTGAACACTACATTTTAGTTTACACCTGGGCCTGAACACCCCTTCAACAGGAGGTCAACTTGGCTAAAGCCTCAAGCGAGCTCTTGTTTTAGATCGTAACCACCCAATACTATATACCACAGGATCGATCACACATTTACATGGGTAGTGATACTGAACTTGGCTACACCAAGGTTTGACTTTATGAAATTCTTGCAGATCAACAAAAACAAATCTCGAAGCTAACCTTCCCGGCGCGAGGAGGGGAACCCGTCGGCGTCGACCGATCCGGAGAACCTCTCGTCCATGGTGCTCAGCACGAACTCCCGCGTCCCCTCCGCGAAGGACGACGAGGATCCCACCATATCCTGGCCTCCTTTCCTCCTCCGAAGGTCGCCGCTCCCGCTGCCCTCTCCCGCCGACGCCTCGCCGTTGCACCTCATACCCCCTGTCCGCGTGGCCGACGACGACTTGGTTAACCTGACCGCGCTGCTACCGGCGTCCGCGGCACCGCGCTCGCATTGGCCGCGCCGCCGGGAGACGAGAGCTTCGAGGTTCTTGGGACTTGGGAGGGGGCGCGGCGCGAGCGCGGCGGAGAGGGACGGGCAACTGCGTGGCTGCCGGCTCGCGAGGTTGACTCGTTGCCGAGAAGGTGGGCAGCTCAGCTAGGCAGAGGCGTTTTGCTAGGCTGGCGAGGAACGGCAGGTGGCGCCGCGTTTGAGGAAAAAGACGAGATTTTGATCTTAGATTCCGATCCGGTGGTGGACCTTTTTTTTTCTTTGAAGAGAGAGAACGGTGATGGCCCGGGTGGGTGAATAGAGTCAATGGACCTCCTGGCGAGTGGCCTGGGCCTGGCGAGTAGCCATCGTTGCGTTTGCTTTTTTTTAAGGGGCTACAGCATCTCTAAACTGGGCCGAAACTGTAAAAATATGGATGATTTATAGTTTCGGCTTGGTTTCGGCCATAGATCAGAGCCTATATACTCGGCCGGCCCATAAAAGATTAGCAGGGCCCACGTCCAGGCAAAAGCTCTCGCGCCCGTTCCGTCGAGGAGCACACCGCGTAGGTCCGTTCCGAGGGCGCTAAGAAGTGCGCCGTGCAGAAGTACAACAACGTAGGCTTGACTCCGTCGCCGTCGCTCATCGCGTACGCTGGGGAGGCGGGGTCGTCTTCCTCCTTCGCGGCCACCGTCGCTCCCCCACTCCCTCCGAGAACGATTGGGCGGCTGAAGAGGAGCAGGCGCCCACGGCGAAGGTCTTCGACGAGGCGAACTTCATCGACAATGACGAAGCCAAAGCGGTGGCCCCGAGGAGCTCCACCGCGTCTCGGCCGTGAGGTGGTCGTCTATAGGTCCACACATACGAGGAGTTGCAGCGGGAGGACACCGTCCGCCGCATCAAGGTCAAGTGTGTCGAGCTAGAGTAGGAGACCCCAACGTCACGTTAAGTCTGTCGTTGCGCCCACAGGCCACGGCGAGATATCTCGGGACCGAATTTTGGTAAATAGGTTAGGAGACGTGTAGATTTAGGTATAATCGTGTTGATTTTTCAAGGTATGCTATAAATCGAGTTGGAATGTATTGATGAACTTGATCAAGCAGGTGTTGGGAACGGGCTGGTGGTAAAGGACTACTATCGGCGCACCTGCTTGTGCGCCAGCGGTAGCTACTGCCATGATGCTCGAATAAGGGCTATGCTGATCTCTGTCCTAGAGTTGGCTTAGCGGTTCGACGGAGGTAACGACTTCTAAAGCAAGGACACGAGATGCTCAATGAGGGTCTGGTAGTCCAGATAAGTGCTCATGTTTCGTCGCAGGGTTATGTCGTGATTCCCCCATTACCTAATTAGTGGGGTGTTGTTTGTGTTTTTAGGGCATAAGGGCATGATGGGATTTTCTTCTCCCATTAATGGGTTTGTAGGTGTTGTGTTTTTTTTTGAACAGGGGTAGGGCTTGAAGGCCCTAGAAGCTTCATTTATAGCGGTGGGATGAAATTATAGCAAGGAACAGAAAAAAAACTGAAATTACAACATAGTCCTTGTTTTTTGCTAAGAGGACCTCGAAGAGAAAAATGAAACGCGATCCGGTCCTCCTCCACCGACGCCATGGTTGACCTCGAGGCAGTGGCCACCTGATCCAAACCGGGGACGAAACCACTTGATCTGGAACCGGCGTTGATGTGCCGCGCTGAAGTCCAAGATCCTCCGTAGTTGGAGGAAGAAGAAACCTCTGAGCCGGAGCTCCAGAGACGCGGAGCGGCCCCCTTGGCCAAAGGTAGCGGCGGTGCATCTCGTCGTCGCTTGGAAGCTTCCGCCGACGAAGCATAGCAACTCCCCATTTCCACCAAGCTTTAGCATCTGGTGCTGCATCAATTCCCATTTTCCCCTCGCCACCGCGGCCGTCCGGAGAAGAGGGAGATACAGAGACACATATCTCGAGCTTAGCACAAACCTGGGCTTTATTGACTCTTGTGGAGGGAAGATCTGCTCCCCTGCTCGCCTGCTCCATCCTCTGAAGCTCCAGAAGCAGGAATAGCACCTCCTCCTGCCGTGAGAGTCATGCGCCAGATCAAGGGCTCTCTCCATGCGCCGCCCGCAAGCCATGGCCGACTAATCTCCACCGGCATCACGCCAGACTGGGACGAAGCCCAAACCCTACATCTAGAAACCCTACTGCTAGTATGTACAAGCCGGCCTCCTCCCTCCCACCTACTCCGGCCAGCTAAGCCGCCGAAGAGGGAGAGAGAGGAGCCGGGAGAAGGTGGGAGATCCTCAACTGAGCGAGAGAGGAGAGAGAGGGGAAAGGGGGGAAAAGAGCGGCACTAGCTGTTTTGTAGATGTTGTGTTAGATGTTTCTATCTAGCTTCTTCACAATTCGAGTCGAGTTGTCCAAGAAAACGGGTTCAACACAAAAACCATGAAATATTAAAGGCAAACGAGTAGCTCATTTTGCTTCTTAGCTGCAAGTCCAAAGAACCTCGAATTGAATCAAAAAACAAAACTGTTTTTAAACAGTCCTCGATACAAAAAAAAAAGTTTTTGGAGAATTTACTCCATTTCCACGCTGACCCTATTCCGGAATCAAGCAAACCAGGCCAACCACGCCTTCACGCGATCGCTGCACCTGCACCAAGTATAAGTGTAAAACATCCCAAAACGACTGCTGTTCAGTAGCTTACATCTGGAATGCTAGAAATGCTGTGTTATCATCTTCAATTTTTAGAGATCCGTCACTTCCTAGCAGGTTATCGAAGCAGACAAGATCAGTGCGACGCATCAGTATCCGTCACGACAACGACAACGACGCTCCGGCGCTCCGGCGCTCCGCTGCTCTGCTGCGAGAGAGACGACGCCGGCGCAAAAGCTGCCTAGTGGCCGATGCAGAACGTGCCGCGTGGAGCGACGCTTCTAGTGGCCGTCCAGGTGCTCGTGATGACGACTCGCCGTATGATTGGGCCAGTAGGAAGGAGGCAGGATCCAGTGTGGCTGCCGGCGAGGCGACCGTGTCTGGCTAGGACAGTGCAGTGACTTTGCCACCTCCCAAAGTCAGTAACTTTGAGTCATTTACAAGTGGGGTCAAGTGGGGGTCAAGTGGGGATCAAGTGGGACTTAAATAATGAAGGGGCCACATGTCAGTGGCTCAAAGTCAGGGCAAAGTCACCCTGACAAAGTCACCCAAGCTCAATCCGTCTGGCTAGTGCGCCACTTCGTTGGCCGGAGACCTCAGACTGATACCGATGTTGGTGATCGCATGAGTATCTACTAGAGGAAAGGACAAATAGTCTCGTGCAGCATAAAATCGGTTTACAAGATTCCGAATATTATAGTATGATAATGTTGTAGCAAGGAAATCAGGAAGGGCATAGTAGAAGATGGAATATTGGGCGGAAACCCCAAATGGAGCCCAAGCTCCATGGGCCCTGTTTAAAAGTTTTGAAAATAGCTCTTTTCAAAAAAAAATGAAAATATTTTTTCCAAGTTTTGGAAAAAAAGATTTTTTTTTCAAGATTTTTCTAAAAAATCCAAAACACTGTATTTTAGTTTTCCAAAAACAAAAGGCTCCATGGAGCCCGAGCTCCATTTGTCCACACCCTTTTTACTCTTTCGCCTAACATGTGATAATGTTGTATTGCTATGGGGCTAGAAAAGTGAGGTTTTCAGTTTAATGGGAATTTTATTTCATTTTGTGCCTCTATTTCTAGCGTGTTCCACCTATATTAAAAGGATGTTGTTAGAGTGTAAAAGGAACTATATAGTTGAGTGAACCAAGCCGAGAATGATTCTTTGTTTCGCTTTGCACCGTGGAATATAAGATGGAAGGGTGGGTTTGGGAGACATCCTTTCGAGTGGTGGAGATCTATTGAAGCGAAACTGGGTCGTGGGCCGCCTAGCTCAGCCATAACACTGAAAAGCGAGGAGAAATTTGGCCCATGGAAGACAAAAAAAAGGTCTCTTCTTTGGGATGGCCTGCGGGGACGGAGCCAGCACATCAGAATTGGGTTCAGCAGAACCCAATAAAATTATGCTAATCCCTTTGTATTTTCCATTAACTTGCTCCAAATTTCCAGTTTGAACCCATATATAATACTATGCAGTGTGGTGAACCCAATAGTGAGATTTTCTAGCTTCACCACCGATGGCCCGCCCAACAGTCTAGTTGGAGCTCCGTCGATGATCCCTCCTCAACACACATAATTGTTTCAGTTTATCGTAGGGAGTGGCTAATTCTACATTGGATGAGAATTAACTTAATTCCCAGTTAGGTAAGGGTCATTGTATCTCGTATCTCACTTGCAACTCATTCCACAATTCATGACTAGCACGAATAACAAAGCATATAAATGGCCCCTTGCATTTTCTAAATTGTAACCAATGTGCAAGTAGTAAAAATATTAGTTGCAATCCCACGGGCAACTAGAAAAAATTCAGTTGTATCGCATGTTGCAACTCATAATTAGCATGAATCACGATGCAATCTAGTGACATATGAGTCAACTGAGAATTAAGCTAATTCTGAGAATTTTGTGATATGTACCTAGTGTAGCGAAAACTTTTCCAATAAAAACATTGATGCAAAACACAATAGTGACATTGTTGAAAACCCATGTAAAACCCTAGCACAACAAAAAAGAAGAAGGATAAACCACTTTAATGAAAATGAGAAATTGTATGCTGAGCGAAAGAAGGAGAATCCAGAGAGAATCCAGCAATTTTAAAGCAGTAACCTGCAAAAAGAGTTGGCGCAAACTTTGACGCAACCGGAGAAGTCAACATGCTAATCCTAATGTAACCAATCATTACATCAAGCCAGCCACAGTGTTGTTCAGTGACACTGGCCGCAAGGGATCCCATCTTATCTTCATCCTATTTACCCTGCCACTGCAACTGTCCACTGGGCCAGGTCAGAAAAAGAAAAAGGTTGGATCAATCCAATGGGCTGCCGGCGCCCGGCGCGGCCGTCCTGCGATCAAATCAAACCCTGAAAACCGCGCGAAACACGGTTAAATCCCGCAATCATTCGACGCAATCGACGGCTATAAACTCATCTTCCCACCAATCCGGTCACTCAGCCGCGGAGTAAAGTAATCACAGTTCCGTAACAATCTAGCCGAAGCCACGAGAAGAGCACACGACGCCGGCCTTCCCTTCCGCCCACGTTTCGAATCGACCAGAGCGAAGCTCAGCCTCCTCTGACCAGCCAGCCAACCAACTACAACGGGGAACCGGAGGCGCGGCGACGGCGGCCTAGGTCCGCCCATGGCGTCGTCGAAGGTGTCGTCGTCGTCGCCGGCGCACACGGCGTCGGACCTCGCGCGCTTCGCGGCGGCCGCGGGGAGGCCCGGCGGCGGCAGCGGGATGGGGTCCATGAACGTGGAGGAGCTCCTCCGCGGCATCTACGGCGACATCCCCGCCACACCGGCGCCCGACCGGCCGACGTCGCCCGTTCCTGCACCGGCGCCGCGTCACGAGCCCGCCGGCGCCGCGCCGCGGACGGCGGTCGAGGTGTGGAAGGAGATCACCGGCGGGAGCAGTGGCGGCGAGGAGGTCGTTGCCGGGGCCGCCGAGATGACGCTGGAGGACTTCCTGGCGCGGGAGAGCGACCAAAGGAAGCTGGACGCCGTCGGGATGCCCATGCCCGGCCCGTCCGCGGCGCTGGAGGAGCAGGTGGCGCTAACGTTCCAGCTGAACGGGCCGGAGGCCGCGCGCGGCGGCGGGAGGGGGAAGAAGAGGCAGCTGATGGACCCCATGGACCGCGCCGCGATGCAGCGGCAGAAGCGGATGATCAAGAACCGCGAGTCGGCGGCGAGGTCGCGAGAGAGGAAGCAGGTGGGTGTGGGTTCATTAATACTCATACTTGGTAGTACAGGTTTTTACTTTTTACAAAGATTATTAAGCTCCTGATCATGCAAATCTGAGCGAGTGGTTTGATGACGGTGATATTTTGGTTCGTGAAGGCGTATATAGCCGAGCTCGAGTCGTTGGTCACGCAGCTCGAACAGGAGAACGCCAACCTGTCGAAAGAACAGGTATTGCTTGCTCCCACATCTTCTGCTATGGCTTGAGGCCTTGAGGGTGAATATATGTGGTCTTTACTTGTTGAGTACATATTGCATTGCATGTTCATCTCTGCATTCATGTCCCTAAGTTAAAACTTAGCAAACTCTGATGGCAAATATTGGTGTGTTGTGTTCCAGGAGGAGGCAACCCAGAAACGGCTTAAAGAGGTACCTTTACCAGTGTTGCTTTTAATTCGCACACCATGATTGTTTGTACGTGTTGAAGTACTTCTTCATTTGCTACACATACGGCAAGATTCAGAAGTCATCAGAATTACATATGCTAATGTTTGAGATCAGTGCAAGCAACCTTTCATGTTAGAAGTATATTACCCATCATCCTCCCTCAATAGTTAGGATCATGAAGCTCAGTAGTCTTGTTTGGAGTCCCGTGACCTCCATTACTCTACGAACTGAAACCTTCAGAAAGTTTCTAGATTTTCCGTCAGCGCTTTGCGATGTTCGACTGCATGCTCTCAGAAACCACAAGTCACAGACTTCCGTCTTAGTCTGCCAGCATGTAGTAATACACAATCACACATTACAGAACATGATCGTGTTACTATGTTGCCGTCAATGCATAAAATAGGCATGTTCTACTGTCTGTTGAGTCTCGACTGTTCGATCTGCTTTGGCTATTTGGCGTCCAATGAGCTAACGTGCTTGACTGGCTGTCCACTAAGTGGCCTGTCAATTAAGTAAGATGCGATGTTGACACGTCCAGAAGAGTCGATCGGCACAACACTAGGCCCTGCCAAGTGTGAGATCATCTATGTCCCGTGTCATTTTCTTTATTTTCAAGTTTGGACCCTTCCCAATCGCAACATGGATACGTTGCACAGCTCATGTTATTAAATATTAAAATGGCCATAGCCTGCAGTTTTGCTTTAACAGTTTCTGTGGCATCACCATTTGTCAAACTGAGGCGTTATGCGTGTCTTGCCTTATGTATTTTTATTGCTAGCACTAGAGGTTTGAAACAGAGGGGGTTAATTTTACTCATCATAGCCTTGTGTACGGACAGAGTGATCTGCATCTTAGCTTAGAAATAGTTCGTTTCCAATTCGTGTTGCAGATTGATTGCCTTCTCTTTTTTGTTATTTTGGAGGGTATGGTTGGGAGACTTCTGTTTTGAGTTACTAGTATAGAACTCTAGAAACAAAAACAAATGTCCTATTCATGGTTTTTTTATTCGTTCACTGTCTGAAGAAATCTATTTACTTCATGCAGCTCAAGGAAAAGGTGACCCCAGTCATCATTTCGAAAACACCACCGCAAGATCTTAGAAGAACAAACTCAATGGAGTGGTAGACATGAGCCAACCTCAGTACCCGTCCTCTTACAGTTACATAGATTTTGATAAGTTGTCTGTCATTCTTGTATTTATTGGTGTTAACTTAGTTGTTGTAACTTCACGGATATATACATAAACATTTAGGTGACAACTTAAACGGAGACATAATGTGTAGAATGGAGAGTTCATTAGCAAAAAAAATGGCATATTGAAGCATCTATACTAATTTGTCTTCTTATTATTTGCATTGTGGTCGACATGCCAAGCGATGAAGAGGAAAACAGAAATAGGGGCGCTGAAACGCTAGACTCAGAATACTAGAAGTAATATGCAAACAGAATAATAATTAACACAAAGACAGTTTGGCCGAGTGGTCTAAGGCGCCAGATTTAGGCTCTGGTCCGAAAGGGCGTGGGTTCAAATCCCACAGCTGTCATATTTTTTATAGAGCACTATATTTCGTTAACGAAAATGCTTCACTCACGATAATTCCTGTCCAAACCGTTATTTTTCTCCCAATTGCACAAGTCCAGCTCAGACCAAAAACTCGCAGTACTGCCGAGCCTCGTTAAAATATTTTATAGAGCACTATATTTCGTTAACTAGTCCCTCGGTCCTAATTCTGTTTTTAGATTTGGATTATCTATGACTAAAATATGTCTATGTATATTCATATTTAGACAAAGTTAAACAATATTTTTAGGAACGGAAGTACTAATCATCTTTCCCAATTCAATCCTTTTGATTTACTTTTGTCTCCCTAAATATCTTCGTCGTTAAGGCATCTCCGCCGGCTGACTGATTTTAAACATCAAATATGTTTGTTTTAATTCGTTTGTGTTGAGCGGTGGATATAAAATCGGTTGATAACGCCTCCTTGTCCATTTGGGTCGAGGAATTAGACACAATGGTTTGACAATTTTTCGCACCTTCATTAGAGCATCTCCAGTCACGTTTCCCAAAACGCGCCGGATTGAGCGTTTGGAGGACGTGTTTCGTTCGTGCCGCGTTTGGGGGACGTCGCTCTCCAGTCGCGTCCCCAAAATAAAATTTCGGAAATTTTAAACTTAGTGAGATTCGATTAGATTCGTCCAAACTTATATAGATTCGAACGAAATTTGACTAAATTTAAACTAAACCTAATCTAGAAGTACTTGCGGCGGCCGGAGGCGTCGTAGTACTGCTGGAAGTTGTACATGTTGTCGGTGACGACCTCCTGCTTGACGCGCTCGCCGACGGGCTCGTCCTTCACCAAGCCGCTTGGTCCTGCCTCGCCGTCGTCGGTGAGGTCCACGAGCGGCTTGCCGGAGTCGCGGATGGACATGGCGATCGCCATGTCGAGGTCGCCCCTCCAAGCGTCCCTGTCGTTCATGGACACCAAGCAAGCCGCCCGCAGCCCTGGGCAGTCCTCGGGTCGTCGCTGCTGGCGATGAGCCGCTGCTGCCGCTCGTACTCCGCCAGCAGCGCCGCCTGCGCCGCTTCCTCCTGCTCCTCCTTCACCTCCGGCTTCTGGATGAGGAGGGCGCCGCCGCGCCTCTCTTGCTGCCGCCGGCTGCCGCCACGCCTCGTGTTGACGGGCGTCGCCGGCTCCTCCTTCACCTCGCGTTTGGGGACGATGTAGGGCGCCGAGTGGTACGACGAGGACGGCGTCGATCGGGCTGGTCCTGAGGAAGAAGAGTTCGAGGAGGACGAGTACGTCGTCCTCCTCGGCTGCCATTGCGGTGGTCCTCCTTGAGGAGACGGTGGCGGTGACGACGGCATCTCCAACCTTGGAGCGCCGTTGCGGATGCCACGGATGACGTTCTCGAGGGTGCGCCCCGGAACGCCCCAGAACAGGGCGCGACCGTCCTTGTTCCATCTGTTGGGCCCGCCGACGAGCCCATGGGTGTTGCGCATCTCGACGTCGTACTTCGCCTTGAAGTACGTCTTCCACCAGTCGTCGTTGTTGTTGGCCGCCCACGTCGGATCCAACCGCTCCTCAGCGGTGAGTTGAGCCCGCCGGGCCTTGATGTCGTCCCTCCATTGCTCTGTGCCCGGCTTCGGCGGCGGCGGGACGCCAATGCCGTTCACGGCCATCTTCCAGCCGTCGCTGCTTGGCAGCCGCATGTCCGGCGGGACTGGATACTGGGCGTGGTACAGCGCCCACGCCTCCGGCACGGATAGGCTACCGCGGCCGAAGCCGTTCGCCGCGGCGATCTTGCGGGAGGACGAGCTCGACATTTTTGGAGCGGCGAGGAGAAGATTTGGGAGGGGGGAGGTGGCGGCGACGAGAAGGTTTGGGAGCGGTCGGAAGTTGGGACGAACTGCAGGGCGTCTTAAAACAGCGGCGGCAGCGGGTGGTTGCACGCAATAACGTCGGCGCGAACGGCCACGCGGCCATGCACGACGAGACGCGTCCCTGCGTCGCCTGGGAAAACAGGGACGCCATTAACGTCGCTTGACTAAAGGTTGGCAACAGGGTTTTAGCCTTCCGAGCCACTGACGCGTCGGGCCCGCCACTCCCTGTCTCGCTTTTCGTTGTGTCCGACGTGCCCGGAGCGTCCCCTGTGGGACGGGGACGGGCTCGGGGCGCCGAACACCGTATCGGGACGCGCCGGACAAAATTGGGCTTTGGGGGACGCGGTTGGAACCGTTTTTTATTCCGGCGCGCCCTAAATTGTTTTGGGGACGCGACTGGAGATGCTCTTAACGGCGATGCGATATGTCTTGTTCATAAACTTCCAGTCTTGTTCCCAACCGTGCCTGCTTGATTCCCTACGCGTGAGCCCTTGATGGAGCAGGTAGCCACAAAGATGGTACAGGTAGCGAAGGCGATAGCGAGGAACCAGGCTTGCTACGATGCAACATGGAGACAACATTGCTGGCGGAGAGAGCCTGTTGGGACGCTGCCATGGCGGAGGGCCAAATGCGCCAGAGGTGGGAGGAGGGGCACCATGACTGCAACATGTAGAAGATCGTGTCCACGACTAGTTTCCAGCGCCGTGTGCGTAGCAGGAGCGTGAGGTATGTCACTCGCGTCAAGCCCCCGACAATGTCGGCCGATTGTAGGAGGCCGCTCGACTGCGAGTAACCCCGACCATGACAGAACGAGCGACACCGAGTAGTTACGTCCGTCATAGTTTAGGTTAACACTCTATAAAGATGCATCATTTTTGTCCTAGTATTAATAAAAACCACCCTAACTATTTTTCTAAATCAATGATGGGTGGGCCCTGAGCGAAAACCGGAGGACACACAGACAACCATGATACATTTACGTCGGACCGCTAGGCTGGTTTTTTTTTGTATCATCTTATCTGGATGAACCAAAACGAATGGTGTAACCAATGAGATGAACAGTACTTGTCATCTCTATAGATGTGCTCATGTGCAGGGCCCAGAAAGGGATGAGCTAGAGAAGGAAGCAATTGTGCGATCATTTGAGATTTGTTTACACACGTGTCACCTAATGGAAGGGGTCTAAGTAGACCAGGTATTTTCTTCCCGATCCCAAGTCACGGTTCCAGCCCAAAACCAAACCGCCGGTTGCCCCGCTTGTGGTAACAACAAAAACAAGGGCCTTGCTAGACAGCTGCGCTACGCGCTAGCTTATCTACAGCTGTCACCCAAATATAGAAACAAAAATATTCTCACATCCTACATGTTCCAAAAATAGAAACCGCACATTCCAGAAATAGAAAACTGCTCGTGCAGCTCCGCGCCTTCTCTTCGCTGTGCTCCAGTTTTGATATTTTGATAGTAGCGAATCAAAAATACATCCACAGTGAACTAAAAATTCAGACAAAAAAAAGAAGTAAATAGGTGTGTCACCACTCACCACCTACTTTTTCTGTAAAAAAAGTAGCAGCGGCGGATGTAAAAAAAGTAAAAAAATTACATCTAGATATTGGGAGGAACCTACTATTATTACATGAAGATCTGCAGATACATACTATATTCAAGATCCTAGATGTAGAAAAAGGAAGAAAAAGAGATCCTAGATGTAGAAAATGGAAAAATAATACATCCACCGAACACCGTTGCCATTATTCTGGTCTCTATTATGGATGTAAAAAAAGATCAAAAAGCACATCCAACTCCAAAAATTTCTAGCAGAATACACCATGCATGAACTGGAGAAGACAGGGAGGTGCGAGGGTAGAGAGGAAGATCAACATCAATGGTAATCACGTCGGCCGCTGGGGTCGTCGGAGCTCAGGCCTGAGATGGCAAACGACGGCGGCGCGGTACCGTGGTCAGGGAAAGGAACTCTGGGGCTAAGGGAGGCTCACACATGGCTCGAGTCCGTGCTCCGACACACGTCCATGGCGGGGCTCGGGCGGGCGTCGCCGATCTAGGCGAAGAGTGGAGCCTGACCTGGCTGCTGATCCGGCCGTTGCGGTCCAGATTCACCGGTCGTAGTAGGCGTCGAACGCCGCCTCCATGGTGCGCTCTTGGTGGAGGTCGTGCGTGCCGGCGGAGGTCCGGCGTGCCGTGCGGCCAGCCCAATCCTGCTCCTATTTCCGTTCGGATCTGTGGAGACCAGGGTGCAGGTTGGGGATTTTTTTCATCTCCTGAGTGCTCGCGTTCGTGGGGGTGGAGGTGGAGAGATGGAGACTAGGATCCAGCTGTCATTTTTTTGGACGGTACCGCCGCTTATGCTGAACCGTTCGATGGGGATCAGACGTCCAAGAAAGGTGGGCACCGCGTAAGACCGGAGCGTGCCCAGGCAAGAATTAGAATACGGGCAAAAACAAACATTTTTCCTATTTTTCAGCTAGCTGAAATTTCAATTCGCCTCAAGTCAGATCGCTAGCCGCTGGTTCCGCAATGCAGCGCGAATCTTGTCGAGCGCTCGTTCGCGCACAACTCATTGGCCGGTTTTTTTTTATTCCACTTTTTTTAGTTGGTCCGGTTTATTTGGTCGTTTCAGTGAGTGCCATTTCACATCTCCTTTAGTCCTTTTCCCTTTTCTATGTCAGTGGAGAGAGAGTTGGGAATCATGGGTGGTGGTGGCTCTCCCACGCCGGACGGCCGGAGGGTCTGCTTCCGCCGCGACGGGGAGTTGAATCAGTGAAGGTCACCGGAGCGAGGAGCCAGGAGTAGTCCGCGCGTCTTCCTCCCCGTGTCTTTGTCGCTGGCTGGGTACGGGAGGCATGGGTTTGCGGGGAGGTCGAGGAGCTGGGTTCCTCCATGCCGGAGCTTCCAGAGAGATGGGTACGTTTCTCCTTTTACTGCTCCCCTTTGTACTTTTGTTTTAGCGGCTCTGTGTGCGTTCACATTGTAGGCATCTGTGATAGCGCGCGGATCTGGTGTATTAGCTGTTCTTAGGTTGTGGAATGGGAAAGCGAACCAACTAAACGGAAGCGCGGGTACCCTCCTAGCCATAAGAAATAGAAGCCAAGCCTATTCAGTTTTTAAATTACAGTTTGTGATTTTGGATTGCGATGTTAAACAGCAAGATTCTGATGACATGTTACAAACGAGCCTTTATATCTACATTTTTGGCAACCAGCAATCACAGAAAAACAACTATCAATCAGTTCAACATATAACTGGGTTAGCACTTCTGTCATGTGTTTCCTTTACCTGTTTCAATCTTATTTTGCTCATTTGTTTTATTAGCACTTGTGTCATGGGTTGCCCCCTCCCAATCTAGACATGTTCTTTGTCACTTCAGTTATTAACCAGATCAGACCTTGAATTTTTTATGGATTATGGTACATGTATGCTAATTGTACATGGCGTAGTTGGTTTTTTTCTGTTATTATTGTTCCGGCGGTAAAGCTGCATCCCATGGGATGGTTCGTTGATTGCCATGTTTGAACATAGCTCATTTTACCGACTTTGTTTATACTTCCTCCAATAATATCATAGAAAATGTGTTATATTGTTTTGCAAAATTAAAATGGAAGTCCCCTTTTTTTGCGAAAATGATTCTTGGGTACGTGTGTGAAGAAATCATCTTGGATATCAGTCGTTGTCGGTAAGCCTTGCGAGTATATCCCTGAATCAATCTGAATTACAAAATTGTTTATCAATCAGCCAAGAATCGCATAGCATTTGTGAAGTGGTCGAACATGAAACCTTTAGCATATCACTAAATTTTTTTAGGTCAGTCTATCAGTATATAAGATTTCCTGTTTCAGTCACCATTCTTTAGTTTTCACATCTCATTCCGCTTCTTCCATCCTTACCTCTGTTTAGTCTATATTTTCTCTCTGCCCTTTTTTCTCTTATTTCCTCAATATGCTCATTTTATTAGTCTCACATGTCATTCTGCTTATTTTTTCCGTTCTCAGTGAGTAGTCACTTTCCCAATCCTTTATTTGCTCATTCTTATTTTCTTATCAGCTCAGTCTCTTCTTAAGTTCATCTTCTGTCATCATTACAACTTTTTCTCAGTTTTTCTTGGTTCGTTCACTCTTTCTTCAGTCTCATTGCTAGCTCAGTCTTTATTACTTTCTCTCAGTTTTTCTTGGTTGTTCTTTCACTCTTTCTTCAGTCTCATTGTTTGTTGTTCTCTCCGTTTAGCACTCCTCGGTTCCTCTGTCCTCACTTTCTTCATTTTGATGTCGTCACTTTCTCTCAGTTTTTCTATGTTTATCTCAGTTTATTCATTTTTTTATTCTTTTCATTTGCTCTATGTCTCTTCCAATCTTTCTTCAGTAAAATTCATTCACTTCTTTTAAGTGTTCTCTAATTTTCTTAGTCTTCTCATTCTTCTTTCTTTTTAAACTTTCTTAGGTTTCTCATTCACTTCATTCTTTTCTTTGTTTCTTTTCTCTTTCTTCATTTCCCTGCTTTTTCTTCAGACTCCATTTTTTCGTACTTTGATTCTCTAAGTTTTCTCATTTTTGTTCATATTTACTCGTTCCTTCTTTGGTTCATCTTTGTCTCTTTCTTATTTTTCTCAGTTTCTCTCTGTCATTAGTCTTATAATTATTACTTTTGTTATTTATTTGCTCAATCTTTTCTTCTTCAATCTCTCATCAGTTTCTGTTGCTTAGTTATTGTTTTATTTTCTCCGTATTTCCCTTTTTGGTTTTTTTTTTCTCAGTCCTATCATTATTACTTTGTGTTAAGTGTGTGCACCCTTTGACTATGCGGAAGAAGATGTTGACAACCATGGTCATTCTGAGGACACCACACCACACCACCAAGTAAGATACAGTTCACTCAACGATTGCCTTTGGGTCCCGAACTCCATATGGGGAAGGAACGTTGTTGTTTGCGAGGTCTCGATCATTTACATGGACCCACTTCTCATTCCATTTGTGGGAATTTGATGATTTACCTGAAGATCGAGCTGCAGCAGCGGTGGTATTCCGAGACCATGGATGGTAGCAGCTTGACCCGTATGACAATACCCAACACACTCTTCTCCATTGCCAGGGTTCGATCTCCACGCCATTGTTGCTAGGATTGAGCAGCCATGATCATAGTGTGGCTAAGACCGCATTGATAGGCTAAGACCGCATTGTTGTCGGTGATACCTTCGCTGGTGACGGGAGGCATTGTTACTCCAGGCCGCTTGAAACAAGATATTTTTCTCTCCTGTAATAAGTGATTACTAGGAGTTGTTCAGTAAAACCTTGTCAAAACTTATCAAGATTTAATTCTTCAGTTTTCATTCTTCTCTTACTTTTTTCCATTTAGTCTTAATTAGCTCAAGGCGTTAATTAAAGAATGTAAACTGCAAAGGCAACATAGATTTCTTGCTAGAAACAAAGGCAACCTCGAGTTTTCTCAAGGTTATTTGTTGTATTTAGATGGTGGCATGGTCTTTCTTTTTCGTTGGTAAATTCAATGTGTCCGTTAAGTTAGTATTTAGTTGTCCTGTACTTGTCTCTCATAACTTTGTCACTCTCACAAAACAGTTAGGTTAGTTGGGCTTGTATAAAAGTATTTATTATTATCCAAGCAAGGGACTGTCAAGGCTGCCAAAACTCGTCAACCATGCCACACCTTTAGTTAAGGCAAATTTCAGGCATTTTGACAGGCTGCTGCATGCCATTTAGGTCATAAACGAAACAGCTGCTTAGTTTTGGGATGTCAATGTTCTAGTGTTTTACTGCGTGAGGACTTTGGGTGTGCAAAACCATTTGTTCTGCTCAGTTTTCTAATCGGAGACATTTCTTTTTTTCCTTTTACCTAGGTGCAAGAGTGTCATCTCCTTACTTCTTAGTTACTCTCGGAGCTAAACAACGCTAATTGTAAAGTTTGAGTCTCCACCTAAGGCAGATTATGGCCTCTAATTTTGTCAGTTTTATTAGTGTTGTCAGTTTTAATATATCTTTTCTTAGTTCTGTACTGCAGTTTATAGTTTGTCAGTTATTTCTTCGGTCTGATGCCTTTCTTTTTATGTGTAAATAGGTTTCACTCTTCTTATAGATCTTAGTATCTAGTGTAGATTCAGTACATGGCTACCTGTACCTTCTTCATTACTTAGTGTAGATTCAGTACATGGCTACCTGTCCCCTCTTCATTAGTTAGCCTAATTCGAAAGTTCATCTTCCTGTACATATCAAAGCTCAGATGACTGGGCTAACGGTTTTCCTATAGTAAAGGTTGGTTTTTTTTCTGTACTTGTTAATACCATCGACCATTTCTGTGCAGATCAAGATAAATAAGAGAGGCTACATACTTGATCAAGACAGATGCAGAGAAGATGTGGACAAAAGTTTCCCCATTTGCTACCGCCTTCTTCATTTTTGTTGTAGGTGTACTCTTTCCCCTCCATTGTAAGTCCCTTGCTTTTGTGGATCTCTTTCTCTCGTTTTGTTCGGATCCTCTTTTTGTTTTCCTCTGTAGTGGACGTCCGCCGCTGGGATTGCATGAGGAGGAAGAAGAAAGAATGTTAACGTGAAGGCAGAACAGGTCACGTCGTCACGAAATAAAGTCCCAGCTTTTCTGTTCGTGTGTAAGACTCATAAATACCCAGATGTAGCAAACTAGCAAGAACGGAGCAGTTTAGTCCTTGTTATCATTACCAGGGCGCGAAATGAGGCTGAATTGATTGGGAGCTGGGCTAGTTGAAAAAAAAAACCAGCAAAAAACCGGACTCAATAATAATGAACAAATTGATATTTTGCAACGTCTAAACTGACCGGAAGGAATATTGGAGCGGGAGGTGAATGAGTTAATGATTACTACTAAAGTCAAAATCTGACTTATGCTCAATTGCAATTTCAGCTAGATGACCATTAGACACTCCCAAAACAAAGCAAAGCTCATTACGGTATTTCTGAATTCTGATAATACAATAAGCAACAAGGCGTTTCCACCCCCAAGGCACAATACCATGTGCCTAAGAACAGCTACATGCTACAGCTTGTAGCTGGAAATTTAAGCACGTAAGCAGAACACAGCCATAGTGCGTTGCAGAGTGCTTCCAGCACTGCCTGGCCTATTAACTCCTAAAAATGCTCTACCTCAAAGAATGGGGAGAACCACTGGATGCTTGCACGCTCTCGTCACCCTAAACCCCAATTGCCGAGAGAAGATCCTGCCTAACATCAGCAACGAAGATACTTCCAGACTCGCACCATCCAGCTACCACATCGGTATCTGCACACTGCAGACAGAATCACATTCCCGCATTAGTGATTTCCAGAGTGCATTTGTTATGTTTTTATGGGTATATGTTTATGTCAGGGGCTCGGGAATACCTTTGAAAAGCCTAGCCAGTTAGAATCACCTCGAAATGAGAATGCGCGCTCACTTTTGCTCCAATGTCCACAAGTAATCTGCATCGAGATTACATCTTAGAAAACTTACAATTTCTGTACACATGCAATAGTAACGTAGGAACTCATTGCTTAAGCTGAATCATGAATGAAGTTCTTCCTAAATACTAGCAACTTTCCAGTATGAACATCAGGCAATGCAGATAGAAGCTCACTGCTGCAATCGAACTTTTCAGAAAATATAGTAAATTATTTATGTCATGTCCAGAAGAAGAATTTGCTACACTTGCCAAAGACACTGAAATTCTAGAAACACAAATTAAGCACAGTTTCTATTGTTATAACTAGGAGTTCCTTTACCAACCGTCAAACAACTTCACCGTATAGTACTGGACAAGCAACAAGTGCTGAGCAGTAAAGACGTATGAGATACAATGCAAGGTCCAAGGGAAATGAGTCAGATGCATATACCTCATAATCAACACCTTGGACATATATGAACGATTGGTCAACTGACGAAAATGAAAGACCTGTAATCTGGGTAGGAAGGGGAATATATCAGATGAGAACTCCATTGCACCATGAAATACCTAATCACCATTTCACACTCTATGGTGCATTTACTAACAAATTCAATTTCTAATTCTTTATACAAGCTACAAAAATTAACATCAGAAGAAAGTAGAATAACCTCATACTTGGAGCAGCCTACCCATCTTGATAAGGCCGACCACCTATACACAATAACATAAAGTTAACTTTCAATTACTCTGGCTACTGCAGTACCACATAATTGCTTGTCAGATCCTTGAATTAAAAGAACGAAAATAATAAATAAGAAAACTAACTTGCGAGGATCATAGATGGTGACGGCGCGATCAGTTCCGCCGACAGCAATCAGCCCTGAGGCAGAACTACAAACAGAGTATAAAATGCCTCCAACAGGACCAGAAACACGCTGTACACATCCACCATTGTTATGCATCCTTAAGTCCCAGATGCTCAGCTGTAATTAACCACCATGAGAAAAGAGACTAGGAATGTAAATGTTACAGGGGCAGCCTGAAGTCTAACCTGAGAACCTTCAGTAATTGCCAACAGATGCTACTCGATATCAGGAACAATCATAACTTGGATACTTCACTCATAACCTACAGGTCCAGTAAAACAGGTCTGTCTGTCTCACGGCCAAAGGCCTCCTTCAAATGTATGAATTTTTCAAGGTCATATGAGAACAGTGCATGGAGAGTTGTGGATCTCTAGTTTTTAGTTTCAAGTAACAGCTCTTACAGGTACATGTAACCTTAGCAGCAAACGTAGGATTTTAGAGCTAACAAAACCAGATGGATGACATAAGCTGTCATGAAAGTAAAACCCTGGTAAGACGAAACTTACGTACGTAGACTGCGAATATGAATGTCTTGATCATAGATGTCAATGCTCTTGCACAACTCACGAGCAACAGCTACCTGATAAGAATATCAAAGTGTATGAATTTGCGGCATGCAAAGTGCAATGGCATTGATTTTGATGCTATGCTAAATATAAAACGTCAATAGTGAATGCACCACATTAAGTTTGAATAAATACAACCAGTGGCTTATCTCCACTAATATAAAAAGGGAGAGAGGGGCAGATCCAATAAATCTGAGCCCTACACTCGCAAGATCTAACGACCCAGAACTGCCCAATGATGAGCAGCTCAACGCGTTGAGCGCCTAATCGCTTCGCTAAACTGCTCCAGTTTAGACAAAAACGGCTCCAGCGCACGAGAGAAACAGGCACTATCCCCACGAGGCCACGACCCCCACCCTACGCATCGGCATCGCCGCGACCGACCATCCCAGGCTCCCAGCCTCCGCCGCCGCGTCCATCACGCGCCTCCAGTCCTCGCCCACCGCCAAGTTCCTCTGATCCTTATCCTCCACGTGCCCCAATCGCCTCCGGTCCTTCTGCTCCACGAGCCCCAATCGTGTCGCCGCAGGAGCCACTGCCTCCGTATGCCGTGGAGGCAAGGTCGGCCCTGAGCGGGTGCATCCGGGGGAGAATTGGTGCAACCTCACTGGGCCCCAAAATCCAAGGATCCCCCGGCAGAGTAGGTATGTGCTAGATTGAAGCACTCATGCGATTAATGACCGAGTCATCGGCGGTGCTGCCGTCTCCTTCATCTTCCCATTCGGTTTCGTTTCCTCCTTGTCCAATCTCCATTGGCTGATGAAAGGGGTTGTCTTCAGCTCGCTGTAGTTTATTTGCCTGTTTTGCCGCGGCTGAGAACAAGATCTTGATTGATATTATACAAATATATCTCCTCGATTCGCATTCGTGAGTAGAAATCATCTTCTACATAGCTCACATCCTTTCTACTCTTCTTCACCCAATCCGATTTCTTTCCATCGTTGCTTATTCTTGTTTTTTCTGATGATCTTTGTAATCCCCACTCTTGCAGTCTCCATAGAATCGAGATACCAAAGAGGATTTGACTGAGTAGAAATCATCTTCTACTTGACTGAAGTACCTGACTGAACCAAAAGGGGATTTGCTTCCTACTGTGGCGACATCCAGTCCCGGGACCAGGTGTTCTTGTTTCAACTTATGCCATATTTTTTTGTAATCTTTGTGTGCTAAGATGTCAACTAAAAAGTATTTTTTTACAGGAATTATGCAAACGAGCAGATGAGTTATAGAATCCCAAAAGGAGCAAATGTAGCACTTGACAAAAGAAAATTACTATTTCCTCCAATTCATATTACTTGCCGTTAGTATGGATGTATCTACAACTAAAATATCTCTAGATATATCTACATAGAAATAATTAATATGGATTGAAGGGAGTAGTACAAATACTATTTCTAAAATCATATCTTGAAACCTCTATCTATTGTACAAGTACAACCAAATAAGGGAGGCCTATATCAAATATCGACTTTATAAACTACATCTGTCGATAAAAAAATGTCGCAAGTTTATCTAAATTTAGATATATCTAGATAGTATGTGCTCAAGGCGTGAGTACAACCTTAACTTGTTTACATGAAGCCAATTTCGGGGTTTCTACATCTATTCTTCATATTGAGATTGCAACGAAATACTGACCAAATTGATGCAATAACTTTATCTGCTATTCATAATTTCATATATGAGATGCCAACCAAAAATTTTTAATTCATTTTTTTGTTTCTCCTAAAATGAGAGAAGAAAAGGTTAAATGAACTTTCAATTTTCTCTGTTCATGTCGTTCAGTTATTGCAAGATTTTCTTTATTACAAAAATGAACTCATATGTTCCCTGACGCAAGTGTAGTGTGGTCAATTCAAAGTATAGGTTCAGTTATAGTTCATTTCTAACAATATGCCAAGAATAGTGTATATATGTACACATTTCAGCAATCTCCGCCGACCTGCACGCTAGCCGCTGCTGATATGCGGGCCGCCGCTGTGCTGACCAGCGGGCTACCCCGCCACCTGCCCCTTGCAATTGCCGCCGAACTGCAGGCAGGTCCACTGCATGGAGCGTTGATCCTCTCAATCGCTCACGAGATATTTTGGGCATCCCGCTTCGCTGCTGCGTCGCCCTTCCACCCGGCCATTGCAATTGCCTCCGAACTGCAGGACGGTGCACTGCATGGAGCGTCGATCCTCGCAATCGCCCATGGGAGATTTTGGGCATACCGCTTCGCCGCCACCATCTTCTTCAAAACCTATGTTGATGAGCTTGGGGTATGTGGGTCTTGCTTTCATTACGAACCACTGTCAATTGAGAAAACCAGGTTGCATGGTGCTCAATGCAGTAATCCCAGTTCTGATAAAGTGCAGGAGGCAATGAGGTTTATGGCCATGTCAATGCCGTGGCAATACTTTATTCAAGCGGAGCTAAAGGTGAGTGGTAGTTTTTTCAGGTATATGTCTACAGCTTGAGTCTGAGTTGGAAAGGATTTCCATATTGCCATTCCTATCATCTTTATGCTACACAGAAGTAAATAATCTGCTGAGCATGGTGTGTGGTGGCTGGGATTTTATGACTTTCAGTGTCTGCTGAGCATCTTAATTATTTTGCACAACCCGTACCACCAACTCTAGATATATTTACAAAGTTGGTAATTCGTGAGTCATCTGAGAGATATTACTGCTGTGTTACCCTCAGTTTGGGCTTGCATACTGTTATCTCTTGGAGTGGCAGTGGCAGTCTTTGCTTCGACATGTTGTTCTGCTGAGTTTTTTTGGGGAGGCTATTTGGGCACCAGACTACATTTTATTACTATGCGCATGTGTGGTAGAATTGAATGATCTTCCAATTTTGAATCCTGCTCTAAATGATAATAAATCAGACTACAGATTAGAGATCGTCTCACATGGGATTCTTGCACGGTATGTGTTTCATGATTTTTCTGAAAGGCGGACATTGTATGGCGCTATCTTCTTTCAACCCGTGTGTCACATTTTGATGTCAGTTATCTGGTGCAAACGACTAATTAATCAGACATATCTGGTGCAAATGAATGAAATAAAGATCCATCCAGCGTCAATTTCTTCATTCTTTTCCTGGTAAGAAACACTAAAACCAATTATTTATTTCATCTCGACGGCAGTGGTCGTTGAGCAGCAAGTCATGTACACTAGCAAAGAAGACTCCTCTATTTGTAGACTATTCAAGGATTATTTTTTTCTAATGATCCTTACATTTTTCATTATTACTTAGGCTCACCAGCTTTGTTAGCACATATATCTATTTTGATTGAAATTAGTATACAACTCAAGTCATTTGTGCAGCCAGCGGTGCAGATCATTGTATTGCTTGGGTAGCTCCACCTGATTTTGCACAAGTGGATGCAATGTAGATATCACATAGTTCTATAGAACCATGTCCTTGATTTTCTGGCATCAATAGATGCTATGGAAATCGATGATTTTTTTCATTTTATGTCCTCAATTTAAAAAATAACATTGATAATAATGACATAACAATTTAGTTATGCCTTTCTAATTGAATTATATTAGTTTACTTTACCAGGAAATATTATTTTATTCAACACGTGCATGATTACGATATTACCAAAGGCCAAAGGCCATATATATATGTATATGTGGTAGTCCAAAGGATAGAAAGTGGAAAGCCAAAAGCCAACATAAGTACACATAATTATAACTCTAACAGCTATTACTGCTTGACACTAATGAAAATTGTTCTGAAGTAGTGAGAAACTGAGTGTTAGTCTTATAGCAATAGTGTCAAGCTGCTCTTGAAGAACTTGAAAAATGAACATAAACATTTCAAATAGTTAATCAAATGCAGATTCATTCATGTTGGAACCCTGTGCTTATGTTCTTTACTTCTCATTTACTTGGAAGATGTCGAAGGGGCAGAAGAAAAAATCCATTGCACAATCTTGCTCTTCTGAAGGTGATTTGAAGATCAGATCCCTTCATTTCAATATACTATTTTTAGACTATCGACAATCTTGGACGGAGGGAATACTAATTGTAGAGAATGGTTCACTGTAGTTAAGAGTCATTTTAGTTAAGAGTCATTTCTTTGGTCGGGCTAAACTTACAAAAGTACGCTGGGAGTTGCTTACTCCTAACATTGATCTTTGGTTTTAGTGAGGAAGCGTGCTGTATTACGAGTTTTGGACTATCCAAATTCTGAAATGTCTAGAAAATTCAGCCACCTGTCCAGCTGAATACGTAAGTTCCTCTTTTCAGCCATCTGTCAAGAAAGAACATAATTGATTTCTGGCAATTGTATGAATTTTCTTACAATTTTTGTTGCTTAGCCTGATATTGACAGTACTGTCTGGTTTAAACACGAACCTTGTCCTTCCTTTTTCTAATTAACATTTGTTGTTTAAGTTAACATCAGTACATTATTATGGGTGATATGACACGTGTGTGTATTATGCCATGTTTGGTAATGGCAAGTTCTAAAATCTTGTTCTGTGTCTATTGGTGATGCTGGAAATCTAATACGGTTGTCGGTTGTATCGTTTGTTTCTTTTTCATTTCCTGTGAAGTTACGTGTGCTTCTTTGTTCTTGCTAATTGAATACCGATGTCCCAGTTCCTTTTGGTATTCTATTTGCCTTGCAGCAAACATGATATGTCTTCTTTTACCCCTATGGTGCTTGATCTGGTAGTTAAATATGATCACAGTTTATGTTCATGCTTTCCTATATGACATGTTATTGCTGTTTTAATTCCATTCTACAGTACCTGATACCTCCTCTCAGCTACAGACCAATACGATCCCTAGAAGCATGCTTCGGTTTTTTCACGTGATGGTTCAATTGTTGCTGTAAAAAGTTTGATTTGATAATTATGAGAATCTCCATATGTTAAGCTCTTAGTACTCCCTTTGTCCTGCATTGGATGTCTTAGAGTTATCTAAATTTGAATGTATCTAGACATAAGTGTGGGATGGATGGAGTACTATTCTTAGAGATTGTTTCTATGTAATTAAGAGTTACTTCTTTGGTCAGGCTGAACTTACAAAAGTACGACGACAGCTGCTTACTCCTAAAACCTAAGTGTGGTGATTTTGCCAGTGAGGGATTCAACATGACAAAAAGTGGAGATGCACATGTGGTTTTGTGGGGTTTCCTTCGGTTTGGAAATCTGCATTATTGAAGATGCTGAGAGGAACCTTTTCGAAGGTCTACAGTAATTGAGATTGTAGAGGCGAGATTTTTCGAGATTGATTGTGTTAAAATAGAGTGGCGTTTTTTTATATTGTGTCAAACCCAAGTTATGCACATGTCTATTCTAAATGGGTTCTCCTATCCAAATCACACGCACGATAAGAACATTACGTGGATTGACATTTGTAAGCCTTGCATATTCAAAATTAGAAATTGAGACATGATTTAAATTTAAATTTGAGACATGCACTGCACGTGGTCTATTCAAAGTGGTTTCTCCAATCCTAATAATCATTGCACACACATGATAGGAAATATGTGGATTGACATTTGTAAGCTCTGCATATTCAAATTTTGAATTTGAGACATGCATTAAAATTTTAAATTTAAAACGTGCATTGCACGTGCAAGCTTACTAGTATAGGTAATACGAAAATCAATAGAACATACCGTGGACTGGTGCGTTGGACTAAAACACAACCCAGCCCAGCTTCCTTCTCCAACGCCACTATCACGAGGTGGTACTGAATAAGACGCCCTGTCAATGTCTGAGCAAGTTTAGTAATGACATATTCATTTGTTGCACTTCCGTTTCTACACTATCAATGACTTGCATTGATAATTCAAGAATATGAACAGCTTAGAGTGGGGTTTGCCTGGAGAACTACTGGTAAAAAAATACTAAGTAAACATAAAGATTTACAGTATGGCATTATCAACAAGTACCAGATGGAACAAGAACATGGCATGAATAAAAATGGGTTGTATAATGCAAATGTGAAGCAGTTTCAAGAAGCTTATTGCATTAATAATCAAACATATCAATAGAACTAAAAAATTCCACATATGTTTATGAATTCACACCATGCTATCCACTAAAAAGATAAGCTAGTAAAGTTACCATCAGCCCCAGTGTCCAGATGGGATACGATGAGGTGACCGTAAGAGTCGACAGTTCCCAGAATCAAGCAGCTATCACCTGGAACGTCCCAAAACATGCATATGAAATAAATTCGAGAACATACACAATTATATTTTAACAAAATATAAGAAGTGAATAAACTCCATAGCCACCCATGGTATGCGGCAGAGGATACAACAGAAATATACATGGTTAGTGTCAGCGCATAGAACCTTTCTGCATATACTTCTATTTTTTATTTGTTTCCCTCAAAAAAAAAATCTCACATGCAAGGTTTTTGAGTCGCAACTAAAAACTAAGTCACCAACCCTGCGACTCAGTGATTAGTCGACCAAAGTCGTTGTATAGTCACCATAAATCGATGTTTAGTCGCGAGTCGCCGTGATTTTGAAAAAAATGACTCGGCGCCTATACTGTGACTATACAACGACTCAAAAACCATGCTCACATACTGTAAGTCTGAATTCAACTTACAAACCTAGGATAAAGCCAACTAAATTACCAAGTCTTCGAACACATCGCTCAAAATCAATGTGCGCCTACAGGTGATGATTGGTGAAAATTACAACTAAAACATCCCATGCATGCTCCCTGTATGCTAAATTTGCAGCAGGTAAAGTTGGATACACCAACTCAGAGGAATAACAGATGGTAAGCATACTGATTATCACATTGATGGCTCCCTATGTCAAGAGCGCAACTACATCATGTGCTCCTGGGAAATAATATACGGCACAACGTTATTACAAAATACTGAAGATCGTACCTTCACCCTCTGCCAGAACTACACTCTGAATCTCCGAGCGATGCGGGCAGCGGTCCACTACTGACGAGCTTATGACCTTTCAATGAGAATGAACTTCAGAGTAGAGACCCACCAAAATCTGATAATTATGTAGAAAGGCGAGAGTATTACCTGCGCATTGATAGGAATCAACAGGCTCTGTTTTCCTCTGGACAGCATCTCCTCTTCCATGGATATCTTTCAAGATCCAAGATAAATTGAAATCAACTTGAGAAACCACATCACAAAGTTGGTGTTGCAGTAATACAAACAATTGTGACCCCGTACACGACAAATTCTACTCTCTCCGATCTTATTATGCATCAGAGGAACTACTATTTTCACTAACTAAAATAAGAACAAGCGTGATATGTCCTTACATTGCCACATTCCTAATTACTATTATTTTGAAAAGAAATATCTGTTGCTCTACCCGCCTCTGCACCAAGATTCCCAATTAAGGCAACGGAGCACCAACTTCTTTGTCAAGTTCGAAAGCAGAGTCGCATGATTCAAATGGGGTATATGACCTCCGAAATCCGCCGAACTACTCTAGCAACCAATAGGCAATCTACTCCACTAAAGTAAGCTTCAAAGGAATAGGACTGCCCAACAGTTTAGGTGAAGCGAGAGGGAGAGGGGGGGACACCTCGATCTTGTAGACGCGGCCGCCGGAAGCGAAGTAGGCGGAGCAGGAGCCGCCGTCGCCATTAACCTGGGAGTGAGGGGTGAGGAGAAGTCAGGATTCAAGCCGGGGGTTTAGGGTTTTGGAGGAGATGCGCTGAGCGTGCGAAGAGGATAAGCGTGTAGGCAATGGATAAGGTGCTGCGTATGAGTAGTACGTACATGGACGGCGAGGCGGGTGGGCTGGAGGCAGCCCGGCGAGGGGTCGGTGAGCAGGGACGGCGGGACGGACGCCTTCCGCAGGCTACGCGCCGACAACATCGCCGGCAGGCCGGCCTCTGTCTTCTCCCCCTTTTCCTAGGCGGAAGCCTTTGGTCTGTTTGGATACTGTCCGCGAGAACGGGTGAGCGCGTGACTTTCCTGTATGACGCGTCTCCGCTGTGGTCGGAGTCGGGGAAGCCGAAATTGGCAGCTCCTTTTTTACTACAACTTGATTTTCCGCGCTGCTGAAACATTTGATAAAAACAAGTTAAATTTATAGATGTTTTGAGAAAATAGTTGCATACGCATTTAACTACATCTTGTATATAATCGATGTAGGAATAGAACAATCACCAATATCATTTACAAGTGCTATGTACATTGAATTATCTCTGCTAGGATGCAAGATAGCTGATGGCATTATCGAGATCATACGTATCTTTGAAAGTTCTGCCCACTTACTTCTAGACCGAAGGGTCTAAAGCCAACCGGCATTATGTACATTTTCAGCTCATTTGTAACACTTGCAATGAGGCAACGGGATGATTAAGGAATGCAATCCTGCACAAATAAGAGGCTATGAAAAATGTATTATCACATTAGAACGAGTAGGAAATAGCTTCCTTGACCAAGCTTTGTTTGCGACTAACACAAACGCACCACGCATGTGGTCACACAGATGATTTTCATCGGGCACCCTCAAAAAAACCTTGGTTCGTACGCCTTCGTCGCATCACGGCTCATAGGCCGCCGGTCCATCGCCGATCGGAAGCCTCCAGCCTGCTTGGTTGCTTTTCACGAGTCACCCAACACGCCCTGCTCAATGTAAGTCCATGACTTAATCCATCGTCTAATCTTGCATCTAATCTATAAGTTTGTCCATTGATTAGTGTTTAGATTGAAATATTGAATGGTTTGGCTATGTGTTGTATTGAGGAGGATATCTTGGACAATGATTTTCATATTGTCCTCAATTATTTTACATCTAGGAATGAGCGAATAAACTATTTTGGGAATCACTAAAACACAATTATCGACGGAGCATAGTTATATTTCGTTACTCCTCCACGATACTTATTATAGATCCGAGGGATTATATTTTTACTTTTTTCCATCTAACATGATGTTATTGAAGTGCAATTTTTATTGGCATTTTAGACTAAAAATATGTACTTACATTTAAATTTTTGCAAGTGAAAGTAGGACATATATGTTCATATATCTCGTTCTGCGTACATATATTTTAGGCGCTAGGGCCCATTTTATCAACTTTTCCCAAGGCCCCGAATAATATAGAGCCGGCCCTGATTGCCAGGCAGGTTATATTTATATGCAGAGTTAATAATATTTACCTTTAGTTCATGAATTCATTTAGTATCTTAGCACCATGACAACTCCTAGATCAATAAATCTTGAGTTCTGTGCAAGTATAAGGAAAGAAAGTTGTACACTTTCCAACGGTGAAGCATAGTTTTGTAATGCAGTGAACAAATCGGAAACTTGCATGCATAACTCGCCATGCACTTAAGCACATGTATCGTTGCAAGCAAGGGTTTGGTTGCTGAAAAGACCATCATGATGGATTCTCAGAATAGGGATCTTTCGTACAAAGAAAAGCAACATGCCGTACACAATGTGGAATTATGGATTGGTTCAGAATTTGAGAAAACACCAGCAGCCGGCTAGCCTCGTCTACAGGAGGTGTCGCTTGGTAGAAGAGCGGTGGCGTAGGTACAACAAAGTCAGGAGCACCCCCCCCCAACCCCCAAGCCCATGGGCTTTTCTCAAAGGAGGACCATGTAAATGGGTCATTTGCCCCCCACATTTGGGAAAAACAGGCTTAGACCGGCCATTTCAGCCCATTTGCGCCCCCCGCCTTGCAGTTGGCCCAAGCTCTGTCACTGGTGAGAAGGGGTTGGCTGCTCTAGTAAATGATGTCCGCCCTTTGATACATATTCTCAACATTCTACTTTGCCGACGTGTTCCAATCCAGTCGCCAGAATTGCTATTGGCATGGTATAGCAAAATATATGTTTTAATTTCCCAAATCTATGCTACCATTGTTGGCGGAGGTATGCAAAAATATAACTCAAGCATAATGAAGGGATCCGAGATGACTCTTGGCGGAAGTGATTGTGGGTGGACGATGTGTTCCAGCAACTCGCAGATGCGCTGCCGTGAAGTTCCCCGGGTGTTGCTGGGATTAAATAGTCAAGAACTCAAGATTCATCAACGATAAAAGCGCATTATCAACGGTTATAGGAGTCCAAGAATCAGTGGTTCGTTACATGAGAGAAAGAGAGAGAGATAGTTGACAAGAGTGCAAGCGAGCGACCTCATTGGGAGTTAATATCACGAGATAAGCTAATCATTTGTTGATGCGTTTTAGATAAGAAGAAAATAAATTGGATGGCTCACCACCATACATGCATGAGATGGATCCAACTGGATGTGAAATGAGGCGACGTTCTGTTGTTGCAAAAATGTAACGTGAAATGTCTGCTGAGATGGCAAAATTTTATGGCAAGATTGTTCTTTTGATTAGGTGGATAGCTTGCAAGTGGAGACGTGGTGGGACAGCTAAGGTAGCATAGCTGCATGGTAGGAGAAATATGTTAGTGGGTATGATTAGTTATATAGGATGACACGAGTGGGAGTTTTTCTGTATCCCGCACGTCTTTCCTGTACGGCAGTGGCCAATGCAGCTCATCGACGGAACCATATTAGATTGGGAGGTACTTCCTCCACGCACAAAACAAGTGCATTTCTAACTTTTGAGCTAAATCAATGTTTTTGAATTTTGATAAATTTTATAAAAATAGTACCAACATATCTAAGGCTAGATTGACTTATTTTGAAATTATATTTCAGTATGCTTTCAATCTTCCACATAAAAAACGAATCCACCCTAAACTAGGATTTCACCCGATATTGCACAAATAAGAATAATGTGACACGCTTTTTTTGGATGAACATAAGGGGATCAAGGAACATTACCATGAGGAAGGGGTTGGGACCGAAATCCACGGAACAATCCTTCAGAACTGCAAGATTTAGAATGAGGATTTGAGAGGAGGGACAACGGCGCGTCACCTCTCCATGGGCGAGCGAGCAAATGCCGGGTGGGTACAAGTAGGAGCAGCTTGGGATGGTTAACGCTAACTAGGAGCATAGCGCCGATGGGAGGGACGCTGCTCTAAGTTAGGGCAGTGTCTATGCAAGCGGTGTTACTTAACCGGGGATGGGTCTGGATTAGCCCCGTCTTGCCACGGTCGGTGTAACGTCTGTCATCGGAGCTACACTATCCAACATAGCGCATTTGCCTCTGGCGCTACCTAAATAAATTGATGGAAAAAATTTGCTACTCGACACCGTTATTTTCTGACGTTTGCTAAAACACATCGTCTGATTGTGTCTTTACCAGGTACCATTATAACTTTATGGCACATTTAGCAGAACACATCATCTAGCTAAAAGTGGAAAGTTTTGCATATTTTCCAAAACCGGTCATAACATTGGCAAGCAAAAGTGCAAAATTTTTATTTTTGAAAAGTTGGTGTATTCTCACAAATATACCACAAAATTATAATGATACCTAATAAAGACACAATCTAGCGGTATGTTTAGCAAATTTCTAAAATAACGGTGTTATGTTGCAAATGTTTCCAAATTAGATCGGTGAAATAGTTTGGCGCAAAGTTGGATTTTGTTGCGCCTAAGGGTCAGTTTTGTGCATTTTGGACTACAATCTGACATTCCGGTTCTCTCCCACCCACCTCCTCCGCGGGCCGCGTGAAGTCCACCGCTTCCAAGTCCGTCGAGACCTCGCCGGCGGCAATCCGAGATCTAACTCCTACCTCGGCACAACGGATCGAAGAACTAGGCGCAGCAATGGTGCTGATCCCTCTCGTCCGGGATTACATCGACCGCATGCTGCACGATGTTTCCGGCATGAAGATCCTCATCCTCGACCCCCAAACCGTACGTACGAGCTCCCCCCAAACCCTAGCCCTGGTCGCCTCAGCTCCTCTGCGGGAGATCCGATCCCATTTGACCTGATCCGCTGGTTTGCTCCAGGTGGAGATGGTGAGCGTAGTGTACAGCCAATCGGATCTGCTGCGGAAGGAGGTGTTCCTCGTGGAGACGGTCGACGACGCCTCCAGCTCCAGGGCGTCCATGGCGCACCTCAAGGCTGTCTTCTTCTTCCGGCCATCCTCTGACAACATCCAGAAGCTCCGCCGCATCCTCGCTGCGCCGCGATTCGCCGAGTGCCACCTCTGTCCGTATTTGATCTCCCATTTGTTACATTCAACCTTGTGGCTTGCTATTGTCTTATTAGCGCCTGTCCCTTCTGTGCGTTTATAGTGATAAAACGTAAGAGTTGAGTATGTTGAGAGGTGCAAACAATTTGGTAGACAACCCCCAGAAAATTCTGGGAAGTGGCGGAGCTTAACCTGCTAAATTAGGCGCTAGTATTAGAATAAAATTCTGACCCTAAGTAAGCTCGGCCACTGAGTATGGCAAACAAGATACTAAAGCAACCACTCAAGACCAGTTGCTCTTTTATGACAGTATGTTACCCACTCTATTGTCTAAAGGTTTCAAGTTATGCGTAATTAGAAATAGTAAGATCAAATACAATGTAAGAGTTGGGATGGTAGTGTTCTTACCTTGTAGTGGAGTCTGAAAGAGGTATAAATGTGTGGTTTGGGGTTGTAGATGATTGCTGATTTCGGCCACTTTATTGTTTGTTTTCTTGCAGTCTTCTCCAATATACTGAAGATCCCACAGATTCAGGTGCTTGCTGATTCTGATGAGCAGGAGGTTGTGCAGCAAGTTCAGGTATATGTTGCTTATATGATTGTAAATACTTATTGGAATGAATTGCTTGAGAGTTGGAAGGGAGGATGGGATATGAATGTTGTTTTGTTTTGCAGGAGTTCTATGCTGACTTCTGTGCCATTGATCCTTTCCATTTTACTCTGAATATACGCAATAACCACATCTACATGCTTCCAACGGTGGTAGACCCTCCTGGGATGCAGAGCTTCTGTGATCGATCTGTTGACGGCATTGCTTCTCTCTTCCTGGCTCTGAAGCGTCGCCCTGTTATTAGATACCAAAGGACATCAGATGTCGCAAAAAGGATCGCACAAGAAACTGCGGTGGGTCCCCTATAAATGCTAAAAATACTATATGTATCAGTTGAAAATAGTTCATCACCTTTATGCTAAAGATTGAAACAAAAATCTATATTTTTGTTACTCTAGCACATATTCAGTTTTTTTTTGAACAAAATACATCTTCAGGTGTTAAATCGCTAGAAAATAGAAACGATTGTTCCTGCCTACACTGAAACAGATTTTTGTCCTATCCCTCTTGATTATTCTGTTCATAACTGCTTCATATGCTGTGATTGCTCATCATTTATGCCCTTCTGGTTGTACTTCCATTATTTGATCTTCAAGGCACAATGACATACAAGCTAGTCATTAGGCTGATATCTGTGCAGCGCTTACTGCAAGCTTAAATTTCCTTTTCACTTTTTATTATTTATATTTATCAATGGTCTGAATTTCATAATCTGAAATGAATATTGAGTGTTTCTACATAGGCTTTTGATATGACAACATGATTGAATGGTTTAGTTATTCTGCACTTTATCTTCAGTGAGCTGGAGGGTTATGATCAATGTAATTAGCATCGATTGTAAGTTTGCAAATTGTAACACAGTAGGTAATTGTCTCCGAGACTGCTTAGAAGTGTTACTAGTATTGCTCAGACCTGTTGAACCAACAATGATATTATGAGAATGCAACCAAAAAGCTTATAGTTACATTTTGTTTATGTGAAATGGTGGGCATGTATCTAATTGAGTACTTTGTGGTGGCACCTGCTAATTTATGTATCTTATCATCTTGGGACTGACTACGTTACAGTTATTTGTTAATTATGCATGTTTCAAATAAATCTTCATGACTTACTTCACATCCTATGATCGGGATTAGGAAGAAGTGCAATTTGTAGAAGTAGTGGAAGACTGAAAGTCTTCTCTATACTTCAAAAAGTGTCCATAACTTATGCCTTTTTTTGAAAAAATATCTTGACCCCAGTGTGACTTGTGTTCGGAATACTTGCTGCTGAAGCACAATGTTCAATGTGCAGAGGTTGATGTATGAGCAGGAGAGTGGCCTGTTTGATTTTAGACGAACTGAGAACTCTTCCTTGTTGTTGGTGATTGACAGAAGGGACGATCCTGTCACTCCGTTACTTAACCAGTGGACATATCAGGTATTGTAAAATATACCATATTTTTGGCTGTTAAAAATGTATTTTTTTCTGTTAACTTGCTTGCAAAATTGATTTCACAGGCAATGGTTCACGAGCTTATTGGAATTGACAACAACAAAGTTGATCTTACTGAATTTGCTACTGTACCTAAAGACCAGCAGGTTTTGAAGTCTTAAATTTCTTCAATTCATATTATGATAGTAAAATGTACTGCATGAAATCTTTGAATATTGAGTGGTGTGAAATATACTCATACAGGAGGTGGTTCTTTCAGCGGTACAGGACAACTTTTTTAGAGCGAACATGTTCGAGAATTTTGGGGACCTCGGTATGAATGTCAAAAGAATGGTAGATGACTTTCAACATCTTTCAAAAAGCAGCCAAAATTTTCAGAGCATAGGTAAGCAGTATGGATTTTTTTTGCTTTCGTTGTTTTATATGAAAAAATTATATCTATGTAGTCTGTTTTTACTTTTGTAATTTCACACTTTATACTTAAAAATGGCCTTTTGGTCCCCACCTAATTTCATTCTATTAATCAATGCTCTCACTAGAATAGTAGAATATCCTTTAGTATCATAATAGCTCGTCTTAATTGTTGTTTTTGCGGATATGCATCTGGTAATATCTAAGTGTTGAACTTCTTGTGTTCTCTTTGTCTTTTCATTTTCCGTGTTATGTGTTTGGTAAGAATCACGGAGGTGCCGAGGAAAGGGGCTGTTTACCTTGTCGACCTCGTGGAGGGACCTGCACACCAGGTGCTCATCCCTGGGTTCAAGCTCGCTTTGGTGAAAATGGTGAGGCCAGGAAAGGGGTGGGCGTTTGGGGAGGATAAGAGAGAGCTCTGCAGCACAATGAAGCCACAACAGAGGGGAGGGAGAGAAGGCAGCAGAGAGGGGGCTGCAGGCAGGTTTCGGCGCACACTGGCAAGAGTTGGGCGGCAAGCTGCCCGAGAGGGATAGCGGGGGGAACGATCAAGGCCGTGTCAGGGTGAATAAGGGAGAGGAGAGGACCATCATGGAGAACGGAGGCGACCATGGAGGACTGGGCGACCGATTGGCCACGCTGGCTGGCGGCCGTTGCGCGCTCTGGCTCGGCAGTGATGCCAGCCAGTGACATCCAGGTCAGGGGGAAAGGAAGGGTTGGGAGGCTGTCAGGTGGGGCTAAGGCCTGTTAGCAGTGTCTGGGGTGATTAGAGGTGGTCGGGGGCTAATGACATGTGAGCAAGAGGCCAAAACACTAAGTACCAAGTTATGACCAGACCAAAGATTTGAAGATCGTCTGGGATTGGGAACCTCGTGCGCAGAGAAATGATGTCTAGGAGGGAGAAGGGATCTAGAGCTATCTTCTTGAATTGTACTCCCTCTGTTTCAAAATAAGTGTCGCAACTATATATCTAGATATGGGCATATCTACACCTAAAATGCATCTAGATACATCCATATCTAGACAAAGTTGCGACACTTACTTAGGAATGGAGGTAGTAGGATTTTAGGATAGATTTTGAATATGGATCATTGAAAAGGAAGATTTGGACCATAACTGTTTTACTGTTTAATTTTGTTTCTTTGAAACATGACAATGGTGCTCAAAACACTTGTGGTGGTCAAGCTTTTGTTAGAATTTGAGGATTTTTTCAGATACACAAATATACATGTGACAACGATTTTACCATTTCTGGTCATTTTAAAAATGGACAAAAATAATTTCTTAAATATCTGAGAAATATTTATTTTGGAAGTGGGATGAAAATTTTTATAGTATAGAACTCAAAAATGATTTTTAACAAGGCTTTGTTTTGAAAAGATTTACTCTCATTAAGGCATGGATTTAGGGTTTTGGGTAAAGAAAAATAATTAAGTAGGTGTTTGGGATAAAATAATTTGAAATAATCATTTTAGAAGTTGACCCCACATGGCATGCACATTCAAGTTATTTGTGTGAGTTATTGAGTTTCAATCACATTCTTAAGGTTGGTGTTATTTGATTTGTTTAAGCAATATGAGACCCAGATAAGAAGCATGTGATAAGTGATAACACCAAAGTATCAAATTTGCTCCAAGTTTTATCTTGCATCAACATAGATGATGTTCTAGGTCAAAAATACAGAGTGTGACGTATGGTGTCAGTTGTTTATATATTTTAAGACATGCGTATTTGCAACAAAGGAGATATTTGCTTGTATTTGCTGCAATTGAAAAATCTGCTCCTTCCGTCCTAAAAAAGATGTCTCAACTTTGACTAGATTTGCATGTATCTACATACTAAAACACGTCTAGATGCATGCGAATTTAGACAAAGTTGATAAATCCTTTTTAGGACGAGGGAGTAGTATAGTTTAAATAAATAGCCCTTAGCCAACATACTATGGACTATTTTGAGGATAGGTGGTGGACTGCAATTAACTTTAATAGGTGACATGGTCATAACTAGGGAACAGGAAGAAGCTATATCTCTAATTCTCGAACATCATGTAAATGTCACTTTGTGCAATTTAGTTTGGTGGATTAGTCTGATACATGTGTTTTCTGGTTTGTGTTAAACTCTAAATGTCTGATATGCTAATGGGTTTAGGTGATATGGCAAAATTTGTGACCAACTACCCTGAGTATCGAAAGACGCATGGAAATGTAACAAAACATGTTGCTTTGGTGAGTGAAATGAGCAGAATGGTGGAGGAAAGGAAGCTTATGCAAGTTTCACAGACGGAACAAGAGCTAGCATGTACAAGTGGACAAGCAGCAGCCTTTGAGGTATTCATTTAAGGCCCAGAATTTTTTTCATGACTTTCAGGGTAATTTGGTCTTAGTATATTCTATGTGCAAATTTCTAACCAGCCATGTTTGTGATCTATACGGCTGCTAGTTTTACATCTCAATAATATTGATCTGCCTTATCGTTGAAAAATTCCCTAATATCTTTTTGAACTCATTCTACTCTTTTTAAAGATCCCATTCCACTCTTTTTCTTTGACCACTGCCATTATATGTCAGTCACACTGAACCTCGCCTTCGAAGTGGCTTAAGGTACCTATCCTTGAAAGTGTTGGCCTATCTGTTGACTTGCACATTAAGATGGAAACACATCGTGTATGACTTTAGACTCATTTAGTTGAATGGATGTGAGTAGGGTTTACTCCATGTTGAAGTTGCCCAGTTGATGTTTCTTGCCAACCATTGACCAGTTGCTTTTCTGCAGGCCGTTACTTCCTTACTAAACAATCAAAGTGTATCTGACATTGACCGTTTACGACTGGTAATGCTCTATGCTTTGCGGTATGAAAAAGAGAGTCCGGTTCAGCTGATGCAGCTTTTCAACAAATTGGCTTCTCGTTCTGCCAAATACAAGTCAGGGGTATGCGAACTTACGTAGTTCTTGTAGATCATGTCCTCCATGTTTTCTTCTATTGCACGTATTGCTTTGGTTCTTTTACTATTTAGTTCTTCAAAGGAAGTTGGCTTTTATCGGCACTGTTTAAAGCATGATGAATTACAGTCTAATACATCATTGAACCATTTCTTCTATGCTTATTAATTACTACCTTTTTCTTGCTGGCAATGATCTGAAAATGCTAATGCATTGTTCGAACTGGTTACTGCCAAAATTGAATGCTTTTGGATTATTAAAGACTAAAGTTCATATGGAATGGTAGCTCTTTCTAAACGCAGGAGTATTTCTCAACCACTGTTATATATATCAATTTTACCTCCCTTGCTATGTTCGCTAAATACTTCTCTCCATATCTTACTAGTTGCCAAAAAAATACAACATGGCACAGTGCGGAATTACAAGGTTTTGTGATAGATTCTTACATTTTATATTTTCATTCTACGGTATGAACTCGATTGTACAGCAGATCCCTAAAATTGATGGTACACATGGTTCCTGAGAGTCAAGGAAATAGAATTTCTATAGGTCAGACTGTGCAATTGTTAATTCAACGTGGTATTGATTAGGCTTGAATCTTATAAATTTATTCTTTACTCATGCTTAATAAACACAAATTCATGGGACTTTATTGAGTTGGCTGTTTTCTTCTTTACTGCAAGCAAAAAATGAAAATAGCAGGTTGTGCTTTTACTGGAGATTTTTGTGAGTCTAATCTGTGTTTGTACTTGTCTATGCAGCTTGTTCAGTTCCTGCTTAAGCAGGCTGGTGTTGACAAAAGAACAGGCGACTTGTATGGGAACCGTGACCTATTGAATATTGCTCGCAACATGGCTCGTGGACTTAAGGTTGGATGAAAAGTTTGTCCCCACATTTATGTTACATATCCGTTCTTCATTTCTTATGTGCTTATTGGTTGCAGGGTGTTGAGAATGTATACACCCAACACCAGCCTCTGCTCTTCCAAACCATGGAAGGAATTGTGAAGGGGCGATTGCGGGATGCTGACTATCCACTTGTTGGCAATCACTTCCAGCAGGGCAGGTTTGTGTGCTGTTAAAGTGTATGTCCACTAAGTTGGTTTACTGAGGGACGTGAAACATGCCATCCTTGGGCACATCCTACAAAGGAGAGATTAGGCTGTGTTTGGTAGCAAAGTATTTTTAAAGTATTTCAACAATACCACAGTTTCTCAAAATACCACAGTTTCAAATACTTTGATGTGTTTGGCTGTGAGCCTGTGACTAAAGACTGCAGTATTAATACTTCATTATGCCTCAAAACGTGCCGTTCTTTAAGTATTGAAGAAACAACTCTAGACCTCTTTTTCTGAAACTGAAGTATTGTCATAGGATGCATAAAATACTATGGTTTTGTAATACTTCAGTTTTACAAATACTTCGTTGCCAAACTAGGGACCTTTTAAATCAATACATTTTAGCTTTTGTTTAGTTTTCCAAGACGTGACGGTCTAGTTTATAGAAGTGATGGCTTCTTGCAGGCCTCAAGATGTGGTGATATTCATCGTTGGTGGGACAACATATGAGGAAGCAAGATCAGTAGCCCTCTATAATGCAGCAAATCCTGGAGTTCGTTTCTTCCTTGGAGGTTCGTCAGTTCTAAATTCGAAGAGGTATGCATTGTTCACCATTTCCTTGAATGCTCAATAGTGTGGTAACTCTATTTCGACTTAGATGTATCCTCTTCACTTGTTTATCGTGGAGTGGAATTTTTGGCTTTTCAAATTTTACAGTTGGCTGTCATGCCATAAAATCAGAATTTAGATGCAATCACGACTTGGTGTATAGTCATGGTGTTACTGGTGACTTGCAGATTTCTTGAGGACTTGGGGGAGGCACAAAAAATATCAAAATCAAGCCCTCTAGTATGAGCTCAGGTCGTTGTTTTTTCTTCCGCTGGAGGCTTGCCAGAATGTGATAATTGGTAGCCTTACTGCATAGTGACAAAGAATGAATTTTGTGGTAAATTTTACAATGTATAGCTTTAGCTGTGTAGTGCAATACCATGTTGGGTACAATACACATTTGTTGCCATATTTTCTATTCCCTCTATTCTGAAGTAGATGTTACATGTTTGTCTAGATTTGTATGTATTTATTACTACCTGTATCAAAGAGCTTGAACCCTTTTGGCCTAAGATTGGTGTCTTGAGGAAGGCAATTGTCAAGCCAAATATTTGTTGATCTCCTGTCGCCTACCCTTCTGATCAAGCCTTGAACCAGAACATCACGTCCATCGATCGCTAAATTTGTGATGGGTGGGAGCTGGGTTTTCCATTCAGCTGGTTTGGATTGTATAGTTCATCTTACCTAGGCCAGCATGGGCCACTCGCAGTTAAGAGGTGAAGAGAGCCCTGGTGGACTTAGAACCACATCACTGGGGCTTGGCCGGTTTTTCCGGCCGTTGAAGTCTTTCTACGCACTTCCACTAAATAACGAATCCTTTTACACCTCAGATTATTTTTCCCCATTTTCCAAATCGAGCGCCAATGGAACTGCAGAAAATCTACGACATTGGATGATCAACCCAGCACCGGCCCTACCAAGATGTTGCTCTCACCCTCATCCGAATACGCGCTAGATATCATATATTCCACCGTCGATCTCACGCAGCCGTCGTCGAGCGCATAAAACTGTACCCTGAAAACTACCGCCACATCACAATATCTTCAGCAACAATAAAGTACAGAGGACACGTAACACACTATACACTGAGCACGCAAAGTCAGAGGTTTTGCGTAATTAGCTTGCCATGCAACTGAATGGCCAATCGACTATTACTGAATGCATTAGTGCCAACTAGCTAGTGGACACATCAGCAACGAAACTAAGTGAGTGTCGCGGTTGCGCGTGCTGCCGTCCCTGTCGTCGCCGATCGCCGTCTCTTCCTGTTCTCCTCGATACCCAGCATGAAATCACACCATGGCAATGGCACTGTCCCTCTCGCAGTCTCGCGCGTTCGTGGAGCACTACGAGTGAGCCAGGAGCACGACCACTTCTCGGCACAAAGGCGATGATGGATCGAGGTGATACCTGCCGTTGCCATTTTGTGCGTTCCAGCTCGAGGAAACAGCACAGTAGGTCCAGGTACGCCTCATCGCCACTTTCGTTCCTTTGATCTTTTCTTTTCTCTCATACCGCAGCGCCTGCGCTGCACGCGAGCGACGCACACTGATTGGGAGAGCTCGATCCACGGGCTCTTTTACTCACGGGACGGAAAAAGGCAGGCAGCCCCCATGTGAGGCGAGGCGAGCTCCCGTCGTTGGACGGCGAGCAACGGTGCTGCCGTTTTGTCTCCTGTGACTAAGGGCATCTCCAACCGCGCGACCCAAACGGACGCGCTGGGCCGTCCGTTTTGGGCCGTTTGCGTGGCCGAACGGACACCCGGACAGCGGCCCGCGTCCGCGTGTCCGTTTGGGTCGCACGCTGCGCCCAACGCGCGGACGCAGCGCATTGGTAATAAAATAAAACAGAAATGAAAATAAAAAAGGAAAAGAACAAAACATAAATTTAAACTAGTTGGTCATTAAACTTAGCCCTATTTTGGGCAAATTTTACACAAAAAGAAAGCCATATATGGCTTTAAACTAAAAAAAGCAAACCCTAGCCGGGGTTTGCGAGCTCGCGGTGGCCACGCAGCGATCTACCCCCAGTGGTACTCGTCATCGCCGGCGTCGATGACGACGACGCCGCCCGGCGGCGACGCGCACTGTCTCGGCTCGACACGCCGGAGGGCACCGGGGACTCCGGCCGGGGGTCCCACCGCGCCCTTTCCCGAGCGGAGTGCGCGTTCGGCGGGCTCGCCGGCCCGCGCAGCCGTGTCCTCCGCGCGGACTCCGTCGGAGCTGCTCCTCCGCTCGCGTGGCCGGGCGCTCCTCCTCCGCCGAGCGCGCGGCCCGGCGCTCCTCCTCCCGGAGCGCCGCCGACGCGTAGCGGCCTCCTCCCCGACGGCGCGCCAGCTGGAGGAAGGCCCACGCGTCCGCCCGGGCGTCCTCCGGGCCTTCCCGGCCGCCTCCTCCGGCGCGGAGGTGCGCAGCGTCTCGGCGAGGAGCGGCCATTTGGCCGGCTCGTCGAGGTCCTCGTCGCTCGCGGGACGCCGCGAGCGCCGCCCTGCGGCTCCGGTCGTTCTCCTCCTCCCGGGCTGCGCGGCCGCGGCCGAGGCCGGGGCCGGGGCGCGGGCTCGCCGATGTAGAGGCCGCCGGGCGGCGGCCAGCCCGCCTAGCGGCCGTGCTCGGCTGCGCGCGAGGCCGCGCCGTCGCGGATGTGAAGCACGTGCGCCGCCGCGCATCGTGCTCCACCTCGAACCACAAGTCCCGCTTGGGACTTGCGTCGCCGTACGCGGGGTCTCGCGCGAGGTCCGCCGGCGCCGAGCGCGGCGCCTCCGGATCTCGGCGTAGCGGGGCGCGGCCGGACGCCGGGATGGGCGGCACCGGAACCCGATCCGGGCTCAGGTGCCGCCGTGGGGAGGTGCACGTCCCCCACGGCATTGGGACGCCGGCGTCCCGGAACATCCGCGCCACCGCTACGGTGACGTAGATCCGGTCGCGTCTCGGGCGTCGCCGGCGGCCCCATGGCGAACGGCGCCGGCGCGACCGGCCGGCCGCCGCCGCCTCGTGGTCGTTGGCGGATGGCGAGAACTCGCGCTTCGGGGCCATGGCGGCGCGGAAGCTCCGAGCTCGCGCGTGCGGCCGGAGTGGAAAGTGGGGACTCGGATAGGGACAGTCCACTTCCCCGACCCACATTTAATAGGACCGGGGCACCGACTGAGTGGGCCGGCCCACGCGGACGAGGCGGACACGCGAGGACGCCGCGTGCCATCCGCGGCCACGCAAACCCGGCCCAGATTTGGGCCGGGTTTGCGTCGTTCCGGACGCCGCGGCCGTCCGCTTTTGCGGTGCGTCCCCGCGTTGGGCCGGGTTTTTGTCCGGATCGACCCATCCGGACGCGCGGGCGCGGGATGGGTCGCCCCGTTGGAGATGCCCTAATGCGCCATCGCAAGGGCCAGGGCCAGCGTACTATCCACATCTTTGCAATGATATTTATCTGCACTTGCATAAACAGCCGTGGTCATGGCCCTCCATCACCATGACCCACTAACTAATAAAAGCGCCATGGCATGCCAAAGTCTTCTTCAACCCTTGGGGGATGAGAGGGACACAGAGACATGCACAATTCCAGCAACTTGTTCTTTTCTGAATTGTATGATGAATCATGGTAGTGTACGTACGGGACAATTCATGAATGGCAACTTTCTTATTCTGTGGCACTGCTAAAGCATGTACATTGCACCATGGGTGGTGATGAAAAGACCAGGTATAAGTTACTATCATGGAATAGGGAGGGCATGCCAAGAATCACATGATTTTCATGTATGTCCAGTTCAATCAATACTACAGCAATCACAATTACAACCGAGGAAACACATGACTGTGGAAATGCAAACATGAGCTAAGAACCTAAGGAAGGACCATGTGTCGTCTTCTGCTCCGCGCCGCACCCTTCTTCCGTTTCGACTTCAATTATTCACATGCCAACTTCGTGTCGAAGCTGCTCAGGCAGATGGCGAACGCCTGGAAGGCCGAGATGGGGTAGCGGTAGTCCATGGTGAACATATCCCTCGCGACCTTCCCAAACTGCAGGATCACCTTGTCGGGATCCACGGGTCCAGGCTGCGAGGGCGTCGGTGCGCCAGCGGGCGGCGGGCTCGATGCGGCGATCAGCTGGAAGTTCTTAACCGAGGCAATGGTGACGCGGCCGCGGAAGTTGAGGCACCAGCACTGCAGCTGCTCGTGCCACCGAGGGGGCTTGTTGCGCAGCACCAGCGGCCTGTCCTTGGCCTCGCCCTCGCCGTCCGTGGCCCCGCTCATCTCCGAGAAGCGGGCACTGTTGAAGTCCATGGACTGGTCCATGATGGAGCTGGAGTTGGAGAAGGTGGCGGAGCTGCGGAACGACTGGGAGAAGGACGTGATGCTGCGGAACGAGTCGCCCAGAGCTCGAGGCACGATCTTCTCGGGCTGGCCGGGGACGGTGCCGCCGGGTTCGACCGAGGAGGCGGGCACGGAGTGCATGATGCAGCGCATCCGCCGAGGACCTCTTGTGCCGAGAACATTCAGCTCGTATGTCACCTGAGCTATGTTGTAGCTGACAGGAGGCACCTTCGGAGAGACTTTCGTTGAGTTAAACCTCCGGCTGCTCCTTCCAACTGGTGGGATCACCGCACCGTTGTAGGGGGGCTGCGTGTCGTAAATTAAAAACTTTGTGCCAAGGAAGTTTGACCTGAAAAAATAGTTGTCATGGTATTAAGTTACCAAACTAGCAAAGTGGCAAAATTTTGTCTTCACAAACCTAATAATTACCTCAGTTTTCCAATGTAGGTTCTGCTTGATCTTGAGGTATTGGCACCATCCATTGAGATGGCATACTCTGTGCACGATGCTTTACGATTCCTTCTGGCTGATAAAAGGAACTTCCCACTTTCTGCTGTAACAACTGCTCAAAAGAAAAATATTCAGCGTGTTTTATTAAGAGAGAGCAGATAATTAATAGAGGTGTTTGACCTCGATCATTTCATAAAGAAAAAGATTTTGCATGAATGCAAAGACTAAATAAACACAAAAAATCAGAACTGAAAGGCTTACATGATATGATATAGAACAGTGAGTTAAGCACTTAAACAAAGGAAGATAAGTTAAGACTACTTACATTTTCATCCTGAGCTATATTTTCTCAGTGAAATAATAAGCTGGCATGCAAAAAAGAAAATAAAACCTATGCGCCTCGCTAATATAAATATGGGAACTGTAACATACCATTTGTTAGGCACAGGTAGAGCTGATAGGTGGATTTTGATTTGTTCCTCTTTATAAAACATTGAATCATTCCATCTCGAGGACCAGGCTGTCAAAACAACAAAAGATGCCATGTATCAAGAACAACGGAATTTATCGCCTTGGGCACAATTGTAGGTATCTTTCAGTAAAGTACTATGTGGCTGTCTTTTTTTTTCTTTACCTGCTTTAGAGATACTCTGAAGGTAAGCTTCCCACAAAATTCGGGGCTCAACACAATCTCTCTGCACATCTCCCTCCATGTCCTACAAACAGCCGCAAAGCAGACGACATGCTTCCTGGATGGCCAGGTACTCTCGTCCGCTTCCAGTCTTCGTACGACATCGCGGAGGAGTTCAGGAGGAAGACTCGCCCAGTTGCTCTCTTGGAGTACGGGAGCCGGCTCATGGAGGTCATCCAGCGAGCTCTGGCCCTTCCCCCTGTGATGGCCGGTGAGACCGTAGAGGCTTGCGATCGTCACATCGAAGCTCCGCCTCGACAGGCTGCCGAAGCCATCCCTGACATCGCGAGCTATGCTACGAAACGACATCTAAGAGAGCCAGTGCCAGGCAGTAAGGCATACGATTTTGCCTGCAATTGGAAATAATCAAGCGTCAGTAACACTCTTTTAATTAGCTGCTCCAGTCGATAGAACAGTTAACGATTACTTTTGTTTTGCCGAAGGAGCAATGGACAAGTAGTTTACCATACCTTGTCTGCAATATCAGATCGTCAGAAAGTGTATGTGCCGAAGCAACCACTACAAGCTAGCTGTCCCTGCAAGAAAATGAACTCTCCATGAGCAAACTTGGTAGGATTAAGACAGGCTGATTTGACAGACATATATGGTCACAGTGACCGTGTAACAACCGAGTAGGCCTGAGTGCCTGACTAGCAATCAAAGAGGAACCTAAACCCATTTTGGCTGCATATATAAACCAAGCATCACTTTAAGCGCAAGACAGCTGGGAAGCTCGGGAAAATTGCCTCAACGACAGTTTGGCAACCGCAGGGGCAGGGCACATCACATGTTTTCTGTATGATATGAGAAGTAGCTTCTGGTGGAAGCTGTGGGAAGAAGACGTAGCACCAGAACATCACATACCAGATACTGGGGCGAATTTCTATCGCATTTCGAAGAGGAAATGTTGTTGTGCCTTGCAGAAGCACCCAACCAACCGTAGCCCTCGTAGTACTTATTTTCTCCACGCTAGTACACAAGTATAATAAGTTGAGCGTACTAGCAAGATAACATAATGAAACAGTCCCAGTCTCAGGAGACATAAAAAAACCGCAGGTTGCCTGTTTTCAACTCTCTGCAATGCAGAGAGACCGGCAAAGAAAATCAAATTCTGAGGGGGACGGCTGAGGCAGGGCCCGAAAGTCCACTGTCTCTTCCGCGAGAAATTTGTCCTGGAGGTACCAGGACAGAGGAGAGCTGGTACGATCTAGCGATCTGGCCAGGAGTACGGCCGCGGAGGCCATCACCCCGCCGCCACTCTCCGAACGCACTCGCGGTCGCACACTCCTAGACCAAGAAACCACAGAGACCAGGCCAAAATCGAGTCAAAGCTGCACGGGAGAGAAGAGAGGACGGGAGCTCACATCGCATTCAGCCGAGCCGGCGCGGTTTCAACCCTCCGCTGCGGACGGGTGCTCACAGAGAGCAGAACACACTCGCTCTGCGACGGTTCCGGCTGAGAGCCGACCGAGCTCCGAGTGTCGGTTCCTCCTCTCGGGACTCTGCCTCTCTCGTCTTGGCTACGCAGAGTGCGCGCTGGGAGGAGGAAGAGGAGGGAGGAGGTGGGGGCTGTGTGAAGAAGACGAGGCGAGAGGGGGGAAATGGTGCGGGAGCGGGGGCGGTCTGCTCCGGTTTGGTTTGTTTATCCGTTGTGGCGGTGGTGGGGTGTGGTGGGTCGAGCTGTGCTGGAGTTGACCGCGCCTTTTCCGTTCCGTCGGGGAGCGTCTAAACGGCGTCGGGTCGGGTCGGGTGGCAGCATCGCACTCAAAGCGACACTGCTCCCTCTACTCTTCTCTTTCCTCACTGACACTGCTGGACCTGCAGGTGAAGGTGCGATTGGGCGCGCAGTGCCCACCGAGCAGATGCGTGAAAATAAACAAAAATAGGTTCTTTTCGAAAACCTCAGCAAAAAAATTTGACAAGGCTTGATTTTTTGCGTCCCGGGCCAGGGCGTCGTGCTATCTCGCATCATGAAAAAAGGTCACCCTGTGGATTTTCTCAAACCCGATACATTTTGTGACGAAGTTTTTGGAAAAAAAAAAGACATTTTTGTTGATTTTCGCAACACAAGTTGTCTATATCCTACTCCGTATTTTATATTTTTATTACATGCACTATATCCTTAAACTGGTAACTTGAAAACAATAATAACGTTGGCGTAAACTTCTTTTGCTTTGCAAGCCTGGGATTCTTCTTTTGCCTATGCATGACCATGGACCGATCTACCCCCGGGCTGCCCCGGTCGACGGCGCCAAAGGTTGCATTATCTGACTTTCTATAGTGACCATGTTCTAGAAAATGATATCTTAAGCACATTTATCTGGCTTCAAGTTGTTTCGATCCACCCTTATCGAGGATCATATAGTTAGATGAATTTTGTGTTGGACACGATCACTACATAATTCATGGCACAACGACATAGTATAATTACGCTTAATTGTACGACGCGCTTGAGCCAAGGACCGCAAATATAATCTGAACCACGTTTCATGCTTAGTCAACACCATAGCAAACGTTGTTGTGACGCTAACTACAATCTGCAAGATTACTTGACTAATTGATTCTCCTCACCCCATCTACTTAACATTTGGATTCAGTGCGGCCAGTTCATTGCCGGCAAAACAGGGCGACCACCCCGGGCCCAAGAGAAAATAACCCATGTAATATTACTATCATTATTCTTGTGATTATTTACAAAAAGGGGTAATAAGTCTACAACAGTTTACATGAACAGTTTTCTTTTTTTTTTTTGAGAATTTCTCTACATTTATATCACGGAAAGATACAAACTTGTTGACCCTTACAAGCACAGACAAACACAAGCACAAAGAACCAAGAACGCCTAGAACACCCTAAGACCACCATAACCCTTGAAGATCTCCGGAGCACTGTGTCATCATCCCATAAACTTGAGAGAAGACCCCCTGCAGCAGAAAGAACTACAACCAAGCGCAAGCAGATCATCATCTTCGACCACGGTGCAATTGCCACCACGTTTCTTCCTCTTTCCTTGACACCAGCGCCGAGAAGGCGTGGACACCAATCCAACATGCCTGCAGCAGCCGTCGCCATCTTTGGCTTCGAGTACCGCGAAAAGTGCCCCTTCCGTAAGGAAGGGAACTCGAGTCAACCGACCGGTCCAACACCACGACCGGGCCATCCGCCCGGGCAAACCAGGAACTCCCTCCAGCATCAACGCCGAGGAAGAAGAAGAACAATAGCAGCAAATCATACCGACAAGGAGGAAGAAGGGTCTTTCTCCCGACCATCTGGCCGATTTTGGCGTCGCCACGTCGGACCGCCTCCTCCCCTCGCCACCAAGGCCGACCGAAAGAAGCTGCAAAACGTGACAGCCGCAAGCCACCAGAAGAACACAAACCCCAAAAAGGAAGGCAGTGGTGCCATCTCCTTCCTCTCCCTCGCCACCACGGCCGGCCGAGGAGAAGGCAACAACATCAGCACTCCTCCGACTCCACAACAGACTCCGCAAACTCCACAGCAGGGTCGAAATTCAACCGTGCCCGGAGAATCCACCCTCCCCCGATCCGCAGATCTAAGAGGAAACCAGACCAGCAGCTCGCCGGCGCCGCCACAAGTGACCTTGCCGAGATGAGGATCGAGCTCCAGCATCCTTATTCCGACGCGACATCGCCTCCACCATCTCGACGCCGTCCCAGAACACCACGCGAAGACTAGGCCGGGCGCTTCCCCGCGCAGCAGAGGAAGACCCCCCGCCGCCGCCACGCCACAGGGGCTTTGCCCGGCGGCGCCACCGGCGGCGGCGGGAGGAGGGGGTGCGGTGGGGGCTAGGGTTGGGGTCATGCGGGAGGAGAGGAGGAGGGGGTGCAGTCTTTACATGAACAGTTACATGTGATGGGGCTAATAGTGCGTAACGGATAAAAATAGATATATTAGATTGTTGGTTGGATGTTTGATTTGCCTGGTAGCCTCCATATGGATGTCTTGCATGTTGTATTCAAACTGATGATAGATTCATTTATATGTATTGTTTTATGCATGACTTCATATTTAAGAAACTGGCTGGGGCACTTGTATTTCTAGACACCATGTGATACACAGCGTGTTTTGGTGTGCATATAATTAATTAAATTTTCAACACTAGTAGAACCCACACTATCTTTATGTTTGTGCAATTGCTATAAGCGATGAGATTTTAATAACAAGCATATATCATAACTATATTTTCAGTTTATAAATGAATCCACTGTAAATTGTAAGATACATTTCCCCAGTGATAAAATGATCATGCCAACCGTACAATTATGCTCGAGGAGTTTCTCTAAAATTTACCTATCTAATTATACACTATGCACTTATACTAAGATATTTGTTACACCATATGCTTTGAAATATCTACCAGTATGTTAAATATACGAGATAGAGAAGCACATTTCCATAACATACGTGTACAATATATTAATCATCAATTGTAACAAAAATAATTCAAGGTGACTGGTGTTTTGTCCTTTTGTTTTCACATTTTAGGTGGTTCTATTTTAGTATCTTGTTAAGGGCAATATATCGGCATTGAAAATACTTTTTCACAACTCAGATATATTTTTAATGATATATTGTTGTAACTATAGACGAAAAACAAAAAATAATATTTACATACATTATTGTGGGTTAAAAAAATGCTAACTAACTAATATACTACAAATATTTGTTAAAACCACAATCGAGCAAAAAATGATTATAAAATTTTAGTGTAATTGTTTTTTCTTTAACTTTCCCTTGGTTCAAAAGTACGTATAGTATCCACGAGATTCACCAAAGACCTTCGGAGAGGCGGCCCTTATGGCAACGTAGACTACTGTCATTTGTTGTCGAAATGTGACATAGGTATGTCGGGAATTTCGGAGAACGTGCGAGCCCCACTTCGTGCGACGTGGGGGAAGAGCAGAAATTTTGGAGCTACAAAACAGTGCTCCACCAACAGTCGTGGCTTCCCAAGGCGACAACACTTGGTCTTCGTCAGCATCGACGTCAAGGATGAGAAAATATTCGAGTTAACACGACATTATACGATGGGAGTATATAATCTAGAGCCAATGTCCAGCTGCAAGCACCCGATCATAGGCTCGGAGGTGATACGCGTAAAGCACACGCCCGTTGGGAACCCCAAGTGGAAGGTGTGATGCGTGTAGCAGCAAGTTTCCCTCAGTAAGAAACCAAGGTTTATCGAACCAGTAGGAGTCAAGGATCACGTGAAGGTCGTTGGTGACGGAGTGTAGTGCGGCGCAACACCAGGGATTCCGGCGCCAACGTGGAACCTGCACAACACAATCAAACTACTTTGCCCCAACGTAACAGTGAGGTTGTCAATCTCACCGGCTTGCTGTAAACAAAGGATTAGATGTATAGTGTGGATGATGATGTTTGTTTGCGAAGAACAGTAAAGAACAATTGCAGTAGATTGTATTTCAGATGTAAAGAATGGACCGGGGTCCACATTTCACTAGTGGTGTCTCTCCCATAAGATAAATAGCATGTTGGGTGAACGAATTACAGTTGGGCAATTGACAAATAAAGAAGGCATAACAATGCACATACATATATCATGATGAGTACTATGAGATTTAATCAGGGCATTACGACAAAGTACATAGACCGCTATCCAGCATGCATCTATGCCTAAAAAGTCCACTTTCAGGTTATCATCCGAACCCCTTCCGGTATTAAGTTGCAAATAGCAGACAATTGCATTAAGTATGGTGCGTAATGTAATCAACACAAATATCCTTAGACAAAGCATTGATGTTTTATCCCTAGTGGCAACAACACATTCACAACCTTAGAACTTTCTGTCACTGTCCCAGATTCAATGGAGGCATGAACCCACTATCGAGCATAAATACTCCCTCTTGGAGTTACAAGTACTTGGCAAGAGCCTCTACTAGCAACGGAGAGCATGCAAGAACATAAATAACATATATGATAGATTGATAATCAACTTGACATAGTATTCAATATTCATCGGATCCCAACAAACACAACATGTAGCATTACAAATAGATGATCTTGATCATGATAGGCAGCTCACAAGATCTAACATGATAGCACAATGAGGAGAAGACAACCATCTAGCTACTGCTATGGACCCATAGTCCAGGGGTGAACTACTCACACATCGATCCGGAGGCGATCATGGCGATGAAGAGCCCTCCGGGAGATGATTCCCCTCTCCGGCAGGGTGCCGGAGGCGATCTCACGAATCCCCGAGATGGGATTGGCGGCGGTGGCGTCTCTAGAAGGTTTTCCGTATCGTGGCTCTCGGTGCTCGGGGGTTTCGCGACGAAGGCTTTAAGTAGGCGGAAGGGTAGGTTTAGGGGCGACGCGAGGGCCCCACACGCGGCCAGGGCCTGGGCCGCGCCACCCTGTTGTGTCGGCGCCTCGTCTCCCCACTCGTTTCCCTTTCGGTCTTCGGAAGCTTCGTGTAAAAATAAGACCACGGGCGTTGATTTCATCCAATTCAGAGAATATTTCCTTTGTAGGATTTCTGAAACCAAAAACAGCGAGAAAACATCAATCGGCTCTTCGGCATCTCGTCAATAGGTTAGTGCCGGAAAATGCATAATAATGACATATAATGTGTATAAAACATGTGAGTATCATCATAAAAGTAGCATGGAACATAAGAAATTATAGATACGTTTGCGACGTATCAGGAGGCTACTCTTATCAGCAGTATTGGTTATACTGCTGATAAGATGAGAAAGATAATGAAAAAATAGAGTTGATTAACAGTAAAGTTGAGCCTACACCCAAGTGCAAACACTCGGCTATAACCTCAGAGGCTACTCCCATTGGGAGCGCTAGTCGCGCACCCGATGAAAAGTGATAATAAAGGGAGCAATATAGAAAGACAATATATAATGAAATCGAAGAATTTTAGTTCTGGGTAGACTTTTTCGAGTTTTGTAAAACTCGTTATGTACTCCCATCGGGAGTCAAGATATTATTTGGTGAAATACATTAACCCGAAGAAATGGAGTATTCCATCACCCGAACAAAGACACTCGACAATATGTATCAGAGCCTGTCCGCCGCGATAAAAACTCTGGATGCCGTGACTTATAAAGGGGCCACGAAGGTAAGACCCTAGGATCCATCCTGTGTGGCATGGTATCGTACCCGAATGCGCTCTCCCACTTTATCCACATAAATATATGTGAAGAAAATCCCAGCGGACGCGTTGTGTACTCGATAAAATAGCTAGAATTCAGTTTTCGGTAAGTCCTAAAGCGGAACATACTGAACTACACCACTATCCCAAGTTCGAGTCCAGGGACTCGAATTTGAAGTTGGTTTATGCGGATTTTCCACAAGAGCAATTGACTGGTACCTGATACATCAGATGAACCAACCTTATTTACCGTTATCCCTGTACAATATAGACATCAAGATGAAGATGTTCGGATTAGGAAAGTAGAGTTATTATAGGAAACTTGTAACAATATAAAGAAAGACCCAGTGCGGCCCGACAACTTTGTACTCGTGCGATACGGAAAAGCCTCGGCTCCACCTTCTATATAAAGGTGAAGCCAATGTCAAAATAAGGATCGAATCATTGCAAACCCTAGCCACCGTGTTTTGTTTAGTTGGACGCCTTTGTTCGTCTGACAACTTTCGAGTTCTACTTGCCCCTATTTTCCACCAAACCCTAAGTCTACAATCTGTAGGCATTGACGAGTCGATACCTCGTCAAAATGCCCGCTATAAGATGTAGTGGTCAGTTTGGTGGTCACTTAGGGCATTTCTATAAGAGACAACTATCTAGGTAAACATCTAGAATTGTGTGAACTTCACAGTACATCAGGTCGAGAGAAAACACATCAAACTCGTGAGTGAAAGTTGGGTGATATGAAATTCAGGAAATACTTCGTGTTATTTTGCTTAAGAGTTTTAGAAAGGTACGAAATCAAATGTCTATATGCGTCCATGTCAAACATGCGTCATCATAAGATGCCTTGTATGTGATTTCACCATCAATAAGTGGAACTCATCGCCATGTAAGCCTTGCCAGTAGGGCAACTTGAGTCAAATTGGATTGAATTTTAATATATTCTTTTTTGCTCAAGGTGAATTTTTTGTGCTTGCATTCATTTGCATTCCATGTTTTGTCGACTATGCTAAAAAAAACCCTATGGATCAAACATGCGCTCAAATAAAATAATCATAATCAACAACAATTACAGTCAAAGTACTATGACTATTTGAGAGTAATTATGTTTTTTGAACATCATTAGATGGCTAGCATTTTAGGAATCGCAAAAAACACATGGTTGCACTGACATGGATGCCCACTTGAATCATATAGGGTCGATTTTGTATTGAAGTGCATTGACCCAGCATACCACTGCATGTTATAGTACGCAAGTTGTTAACATAACACCAATGAAACACGCTCCACTAGTATTACATTCCTCAGAATGGTACATCAGAAACATTGTGAGTCCAAGATATGTCCATAGAATTACAACTCCGATCTTTACAAAATATCATATAACCTCCTAATTATAATGAGGTAAAATTCCAAATAAAACTCCGACGGAACGACTCATAGACTAGACTTATCACTAACTCTACTTGGCTTGCTAAGGAAACTATAACCGAACTCTAGCTATTTAGGTTCTAAGATTATGGAATTGGTTCCCTCCCACTCCTGGTCTAGGTTCCCACCACGACTGATGTAGGAGTTGACTTCATTGAGTTCGTTAATTGAGTTCTGCTTCTTGTAGTAGCTGACTCCTCCGTCTTTGAATTTCACGGTAGCTTCTCCTTCGATGACTCCTAATCTAAGAAGGGGATTCAAGAGGGGACGTGTGAGCACGAACGTACTCAACAAGTTCAATAATAGAAATACGTGTTTCATGCACTAAAACTACAATCATGGACCAGGAAGTCGTAGGCAAAAGCAGGTTTTTGTAATCACTTTTTAAAGGTTAATTTTATTCTGAAAATATATGTCCGTCAATCTTCACGGGTTGACTAGAACTTCACAGAGTTCCTTTCCTGTCGGGTTAGTAGTTTCTTCCCGAAACAAGGAGTGACAAGCAACAATTCAATACACCCTCCAGAGGTGCATTACTTTTCTCATAAGAGAATTTATCTTTATTGCCAACGGGTTCGGTATTCCCATCCACATTTCCTTGGCGTGAGGCCTAGTATAATCATTGTCCTTCTCCACGACCCCGTATACCCACCCTTTTATATTGCTAGGCGCTCAGTCGCTTGCCAACCATGGGCGCTTGACCCTCTACCATCATAGACGGTATAGCACCCCTCGTCCATGGGATGGGGAGCTTAAGGCCCTCCCAACCCATGTGGAACCACCGAACTCCCCTACATGCTCTATCAAGTTTGTTGATATGCGAGAGAAAAGAGGTACATCTGACTTCTCTAACCCATTAAAGATCTTATGGTTAATGGGTAATATATAGCGCTAGAATCACTAGACGATATTTGTTGTTAATCCTAGGTTAATATAAACCAAGTTGCAATTGAACGTCCACCATCAACTCAAACCATGTGTAATGTCCCAGGTTTAGAGACGATCGAGGGGTAGATTTTAGAAAGGGATGTGCACTGCATAGTAAATTCTAGGGAAATTTCGCGCTTTTAAACAAAAACTGCATCGAAGGGGGACAAGTTTCTCTCTCGACACCTTACAGGGTTAGGGTTTCGAGAGTGCGACAAACTTGCATCTCACTTCACTAGTTTAGGGTTTTGAGAAGAGAGGAAAGAGTTTACCTGATTGAATTCTAAATGATATGACATGGTTGAATTCAAACCAAGGTTGAATTTGAATTTCAAATTCAAACATTAAATAATTACCTTAAATAATTCAATTGAGGAAATTCATTAAGTATATAATCAATAATAAACTAGATGAACAATTATAATAAAGTGGAGCTCATTAGGGAAAACCTTGAGCTTTATTGAATAACACACAAGATACATTGTCTTTACATTATTCATAATGGAAATAAATGAATTACAACACATTACATAAATGGGCAGAATAGAAGAAAGAAAAATAAAGAAAAATTACAAGTTAATGATCCTAGTCTAAATTCTACAAGATCATCTTCATTTGATCTTGAACTTGATGAATTCCAAGTCCATTTTTGAGCCATTGTTGATCCCTGCACACAAACACAAAGAAAGAAAATCAAGTGTTATGCCAAGTGGCATAGCCACTTGGCAGATTCTAAAGAAATTGAATTGGAGAGGATATGCACATGGATCTGCCGAGCTGATCCATCTCCAAGTCCTGGTAGACCACACCAGGCTACACACACACACGGGCAGCTCACAGTACATGTGTGCATGCTCAACACCAAGGCATGGGGTGTGCATGCATCACAGCACAAACACACACCAGCAGTGAGTCACAAGCTGAACCAGACCAAGCTGTCGACCAGGGGGAGAAGAGGCCAGCCATATATAAACCTCTTCAACAGTGAACCCTAGCCATTCCATCGGCGCATCTCCAAAGAGTAAGAACACCAAGAACAGGGAAGAACAGCCGGAGAGCTGTTCAGCCCGTCTAAGATCACCACTGAACCAAACCAAGATTCACAAGCTTGCAAGGAGGAGAAGAGCGAGGCAAACCAAAACCACCAGAAGCAATCCTCTACACCAACAACTCATTCTAGGAGCTGGAGTGAGGTATAAACCAAATCAACCTGAGCAAAACCAAGTTTTGCTCATATATAAACATGCTATGCATCACAGGAGCACAGAAGGGTAGGAAACCCAGATTGTATCATCATTTGGCTATCTAGTCATTTGGTTGAAGCAAACAGAGAAAACAGCCAGTAGAAATCATCCAGGGAACACTGGTTATGTCCACAGCGGGACATAACCAGAGAAATCCAACATGGATTCAAAGCACTGGCTAGCTACCAAGCTCACTTGACAACCCATAGCTAGCTAAGCCATCGGACATGATAGACTATCATGTGTCTATCTAGATTTGTCAACACCAAGAGCAGCTGGCAACCAAAGATGGTCGAGGCCGGTAAGCCATAATCCACCTCGGTTAGCCACGGAGATAGTGGGAGCTACCACAACGGCACCAAGTGGCTGTCAAGGCCACCTCAACCACAGCCAACACTTCCAGCCAACACATCATCACCCAGAAGGGTTCAGAATGGACTAGGGTTCCCAACAAAGGTTGGCATCCCTCTAGCCCAAACAAATTAAATCTATATGATCATTACTGCTCAGCAGTTCACCACAATTATTCATTTAGCCAAGCCAAATAACACAGATAAATGAATATACAAGTAATCAACACACCAGAGCTTTGCATATGATCCAGAGGATCACTGCAAGCATCAGATTATGCTTGAGCAAGCAACACCATACACCAGCACAAGCCAGTAGGTCACACAGCCACTAGGAAAAGCCCTAGTGGGGTAGGAACAGTAATCCAGCATCAAGCATCTGATGAACAGTTGATCACCAGGGCTTGACAGAGCATGAAAAATACATACTAGAGCCAAGCCTAGTACTAACCATCGATCATATAAATTGAACAGCCACAGATCATGAACAATTGCATCACAGATAAGCAAATACGTTAGTGACAGTGAAGCAAAGCCCCGAGAGCATCATACAGATGGCACTGGTTCTTGCAAAGTTGCAAGAATTTACACATAGCCATCTAGCCTGGACAAGATAATTGAATCCTATATAACTAAGAAGTTCATCCCCACTAAAAGTATTTCTCTTGACATGCAAGATGTCCACCTCATCAAGCATCTTTGAGCAATCCTAGCATGCC
>NC_061513.1:68655253-68681800 GCF_022539505.1 Lolium rigidum | reverse complement strand
GGTGAGGAGGGTTTTTTTTTATTGATCTAGGAGTTGTCATGGTGCTAAGATACTAAATGAATTCATGAACTAAAGGTAAATATTATTAACTCTGCATATAAATATAACCTGCCTGGCAATCAGGGCTGGCTCTATATTATTCGGGGCCTTGGGAAAAGTTGATAAAATGGGCCCTAGCGCCTAAAATATATGTACGCATAACGAGATATATGAACATATATGTCCTGCTTTCACTTGCAAAAATGTAAAAATTTAAATGTAAGTACATATTTTTAGTCTAAAATGCCAATAAAAATTGCACTTCAATAACATCATGTTAGATGGAAAAAAGTAAAAATATAATCCCTCGGATCTATAATAAGTATCGTGGAGGGAGTAACGAAATATAACTATGCTCCGTCGATAATTATGTTTTAGTGATTCACAAAAAAGTTTATTCGCTCATTCCTAGATGTAAAATAATTGAGGACAATATGAAAATCATTGTCCAAGATATCCTCCTCAATACAACACATAGCCAAACCATTCAATATTTCAATCTAAACACTAATCAATGGACAAACTTATAGATTAGATGAAAGATTAGACGATGGATTAAGTCATGGACTTACATTGAGCAGGGCGTGTTGGGTGACTCGTAAAAAGCAACCAAGCAGGATGGAGGCTTCCGATCGGCGATGGACCGGCGGCCTATTTGGTTTTTTTGAGGGTGCCCGATGAAAATCATTTGTGTGACCGCATGCGTGGTGTGTTTGTGTTAGTCGCAAACAAGGCTTGGTCAAGGAAGCTATTTCCTACTCGTTCTAATGTGATAATACATTTTTCATAGCCTCTTATCTGTGCAGGATTGCATTCCTTAATCATCCCGTTGCCTCATTGCAAGTGCTACAAATGAGCTGAAAATGTACATAATGCCGGTTGGCTTTAGACCCTTCGGTCTAGAAGTAAGTGGGCAAAACTTTCAAAGATACGTATGATCATCGATAATGCCATCAGCTATCTTGCATCCTACCAGAGATAATTCAATGTACATAGCATATGTTTCCCTTTTTTTCTCATGTATGCAAGTATGTTACCACTGCAAATTTGACAAAATCTAAAGGAGATCTTTGTCATCTTCATCCTGAAAATAAGCACATCGAATGTTTGTAAATGATATTGGTGACTGTTCTATTCCTATATCGGTTATATACAAGATGTAGTTAAATGCGTATGCACCTATTGTTCTCAAAACATCTATGAATTTGATTTTTTATCAAATGTTCCGCAGCCGCGCGTGGAAAATCATCAGTTGTACTTGTCCAAAAGAAGTTGCCAATTTCCGCTGCCCCGACTCCGACCTCAAGGTAGACGCGTCATACAGAAAAGTCACGCTCACCCGTTCGCGGACAGTATCCAAACAGACCAAAAGGCTTCCGCCTAGGAAAAGGGGGAGAACTCGGAGAAGACATAGGCCGGCCGGCCGGCGATGCTGTCGGCGCGTAGCCTGCGGAAGGCGTCCGTCCCGCCGTCCCTGCTCCCCGACCCCTCGCCGGGCTGCCTCCAGCCCACCCGCCTCTCCGTCCATGTACGTACTACTCATACGCACCACCTTATCCATTGCCTACACGCTTATCCTCTCGCACGCTCAGTGCGTCTCCTCCAAAACCCTAAACCCCCGGCTCTGACACCTGAATCCTGACTTCTCTTCCCAGGTTAATGGCGACGGCGGCTCCTGCTCCGCCTACTTCGCTTCCGGCGGCCGCGTCTACAAGATCGAGGTGTCCCCCCTCTCCCTCTCGCGTCATCTGAACTGTTGGGCAGTGTGACTGGTGCCTCTGTCCTGTTTTCTGTGAAGCTTAATTTAGTCGAGCAGATTGCCTGTTAGTTGCTAGAGTAGTTCGGCGGATTTCGGAGGTCATGTAGACCATTTGAATCATGAGACTCTGCTTTCGAACTTGACAAAGAAGTTGGTGCTCCGTTGCCTTTATTGGGATTCTTGGTGCAGAGGCGGGTTAGAGCAACAGATATTTCTTTTAAAAATAATGTAATTAGGAATGTAGCTATGTACGTACATATCATGGTTGTTCTTATTTTACTTCTGTCAGCTGCCCTTTTCAGTTAGTGAAAATAGTAATTACTCCGATGCATAATAAGATCGCAGAGAGTAGAATTTGTCGTGTACGGGGTCACAATTGTTTGTATTACTGCAACACCAACTTTGTGATGTGGGTTCTCAAGTTGATTTCAATTTCTCCTGGATCTTAAAAGATATCCATGGAAGAGGAGATGTTGTCCAGAGGAAAACAGAGCCTGTTGATTCCTATCAACGCGCAGGTAATGCTCTCGCCTTTCTACATAATTATCAGATTTTGGTGGGTACCTACTCTTAAGTTCATTCTCATTGAAAGGTCATAAGCTCGTCGGTAGTGGACCGCTGCCCGCATCGCTCGGAGATTCAGAGTGTAGTTCTGGCACAGGGTGAAGGTACGATCTTCAGTATTTTGTAATAACGTTGTGCCGTATATTATTTCCCAGAAGCACATGATGTAGTTGCGCTCTTGGCATAGGGAGCCATCAATGTGATAATCAGTATGCTTACCATCTGCTATTCCTCTGAGTTGGTGTATCCAACTTTACCTGCTGCAAATTTAGCATACAGGGAGCATGCATGGGATGCTTTACTTGTAATTTTCACCAACCATCACCTGTAGGCGCACATTGATTTTGAGCGATGTGCTTCAAGACTTGGTAATTTTGTTGGCTTTATCCTAGGTTTGTAAGTTGAACTCAGAGTTACAGTATGCGAGCATGGTTTTTGAGTCGCTGTATAGTCACAGTATAGGCGCCGAGTCATTTTTTTTCAAAATCACGGCAACTGGCGACTAAACATCGATTTATGGCGACTATACAATGACTTTGGTCGACTAATCACTGAGTCGCAGGGTTGGTGACTTAGTTTTGAGTTGCGACTCAAAAACCTTGTATGTGAGATTTTTTTTTGAGGGAAACAAATAAAAAATAGAAGTATATGCAGAAAGGTTCTATGCGCTGACACTAACCATGTATATTTCTGTTGTATCCTCTACCGCATACCATGGGTGGCTATGGAGTTTATTCACTTCTTGTATTTTGTTAAAATATAATTGTGTATGTTCTCGAACTTATTTCATATGCATGTTTTGGGACGTTCCAGGTGATAGCTGCTTGATTCTGGGAACTGTCGATTCTTACGGTCACCTCATTGTATCCCATCTGGACACTGGGGCTGATGGTAACTTTACTAGCTTATCTTTTTAGTGGATAGCATGGTTTGAATTCATAAACATATGTGGAAATTTTTAGTTCTATTTATATGTTTGATTATTAATGCAATAAGCTTCTTGAAACTGCTTCATATTTGCATTATACAACCCATTTTTATTCATGCCATGTTCTTGTTCTATCTGGTACTTGTTGATAATGCCATACTGTAAATCTTTATGTTCAAGCTTCATGAAGAGAAGCTTATTTGTATTTTTTTACCAGTAGTTCTCCAGGCAAACCCCACTCTAAGCTGTTCATATTCTTGAATTATCAATGCCGATAGAAAGTCATTGATAGTGTAGAAACGGAAGTGCAACAAATGAATATGTCATTACTAAACTTGCTCAGACATTGACAGGGCGTCTTATTCAGTACCACCTCGTGATAGTGGCGTTGGAGAAGGAAGTTGGGCTGGGTTGTGTTTTAGTCCAACGCACCAATCCACAGTATGTTCATTGATTTTCATATTACCTATATAAGCCACTGGTTGTCTTTGTTCGAACTTAATGTGGTGCATTCACTATTGACGTTTTATGTTTATAGTAGCAATGTAGCATCAAAATCAATGCCATTGCACTTTGCATGCCGCAAAATTCATACACTTTGATATTCTTATCAGGTAGCTGTTGCTCGTGAGTTGTGCAAGAGCATTGACATCTATGATCAAGACATTCATCTTCGCAGTTTACGTACGTAAGTTTCGTCTTACTAGGGTTTTACTTTCATGACAGCTTATGTCGTCCATCTGGTTTTGTTAGCTCTAAAATCCTACATGTGCTGCTAAGGTTACATGTACCTGTAAGAGCTGTTACTTGAAACAAAAAACTAGAGATCCACATCTCTCCATGCACTGTTCTCATATGACCTTGTAAAATTCATACATTTGGAGGCCTTGGCCGTGAAACAGACAGACCTGTTTTACTGGACCTGTAGGTTGATTGAAGTATCCAAGTTATGATTGTTCCTGATAGAGTAGCATCTGTGAGCTAAACTTTATTTTGTAAAACTGGACCTGTAGGTTATGGCACCCATCTTCAGTTACCTTTTTTCAATGCTTTCCTCAAGGGAGTGATAGTGGTTCAATGTTGGCAATTACTGAAGGTTCTCAGGTTAGACTTCAGGTTACCCTTGTAACATTTACATTCCTAGTCTCTTTTCTCATGGTGGTTAATTACAGCTGAGCATCTGGGACTTAAGGATGCATAACAATGGTGGATGCGTACAGCGTGTTTCTGGTCCTGTTGGAGGCATTTTATACTCTGTTTGTAGTTCTGCCTCAGGACTGATTGCTGTCGGCGGAACTGATCGCGCTGTCACCATCTATGATCCTCGCAAGTTAGTTTTCTTATTTATTATTTTCCTTCTTTTAATTCAAGGATCTGACAAGCAATTACGTGGTACTGCAGTAGCCAGAGTAATTGAAAGTTAACTTTATGTTATTGTGTATAGGTGGTCGGCCTTATCAAGATGGGTAGGCTGCTCCAAGTATGAGGTTATTCTACTTTCTTCTGATGTTAATTTTTGTAGCTTGCACAAGAATAAGAAATTGAATTTGTTAGTAAATGCACCATAAAGTGTGAAATAGTGATTAGGTGTTTCATGGCGCAATGGAGTTCTCATCTAATATATTCCCCTTCCTACCCAGATTACAGGCCTTTCATTTTCGTCAGTTGATCAATCGTTCATATATGTCCAAGGTGTTGATTATGAGGTATAAGCATCTGACTCATTTCCCTTGGACCTTGCATTGTATCTCATACGTCTGTACTGCTCAGCACTTGTTGCTTCTCTAGTACTATAGGGTGAAGTTGTTTGACGGTTGGTAAAAGAACTCCTAGTTATAACAATAGAAACTGTGCTTAATTTGTGTTTCTAGAATTTCAGTGTCTTAGGCAAGTGTAGCAAATTCTTCTTCTGGACATGACATAAATAATTTACTATATTTTCTGAAAAGTTTGATTGCAGCAGTGAGCTTCTATCTGCATTGCCTGATGTTCATACTGGAAAGTTGGTATTTAGGAAGAACTTCATTCATGATTGAGCTTAAGCAATGAGTTCCTACGTTACTATTGCATGTGTACGGAAATTGTAGGTTTTCTAAGATGTAATCTCGATGCAGATTACTTGTGGACATTGGAGCAAAAGTGAGCGCGCATTCTCATTTCGAGGTGATTCTAACTGGCTAGGCTTTTCAAAGGTATTCCCGAGCCCTGACAAAAATATATATCCATAAAAACATAACAAATGTGCTCTGGAAATCACTGATGCGGGAATGTGATTTTGTCTGCAGTGTGCAGATACCGATGTGGTAGCTGGATGGTGCGAGTCTGGAAGTATCTTCGTTGCTGATGTTAGGCAGGATCTTCTCTCGGCAATTGGGGTTTAGGGTGACGAGAGCGGGCAAGCATCCAGCGGTTCTCCCCATTCTTCGAGGTAGAGCTATTTTTAGGAGTTAATAGGCCAGGCAGTGCTGGAAGCACTCTGCAACGCACTATGGCTGTGTGTTCTGCTTACGTGCTTAAATTGCCAGGTACAAGCTGTAGCATGTAGCTGTTCTTAGGCACATGGTATTGTGCCTTTGGGGGTGGAAACGCCTTGTTGCTTATTGTATTATCAGAAATACCGTAATGAGCTTTGCTTTGTTTTTGTTGTTACCACAAGCGGGGCAACCAGCGGTTTGGCTTTGCGCTGGAACCGTGACTTGGATCGGGAAGAAAATATCTGGTCTACGTAGACCCCTTCCATTAGGTGTGTGTAAACAAATCTCAAATGATCGCACAATTGCTTCCTTCTCTAGCTCATCCCTTTCTGGGCACTGCACATCTATAGAGATGACAAGTACTGTTCATCTCATTGGTTACACTATTGATGATATTTTCAGCGGATGTACATTGTTTGGGGCTGTTCATTTTGGTTCATGAGGATAAGAGGACACAAATAAACCCAGCCTAGCGGTCCGACGTAAACGCATCATGATTGTCTGTGTGTCCTCTTGTTTTCGCTCCGGGCCCACCTGTTATTGATTCTGAAAAATAGTGAGGGGTTTTTTTATTAATACTAGGACAAAATGATGCATCTTTATAGAGTGTTAACCTAAACTATGACGGACGTAACTACTCGGTGTCGCCGGTCCTGCCATGGTCGGGCCTACTGGCAGTCGAGCAGCCTCCTAGCTGCGGACACGATCTTCTACATGTTGCAGTCATGGTGCCCTTCCTCCCACCTCCGGCGCATTTGGCCTTCCGCCATGGCAGCGTCCCAGCAGGTTCTCTCCGCCAGCAATGCTGCGTCGTAGCAAGTTTGGTTCCTCGCCATCGCCTTCCCTACCTGCAGCATCTCTGTGGCTACCTGCTCCATCAAGGGCCCACGCGTAGGGAATCAAGCGGGAACAAGACTTGAAGTTTATGTAAGACATATCACATCGGTGTTAATGAAGGTGGGAAAAATTGCCAAACCATTGGGTCTGATTCCTTGACCCAAACGAACGAGGTGTTATCAACCGATTTTATGTCCGCCGCTCGGTCCAAACGAATCAAAATAAAATCAGCCTCGTGCTGGAGATGCCTTAATGATGAAGATATTTAGGGAGATAGAAGTAAATCAAAAGGATTGAATTGGGAAAGACGATTAGTACTTTGTCTAAATAGGAATGTACATACACATACTTTAGTTAAATAATCCAAATCTTAAAAAAATTAGGACCGAGGGACTACATGTTTCCTAGTTGAGGATATTTTAACGAGGCTCGGCAGTACTGCAGGTTTTGGTCTGAGCTGGACTTGTGCAATCAGGTTTTGCTCCATCAAGGGCCCACGCGTAGGGAATCAAGCGGGAACAAGGCTGGAAGTTTATGCACAAGACATATCGCATCGGTGTTTTTTTTTTAAGGGAATGTCATTCGGCTAGCTTTATTCCATACCAAACAAGCTTACATCGTTTATCAAAGAGGTGAGAATAAAATTAGGAGGATCATCGTCCCAAATACAAGAATTGAAAGTCTTGAAAACAGTTTCTAGCTAACTCATGAGCCACCGAATTTGATTCCCTTGGACAAAATTCATACGACACTTTGCTGAAACCTGAAGCTAAAAAGTTGCAATCAAGAAAAATTGCAGCTGCAGCTGTAGCCGAGAAACCACCATCCAGCATTGTTTCCACCACTTGAATATTATCAGATTGGCTAATAAATCTATTGCAACCAATATGTTGTGCCAAACAGAGTCCTTCTCTTAGCGCATATGCTTCTGCCATCATGGAATCTGCAACAAAAGGCAGACTTTTGCTTTGAGCTGCAATAAATTTCCCTCTATAATCTCTTATGACAACACCTGCACTTCCTCTGCCTTCCTCTTCGCTATATGCAACATCAACGTTAATTTTCAAGAAACCCTCCGGTGGGCACTTCCATGCTTCCTTGTCACGACATGCAGGCTTCTTCTTCGATCTCCAATAATTTGTTGCTAGAGCTCCGATTGCCATGGCCGTTCGGTGAGGAACTTGGATGCTCTCTCCATGTGTATACTGTCTACGTTCCCACCATATATACCAAGCACCCATCATAATAATTTCTGGTATACCGACACCATTTAAGGGGCCCCAAGATCCTCCTTTAATGATGATGTGTTCTAGAGCAACGGCACCAGCTCTATCCACATTTGTAGCTTCGTGTATTACCAACTGAACACCTAGCTTCTCCCAGACTTGCTTAGCTCTTAGACATGTGAATAGAAAGTGCATAATATCTTCACATCCAACTAAGCAAACTGGGCAACCGCTTGTTGTTGTAATATGTCTATTAGCCGGTACTCCCAAACACGTTATAAGACCATGTAACGCTCTCCAAGCAAATATTTTAATTTTTGCTAGAATATTAAGCTACCATAACTTCTTCCATACTGGACTAATTTGAGATCTGCCAACACCTAGAGCTCTTCTTTCCCTTCTACCAAATTGATAGTCCCACTCACCATGATAAGCTAACCGAACACTAAATATTCCATTATTTGTATAATGCCAAGCAATGAAATCATCCATTCCCGCCGGTGCTATAGGGATTTCCAAAATCCGATTGGCATCAATGGACCAAAAAAGGTTTCGGATCAACTCCTCATCCCAAATCCCTGTGACTGGATTAATAAGTTGTGACCTTACTAACCACCAGATTTCCTCGTGGTGTAGCCATCATACGTGTCGGACTAGAAGGGATCCAACAATCCTCCCATATATTAATTTGGGTGCCATCACCAACACGCCAAATGCAACCTCTCTTAAAAAATTTCAGACCCGCCATAACACTTTGCCAAGTGAAAGAGCTGCCGGGTTTAAGTTTTGCCTTCAGCAGATTACCCTCCGGATAATATTTAGCTCTCAGAACCCTCGCACACAGTGAATCAGGTTTCTCCATCAATCGCCAACACTGTTTTGCCAACATCGCCATATTAAAAGTATGTAGATCTCTAAAGCCCATACCTCCTCTATTCTTTGGGATACACATCTTCCACCACGCTAACCAATGCATTCTCTTATGGTCATCATCATCACCCCACCAAAGCTGCGAAATAGCATCAGTAATTCCTTTACAAATGTTTTTCGGAATTTTGAATACTGTCATCGCAAACACTGGAATTGCTTGTGCGACCGCTTTAAGAAGCACCTCCTTCCCTCCCATAGACAATAGCTTTTCCTTCCACCCATTAATTCTCTTTAGAACTTTCTCAATAAGATGTTGAAAGCAATCACTCCTATCCGCTCCCACCATAGCCGGTAAACCCAGATATTTATCATTTAAAGATTCTGTGATAATATTAAGTTTCTCACACACGACAATCCTTTCTTCCACACATGTATTTGGACTGAAATAAACACTTGACTTTGCATCACTGACTAACTGACCTGAGCTATCACAATACAGGTCCAAAATCTGCTTCAGCTTGTGTGCATTATTACCATTCGCTTCCATGAGAATAAGTGAATCGTCTGCAAAGAGCAAGTGCGAGATCATCGGTGCATCCCTACAAACCCGGACGCCCACAATCTCACCACGTTCCTCCGCGTGGTTGAGCATGCAAGAGAGTCCTTCTGCACACAAGAGGAAAAGATACGGTGACAAAGGGTCTCCTTGGCGAATGCCCCTTGTCGGAGTAAAAGTTTCTGTCGTATTTGAATTAAACCGAATGGAATATCTCACCGAGGAGACACATGCCATTATCAACGACACCCATCTCGCACCAAAACCCAGCTTGATCATCATTTTCTCCAAGAAGCACCATTCGACCCTATCATATGCCTTATGCATATCAAGTTTCACTGCACATAGGCCTTTCTTTCCGCTCTTCTTCTTTATCTTATGCACACATTCATAAGCCAACAATATGTTATCTGTGATTAATCGTCTGATGGCGTGTATTTCACACGTTCGTTGGGCAACCCCAAGAGGAAGGTATGATGCGCACAGCAGCAAGTTTTCCCTCAGAAAGAAACCAAGGTTTATCGAACCAGGAGGAGCCAAGAAGCACGTTGAAGGTTGATGGCGGCGGGATGTAGTGCGGCGCAACACCGGAGATTCCGGCGCCAACGTGGAACCTGCACAACACAACCAAAGTACTTTGCCCCAACGAAACAGTGAGGTTGTCAATCTCACCGGCTTGCTGTAACAAAGGATTAACCGTATTGTGTGGAAGATGATTGTTTGCGAGAGAAAATAGTAAAAACAAGTATTGCGGCAGATTTGTATTTCAGTATTAAAGAATGGACCGGGGTCCACAGTTCACTAGAGGTGTCTCTCCCATAAGATAAAAGCATGTTGGGTGAACAAATTACGGTCGGGCAATTGACAAATAGAGAGGGCATAACAATGCACATACATGACATGATAAGTATAGTGAGATTTAATTGGGCATTACGACAAAGTACATAGACCGCCATCCAACTGCATCTATGCCTAAAAAGTCCACCTTCGGGTTATCATCCGAACCCCCTCCGGTATTAAGTTGCTAAACAACGGACAATTGCATTAAGTATGGTGCGTAATGTAATCAACAACTACATCCTCGGACATAGCGCCAATGTTTTATCCCTAGTGGCAACGAGCACAACACAACCTTAGAACTTTCGTCACTCTGTCCCGGTGTCAATGCGAGGCATGAACCCACTATCGAGCATAAGTACTCCCTCTTGGAGTTAAAAATAAAAACTTGGCCGAGCCTCTACTAGAAACGGAGAGCATGCAAGATCATAAACAACACATGTATAATAACTTGATAATTAACATGACATAGTATTCTCTATCCATCGGATCCCGACAAACACAACATATAGAATTACGAGATAGATGATCTTGATCATGTTAGGCAGCTCACAAGATCCAACAATGAAGCACAATGAGGAGAAGACAACCATCTAGCTACTGCTATGGACCCATAGTCCAGGGGTGAACTACTCACTCATCACTCCGGAGGCGACCATGGCGGTGTAGAGTCCTCCGGGAGATGAATCCCCTCTCCGGCGGGGTGCCGGAGGCGATCTCTGGATCCCCGAGATGGGATCGGCGGCGGCGGCGTCTCGGTAAGGTTTTCCGTATCGTGGCTCTCGGTGCGGGGGTTTCGTCACGGAGGCTTTAAGTAGGCGGAAGGGCAAGTCAAGAGGCGGCACGGGGGGCCCACACCATAGGCCGGCGCGGCCAGGGGTGGGGCCGCGCCGCCCTAGGGTTTGCCCCGTGGCCCCTCTTCGTCTCGTCTTCGGACTTCGGAAGCTTCGTGGAAAAATAGGCCCACGGGCTTTGATTTCGTCCAATTCGAGAATATTTCGTTACTAGGATTTACGAAACCAAAAACAGCGAGAAAACGGCAAGCGGCACTTCGGCATCTTGTTAATAGGTTAGTTCCGGAAAATGCACGAATATGACATAAAGTGTGCATAAAACATGTAGGTATCATCAATAATATGGCATAGAACATAAGAAATTATCGATACGTCGGAGACGTATCAAGCATCCCCAAGCTTAGTTACTGCTCGTCCCGAGCGAGGTAAAACGATAACAAAGATAATTTCTGAAGTGATATGCCATCATAACCTTGATCATACTATTTGTAAACATATGTAGTGGATGCAGCGATCAAAACAATGGTGATGACATGAGTAAACAAGTGAATCATAAAGCAAAGACTTTTCATGAATAGTACTTCAAGACAAGTATTAATAAGTCTTGCATAAGAGTTAACTCATAAAGCAATAAATCAAAGTGGAGAGAAATAGGTGAACTGACTCAACATAAAAGTAAAGAGAATGGTCCTTCAAAGAGGAAAGCATCGATTGCTATATTTGTGCTAGAGCTTTTATTTTGAAAACATGAAACAATTTTGTCAACGGTAGTAATAAAGCATATGAGTTATGAAAGTTATATCTTACAAGTTGCAAGTCTCATGCATAGTATGCTAATAGTGCCCGCACCTTGTCCTAATTAACTTGGACTACCGGATCTTTGCAATGCACATGTTTTGACCAAGTGTCACAATGGGGTACCTCCATGCCGCTTTGTACAAAGGTCTAAGGAGAAAGCTCGCATTTTGGATTTCTCGCTTTTGATTATTCTCAACTTAGACATCCATACCGGGACAACATGGACAACGAGATAATGGACTCCTCTTTTATGCATAAGCATGTGGCAACAATTATTATTCTCATATGAGATTGAGGATATGTGTCCAAGCTGAAACTTCCACCATGAATCATGGCTTTAGTTAGCGGCCCAAAGTTCTTCTCTAACAACATGCATGCTCCAACCATGAAGGTGGTAGATCTCTCTTGCTTCGGACAAGACGGACATGCATAGCAACTCACATGATATCCAACAAAGAATAGTTGATGGCGTCCCCGAAACATGGTTATCGCTCAACAAGCAACTTAATAAGAGATAAAGTGCATAAGTACATATTCAATACTACAATAGTTTTTAAGCTATTTGTCCCATGAGCTATATATTGCAAAGGTGAATGATGGAATTTTAAAGGTAGCACTCAAGCAATTTACTTTGGAATGGCGGATAAATACCATGTAGTAGGTAGGTATGGTGGACACAAATGGCATAGTGGTTGGCTCAAGTATTTGGGATGCATGAGAAGTATTCCCTCTCGATACAAGGTTTAGGCTAGCAAGGTTATTTGAAACAAACACAAGGATGAACGGTACAGCAAAACTCACATAAAAGACATATGGTAAACATTATAAGACTCCATACCGTCTTCCTTGTTGTTCAAAACTCAATACTAGATGTTATCTAGACTCTAGAGAAACCAAATATGCAAACCAAATTAGCAAGCTCTAAGTATTTCTTCATTAATGGGTGCAAAGTATATGATGCAAGAGCTTAAACATGAGCACAACAATTGCCAAGTATCAAATTATCCAAGACATTTTAGAGTTACTACATGTAGCATTTTCCAATTCCAACCATATAACAATTTAACGAAGGAGAAACTTCGCCATGAATACTATGAGTAGAACCTAAGGACATATTTGTCCATATGCAACAGCGGAGCGTGTCTCTCTCCCATAAAGTGAATGCTAGGATCCATTTTATTCAAACAAAACAAAAAAAACAAAAACAAACCGACGCTCCAAGCAAAGTACATAAGATGTGGCCGAATAAAAATATAGTTTCGGGGGAGGAACCTGATAATGTTGTCGATGAAGAAGGGGATGCCTTGGGCATCCCCAAGCTTAGACGCTTGAGTCTTCTTAATATATGCAGGGGTGAACCACCGGGGCATCCCCAAGCTTAGAGCTTTCACTCTCCTTGATCATATTGCATCATACTCCTCTCTTGATCCTTGAAAACTTCCTCCACACCAAACTCGAAACAACTCATTAGAGGGTTAGTGCATAATAAAAATTCCCATGTTCAGAGGTGACACAATCATTCTTAACACTTCTGGACATTGCATAAAGCTACTGGACATTAGTGGATCAAAGAAATTCATCCAACATAGCAAAAGAGGCAATGCGAAATAAAAGACAGAATCTGTCAAAACAGAACAGTCCGTAAAGATGGATTTTATTAGGCCACCATACTTGCTCAAACGAAAATGCTCAAATTGAATGAAAGTTGCGTACATATCTGAGGATCATGCTCGTAAATTGGCGTAATTTTCTGAGCTACCTACGGGGATATAGACCCAGATTCGTGACGGCAAAGAAATGCTGGAACTGCGCAGTAATCCAAATCTAGTACTTACTTTTCTATCAAAGACTTTACTTGGCACAACAAAACTCAAAACTAAGATAAGGAGAGGTTGCTACAGTAGTAAACAACTTCCAAGACACAAATATAAAACAAAGTACTGTAGTAAAAACATGGGTTGTCTCCCATAAGCGCTTTTCTTTAACGCCTTTCAGCTAGGCGCAGAAAGTGTAACTCAAGTAACATCGAAAGATGAAGCATCAACATCATAACCAGCGGTGTTGGGAGTTTTATCAATTTTAGGCCTATAGTAATTCTTTGGTTTAGGCACCTTAGAGACATACATGAATTTTTGCTCCTTACCCACATAAGCTTTCTCATTAAATTTAAGAGAAGAAAAAGTTGAACCCAATTTTCTCATAGCTTCTTCAAGTTTACCAATTCTATGGGTTTGATTATCATGGATAGCACAAGTTTCTAGAGTAGCAATTCTTTCATTAATTCCTCCTAGGATTTTATCAAGTTTATCAGTATTATCAAGTAATATTTCCAATTTAGTTTCAACGCTACAATTTTTCTCTATGGTTTCCAATTTTTTCATAACATCCTCAAGGGAGGTTTCACTTTTAGTTTCATTAACAGGTGGTGTTCCAAATAAACTCTCAACAACGCAGCTAGCTTCTAAAGCGGGAGCACCTAGGAAGTTACCTCCCGCGAGACAATCAAGAACATATCTATTCCGGCTAGAGATACCAACATAAAAATTCCCGAGTAGAATAGTAGTGGAGTGTTTCTTAGTGCACCTATTATGGGCATCACTAATTCTATACCAAGCATCTTTTAAACATTCTCCCCCTTGTTGCTTAAATGAACGAACTTCAACTTCGGCATTACTCATTTTAGCGATAGTAAATAAAGCGAACTAGATAAAGTAAATGCAAGTAAACTAATTTTTTTGTGTTTTTGATATAGCAAACAAGACAGTAAATAAAGTAAAGCTAGCAACTAATTTTTTTTTGTTTTGATATAAGTGCAGCAAACAAAGTAGTAAATAAAATAAAGCAAGACAAAAACAAAGTAAAGAGATTGAGAAGTGGAGACTCCCCTTGCAGCGTGTCTTGATCATCCCCGGCAACGGCGCCAGAAAATATGCTTGATGGCGTGTATTTCACACGTTCGCTGGGCAACCCCAAGAGGAAGGTATGATGCGCACAGCAGCAAGTTTTCCTTCAGAAAGAAACCAAGGTTTATCGAACCAGGAGGAGCCAAGAAGCACGTTGAAGGTTGATGGCGGCGGGATGTAGTGCGGCGCAACACCGGAGATTCCGGCGCCAACGTGGAACCTGCACAACACAACCAAAGTACTTTGCCCCAACGAAACGGTGAGGTTGTCAATCTCACCGAGCTTGCTGTAACAAAGGATTAACCGTATTGTGTGGAAGATGATTGTTTGCGAGAGAAAATAGTAAAAACAAGTATTGCAGCAGATTTGTATTTCAGGTATTAAAGAATGGACCGGGGTCCACGAGTTCACTAGAGGTGTCTCTCCCATAAGATAAAAGCATGTTGGGTGAACAAATTACGGTCGGGCAATTGACAAATAGAGAGGGCATAACAATGCACATACATGACATGATAAGTATAGTGAGATTTAATTGGGCATTACGACAAAGTACATAGACCGCCATCCAACTGCATCTATGCCTAAAAAGTCCACCTTCGGGTTATCATCCGAACCCCCTCCGGTATTAAGTTGCTAAACAACGAGACAATTGCATTAAGTATGGTGCGTAATGTAATCAACAACTACATCCTCGGACATAGCGCCAATGTTTTATCCCTAGTGGCAACAGCACAACACAACCTTAGAACTTTACGTCACTTGTCCCGAGTGTCAATGCGAGGCATGAACCCACTATCGAGCATAAGTACTCCCTCTTGGAGTTAAAAGTAAAAACTTGGCCAGAGCCTCTACTAGAAACGGAGAGCATGCAAGATCATAAACAACACATGTATAATAACTTGATAATTAACATGACATAGTATTCTTTATCCATCGGATCCCGACAAACACAACATATAGAATTACAGATAGATGATCTTGATCATGTTAGGCAGCTCACAAGATCCAACAATGAAGCACAATGAGGAGAAGACAACCATCTAGCTACTGCTATGGACCCATAGTCCAGGGGTGAACTACTCACTCATCACTCCGGAGGCGACCATGGCGGTGTAGAGTCCTCCGGGAGATGAATCCCCTCTCCGGCGGGGTGCGGAGGCGATCTCCTGGATCCCCCGAGATGGGATCGGCGGCGGCGGCGTCTCGGTAGGGTTTTCCGTATCGTGGCTCTCGGTACTGGGGGTTTCGTCACGGAGGCTTTAAGTAGGCGGAAGGGCAAGTCAAGAGGCGGCACGGGGGCCCACACCATAGGCCGGCGCGGCCGGGGGTGGGGCCGCGCCGCCCTAGGGTTTGGCCACCCCGTGGCCCCTCTTCGTCTCGTCTTCGGACTTACGGAAGCTTCGTGGAAAAATAGGCCCCTGGGCTTTGATTTCGTCCAATTCGAGAATATTTCGTTACTAGGATTTACTGAAACCAAAAACAGCGAGAAAACGACAAGCGGCACTTCGGCATCTTGTTAATAGGTTAGTTCCAGAAAATGCACGAATATGACATAAAGTGTGCATAAAACATGTAGGTATCATCAATAATATGGCATAGAACATAAGAAATTATCGATACGTCGGAGACGTATCATCGTCCTGGGACGAAAGCACTTTGTTGTTCCCCTATAATTTCTGGAAGAATCAACTTTAATCTGTTTGCCAACATCTTTGAGATCACTTTGTAGACCACATTACACAAACTAATCGGCCTGTATTGTGTAATTTTTTCTGGCCCGTCAATCTTCGGTATTAGGACAATGATAGTATCGTTCCAACCTTCTGGAATGATGCCCGTGTTGACAGCCTCCAGTACCTCCTTAGTCAGATCATCACCTAACATCGGCCAAAATCTCTTATAAAAAGCTGCATGTAAGCCGTCAGGTCCAGGTGCTTTAAAATCACCAATTTGGAATATTGCCTTCTTTACCTCCTCAACTGAAAAAGGGGCTAGCAGGTTAGTGTTCATGTCAGTCGTCACCTTCCTTTGTACTTTATCAAGCACCTCATTGTTTGGACACTCACTTCTGAAGTAAACAATCCTTCAAAATAGAACTTTATTAAATTGCTCATTCCGTCAGGATCCTCCCACTTAACACCTGCATCATCCACCAAGTATTTGATCGTATTCTTTTTTCTCCTTGCATTAGCATAATTGTGGAAAAAAATCGTGTTACTGTCCCCATGCTTTAGCCAGTTTGCTCTTCCTCTTTGTACCCAATGTATCTCCTCTTGTTCTAACAATGTTTCAATCTGGAGAAGTAGGTTAGTTTGCTCAGCTACCGATTCACCATTCATCGGCCCCCTCCTGACTTCCTCCAGTATTTTCTTCAGCAAGTCAATTCTTTTCCTTGGTCCTTTCAGGTCACGTCGATCCCAAGCATGTAACTCTTCATGCACCTTTGTCGTTTTTTGCATGAGTGTGGCTCCACCTGACCCACCGAGGCTCTCTCCCATGCACTCGTGAACGGCCGAATCGACGTTCTCCTCCTCCGACCAACGAGCCTCAAACCGGCGCACTCTTGGTCCATTTGTAACCTGAACTCCCGCTAGATAATCGGTATCAACGATTCTTTGGACGGTGATCACTTTTAGTTGCACCTTCGTTTATCACAACTGCATTTGGAAACATCACATTCCACTGCCTGTTTGCCACAGCTCGATGAAGCCTCTCTCTCAATCGGCCTCTTCTCCATGTAAACTTGTCACCCGTGTAGCCTAGATCTTCCAGAGAGCATTGAGATAAACAATCTTGGAATGCTTGCATATACCTGGGTGCCCTTGTGGCTCCTCCCTCCTTTTCAGATGAATATAAAATCTCATTGAAATCTCCTAGAACCATCCATGGCAAATTCATGCGGTCATGAAGATCCCTTATATATGACCAAGATTTATGCTTGTCATCCCACTTTGGTTCTCCGTAAAAACAAGTGAGTCTCCATTCCTCTCCACAATCCACCACGACGTCAATATAATTTGCCGTGATATCTTTCTCCACAATTTTAATTTCTTTCTTCCACATCAACAACAAACCCCTACTTCTCCCATCACTCTCATGAATCAGCATACCACCAAACTTTAGTTTCCGAACAAGTTTTTCAGCCTTAGCTCTATCCAAATGTGACTCATACAGGAAGATCACATCTGGGTTAATTTCCCTCTGGAGATCCAAAAGCGCACGCATTACCGGTGATGTCTTCATCCCCTGACAATTCCATCCTACACTTTTCATTGATCCCACTTTTTACCAGGTCGTAGCTTTCAAGACAGACCACAGCTGCTCCGTCTTCCGATTTCGTACCAATGCGTTCACAAAAAGCTGCGGATCAATCACTGCTGCTTTGAGGAATATAGACGGACCACAACAATCACCAGAACCTCCCCGCTATTTCACTGGGAGAGACGAAAAACCTACCGCGGTCGTTGCCGACGCAGAGGGAGAGAAGCAAACGCCACACGGGACACTTCCTGGGCGGAGTAGAGACCCTAGGCGCGAGGCCTTTGGGGACAAAAACCAGCGTCAGAACGACGCCGCCGGCGCCGTCGATACGAACCCTAGATCGCTTCCATTATCGCCTAAAGGCGACGTACTGAACGGAGTTCCTCCCCGCATCGGTGTTAATGAAGGTGGGAAAAGTTGCCAAACCATTGGGCCTAATTCCTCGACTCAAACGGATAAGGAAGTGTTATCAACCGATTTTATGTGCGCCGCTCGGTCCAAACGAATCAAAATAAAATCAGCCTGGCGCTGGAGATGCCTTAATGATGAAGATTTTTAGGGAGACAAAAGTAAATCAAAAGGGTGAATTGGAAAAGACAGTTAGTACTTTGTCAAAATACAAATGTACGTTGACATACTTTAGTCATAGATAATCTAAATCTTAAAAAAAAATTAGGACCGAGGGACTACATGTTTCCTAGTTGAGGGAGGTTCGGCAGTCCCGCAGGTTTTGGTCTGAGCTGGACTTGTGCAATCAGGAGAAAAATAAAAATATGACAGCTGTGGGATTTGAACCCACGCCCTTTCGGACCAGAGCCTAAATCTGGCGCCTTAGACCACTCGGCCAAACTGTCTTTGTGTTAATTATTATTCTGTTCTCTTATTACTTCTACTAGTATTCTGAGTCTAGCGTTTCAGTGCCACTATTTTTGTTTTGCTCTTCATGGCTTGACATGTCGACCACAATGCAAATAATAAGAAAACAAATTAGTATAGATGCTTCAATATGCCATTCTTTTTTTCTAATGAACTCTCCCATTCTACACATTATGTCTCCGTATGTTTATGATATATGAATATATCCATGAAGTTACAACAACTAAGTTAACACCAATAAATACAAGAATGACAGACAACTTATCAAAATCTATGTAACTGTAAGAGGACGGGTACTGAGGTTGGCTCATGCCTACCACTCCATTGAGTTTGTTCTTCTAAGATCTTGCGATGGTGTTTTCGAAATGATGACTGGAGTCACCTTTTCCTTGAGCTGCATGAAGTAAATAGATTTCTTCAGACAGTGAACGAATAAAAAACCATGAATATGACATTTTGTTTTTGTTTCTAGAGTTCTATACTAGTAACTCAAAACAGAAGTCTCCCAACCATACCCTCCAAAATAACAAAAAATGAAGGTAATCAATCTGCAACACGAATTGGAAACGAACTATTTCTAAGCTAAGATGCAGATCACTCAGTCCATACATAAGGCTATGATGCCCCTCTGTTTCAAACCTCTAGTGCTAGCAATAAAAATAGACACGCATAACGCCTCAGTTTGACAAATGGTGATGCCACAGAAACTGTTAAAGCAAAACTGCAGGCTATGGCCATTTTAACATTTAATAACATGAGCTGTGCAACATACCCATGTTGCGTTGGAAAGTGTCCAAACTCCAAAGTAAAGAAAATGACACGGGACATAGATGATCTCACACTTGGCAGGGCCTTGTGTTGTGCCGATCGACTCTTCTGGACGTGTCAACATCGCATCTTACTTAATTGACAGGCCACTTAGTGGACAGCCAGTCAAGCACGTTAGCTCATTGGACTGCCAAATAGCCAAAGCAGATCGAACAGTCGAGACTCGACAGAGAACAGAGCGTGCTTATTTTATGCATTGACGGCAACATAGTGACACGATCATGTTCTGTAATGTGTAATTGTGAAGTATTACTATGCTGGCAGACTAAGACGGAAGTCTGTGCCTTGTGGTTTCTGAGAGCATGCAATAGAACATCGCAAAGCGCTGACGGAAAATCTAGAAACTTTCTGAAGGTTTCAGTTCGTCGAGTAAAGGAGGTCACGGGATTCCAAACAAGACTACTGAGCTTCATGATCCTAACTATTGAGGGAGGATGGGTAATATATATACTTCTAACATGAAAGGTTGCTTGCAACATTAGCATATGTAATTCTGATGACTTCTGAATCTTGCGGTATGTGTAGCAAATGAAGAAGTACTTCAACACGTACAATAATCATGGTGTGCGAAGTAAAAGCAACACTGGTAAAGGTACCTCTTTAAGTCGTTTCTGGGTTGCCTCCTCCTGGAACACACCAATATTTGCCATCAGAGTTTGCTAAGTTTAACTTAGGGACATGAATGCAGAGATGAACATGCAATGCAATATGTAGTCAACAAGTAAAGACCACATTCACCCTCAAGGCGTCAAGCCATAGCAGAAGATGTGGGAGCAAGCAATACCTGTTCTTTCGACAGGTTGGCGTTCTCCTGTTCGAGCTGCGTGACCAACGACTCGAGCTCGGCTATATACGCCTTCACGAACCAAAATATTACCCGTCATCAAACCACTCGCTCAGATTTGCATGATCAGGAGCTTAATAATCTTTGTAAAAACCTGTACTACCAAGTATGAGTATTAATGAACCCACACCACACCCACCTGCTTTCTCTCCCGCGACCTCGCCGCCGACTCGCGGTTCTTGATCATCCGCTTCTGCCGCTGCATCGCGGCGCGGTCCATGGGGTCCATCAGCTGCCTCTTCTTCCCTCTCCCGCCGCCGCGCGCGGCCTCTTCTCCGTTCAGCTGGAACCCCAGCGCCACCTGCTCCTCCAGCGCCGCGGACGGGCCGGGCATGGGCATCCCGACGGCGTCCAGCTTCCCCGCGCTCTCCCGCGCCAGGAAGTCCTCCAGCGTCATCTCGGCGGCCCCGGCAACGACCTCCTCGCCGCCACTGCTCCCGCCGGTGATCTCCTTCCACACCTCGACCGCCGTCCGCGGCGCGGCGCCGGCGGCCTCGTGACGCGGCGCCGGTGGAACGGGCGACGTCGGCCGGTCGGGCGCCGGCGTGGCGGGGATGTCGCCGTAGATGCCGCGGAGGAGCTCCTCCACGTTCATGGACCCCATCCCGCTCCCGCCGCCGGGCCTCCCTGCGAAGCGCGCGAGATCCGACGCCGTGTGCACCGGCGACGACGACGACACCTTCGACGACGCCATGGGCGGACCTAGGCCGCCGTCGCCGCGCCTCCGGTTCCCCGTTGTAGTTGGTTGGCTGGCTGGTCAGAGGAGGCTGAGCTTCGCTCTGGTCGATTCGAAACGTGGGCGGAAGGGAAGGCCGGCGTCGTGTGCTCTTCTCGTGGCTTCGGCTCGATTGTTACGGAACTGTGATTACTTTACTCCGCGGCTGAGTGAAATGATTGGTGGGAAGATGAGTTTATAGCCGTCGATTGCGTCGAATGATTGAGGGATTTAACCGTGTTTCGCGCGGTTTTCGGGGTTTGATTTGATCCCAGGACGGCCGCGCCGGGCGCCGGCAGCCCATTGGATTGATCCAACCTTTTTCTTTTTCTGACCTGGCCCAGTGGACAGTTGCAGTGGCAGGGTAAATAGGATGAAGATAAGATGGGATCCCTTGCGGCCTCGTCCCACTGAACAACACTGTGGCTGGCTCGATGTATGATTGATTGGTTACATTAGGATTAGCATGTTGACTTGTCCGGTCAAAGTTTGCCCCAACTCTTTTTTTGTGTGTGCAGTGTACTGTTTTAAAATTGCTGGATTCTCCTTCTTTCGCTCAGCACACATTTTCTCATTTTCAATTAAATTGGTTTATCCTTTTCTTTTGTTGCGCTATGGTTTTACCGGAGTTTTCAACCGCAATGTTACTATTGTGTTTTGCATCAATGTTTTTATTGGAAGACTTTTCAACATGCAGATAAACAATTTTGCGACCGAGAATTAATGAGTTGCAACCATGGGGCTGCAACTAATATGTTACTATTTGCACATGGGCCACAACTTAGAAGTATGTCGCGGGCTGTTAAATTGCTTCGTGATTCATGCTAGTTATAAGTCGCAACATGAGTTACAACTGAGATTTGATGACTTACGTTAATTTTTAGTTTAATTATTTAGTCGAATGTGAATTAGTCACTCCCGGTGATAAATTTATCCTATGATCAACCGTTGGAAAGCAAACATGCGCTTCACTCGAACAAAATTGAAGAGACAAATTTCTTTCCCTTTCATGGGCCGATTGTCCCTCGCTTTTCAACTCGACGACCGACGGCCCAGTTTGGCTTCAAACGAGCTCCACCACTTGAGAGATGTCTCCCAAACCCACATTTTCATCTATATTCCAAGACCCAAAGCGATACAAGTTATTTTTTCTCTACTTGGTTATCTAACTATGCTGTTTTACGCTCTAACAACATCATTTTAATGTAGGTCGAACATGCTTGGAGGCACAAAATGAAATAAAATTCCCACCGGACTGAAAAACTCACTTTTGTAGCCACATGGCAATACATCATTTTTTTACATGTTAGGTGAAAAATAAGTAGGGTGTGGACAAAGTAGATCGGCTCCATGCAACCCTTTTTGAAAAGTAAAATTTATCATTTTGAAGGTTCATTAAAAAAAAAATTAGATGTAGGTAATGTTGTACTTTACCAACCTGCAAAATCTCTACTCAAACTATCTTATATTATAGGGTACATAAAAATTACAAAATCTCACATCTAATGTAGTGAGTAGTGCATATATAGTTTCAAATCTATCAAAATTTGTCACTTTTGAGCAGCCCGATTATGAGTTATTTGTCTTGAGATTTGACACATTGGTAAAGTACAAAATTATCTACATCTTGGAATGTTTTCATATTTCTTTTGACACTTTCCATATTATCTTCAATTTTTTGGAAAAAATGCTCTATGAAGCATGGGCTCCATTTGGGGTTTCCGCCCAATGTTCCATCTTCTACTATGCCCTTCCTGATTTCCTTGCTACAACATTATCATACTACTATAATATTCCGAATCTTGTAAACCGATTTTATGCTGCACGAGACTATTTGTCCTTTCCTATAGATACTCATGCGATCACCAACATCGGTATCAGCCTGAGGTCTCATGCAAACGAAGTGGCGCACTAGCCAGACACGGCCGCCTCGCCGGCAGCCACACTGGATCCTGCCTCCTTCCTACTGGCCCAATCATACGGCGAGTCGTCATCACCGAGCACCTGGACGGCCACTAGAAGCGTCGCTCCACGCGGCACGTTCTGCATCGGCCACTAGGCAGCTTTTGCGTCGGCGTCGTCTATCTCGCAGCAGAGCAGCGGAGCGCCGGAGCGTCGTTGTCGTTGTCGTGACGGATACTGATGCGTCGCACTAATCTTGTGGCTCAGTGCCGTGTCTGTCTGCTTCGATAACCTGCTATGAAGTGACGGATCTCTAAAAATTGAAGATGATAACACAGCATTTCCAGCATTCCAGGTGTAAGCTACTGAACGAAGCAGTCGTTTTGGGATGTTTTACACTTTTACTTGGTGCAGGTGCAGCGATCGCGTGAAGGCGTGGTTGGCCTTTATGGTTTTGATGAATGACTCCGGAATAGGGTCAGCGTGGAAGTGGAGTAAATTCTCCAAACACTTTTTCTTTGCGTCGAGGACTGTTTTAAAAACAGTTTTGTTTTTTTATTCAATTCGAGGTTCTTTTGGACTTGCAGCTACGAAGCAAAATGAGCTACTCGTTTGCCTTTAATATTTCATGGTTTTTGTGTTGAACCCGTTTTCTTGGACAACTCGACTCGAATTGTGAAGAAGCTAGATAGAAACATCTAACACAACATCTACAAAACCCATTAATGGGAGAAGAAAATCCCATCATGGCCTTATGCCCTAAAAACACAAACAACACCCTACTAATTAGGTGATGGGGGAATCACGAAATAACCCTACCGCGAAACATGAGCACTCATCTGGACTAGCAGACCCTCATCGAGCATCTCGTGTCCTTGCTTTAGAAATCGTTACCTCCGTCGAACCGCTAAGCCAACTTTAGGACAGAGATCAGCATAGCCCTTATTCGACCATCATGGCAGTAACAGGCTACCGCTGGCGCACAAGCATGTGCGCCGGTAGTAGTTTTTTACCACCGGCCCGTTCCCAACACCTGCTTAATCAAGTTCATCAGTACATTCCAACTCGATTTGCATACCTTGAAAAATCAACACGATTATACCTAAATCTACACGTCTCCTAACCTATTTACCAAAATTCGGTCCCGAGATATCTCGCCGTGGCCTGTGGGCGCAACGACGGACTTAACGTGACGTTGGGGGTCTCCTACTCGAGCTCGACACACTTGATCTTGATGCGGCGGACGGCGTTCTCCCGCTGCAACTCTTCGTACGTGTGGACCTATAGACGACCCAACACGCGTCTTCGTCCTCACGTTGCTTCGTCTCCGCCACCTCACGGCCGGGACGCGGTGGAGCTCCTCGGGGGCCACTGCTTTGGCTTCGTCGTTGTCGATGAAGTTCGCCTCGTTGAAGACCTTCGCCGTGGGCGCCTGCTCCTCTTCAGCCGCCCAATCGTTCTCAGAGGGAGTGGGGGAGCGAGGTTGGCAGCGAAGGAGGAGGACGACCCCGCCTCCCCAGCGTACGCGACGAGCGACAGCGACGGAGTCAAGCTTGCGTTGTGTCCACGGCGCACTTCTTGGCGCCCTTGGAGCGGACCTATGCGGTGTGCTCGACGGAACGGGCGCGGGAGCTTTTGCCTGGACGTGGGCCCTGTTAATCTTTCACTGGCCGGCCTCTGATCTATGGCCGAAACCAAGCTGAAACTATAAATCAGCCAGATTTAACATTTTCTTTTTTTTTGATACTCAACCATAACATATATTAACCAGAGATAATAGCAATGTCACTGGCTACAAATACCCGAGCACAGCACGGCACATCTCCCTGCCAGACAACAAGGGGATGATGCACCAGCTTCGCCCCAAACGACGCCAAAGCATTCGCCACTTTGTTACTGAGCCCGAGGGCAATGTTTAACGAGAAAAAAGGTAAAAAACAGGGGCAACAGCCTCTTGATTTCCTTGAACAGCACTCCATTCTCCGCACGATCAAAGTCGTCGGAATTGACAGACTTGAATCAGCATGAGAGCATCGGATTCAAACTCGATTTGTCTGCACCCCCAAATCATGTGCCGCCAAAACGACTCGGAGACAAGCCATCGCTTCGGCCGAAGAGCATTGCTCACATGGTCCAGCCCGACCCGCCGCCGAGGCGATCACACTCCCTCTAGAGTCTCTGAGAACATAGCCCCATCCACCCAACGAAGAGGCATGAAAGAAACTCGCCATCGGTGTTCATCTTCAACCTCTCCTCTCCCGGTGGGCGCGGTTTTGGTTGACGGGGCCTTTCAGCACCGTGCTCTTGACACAGAATTGCTCATACTCAGCAGCACATCTAGCCATGTTGAAAATCACCTCAGCCACATCAAGCTTTCCTTCACCAGCATTGATTTTGTTCCTATGTTTCCACCAGTTCCACAACAGAGCCACACACTTAATTTTTTTTGGAGTCTCCAATTGCAGGATGGCGTGAAGCACATCCTTTGGTCCATAACAGTCCAGGAGAGTTCTTCTAGTGCCCTCAAGACCTGCCCCAGCCCAGGCCTGACGGACACCCTTGCACCTCAAGAAAAGATTTAACATTTTCGGCCCAGTGTAGAGATGCAGTAGCCCCTTAAAAAAGAAAAGAAAACGCAACGATGGCCACTCGCCAGGCCCAGGCCAGGAGCCAGGAGTCCATTGACTCTATTCACCCACCCGGGCCATCACCTTCTCTCTCAAAAAAAAAAAAAATCCACCACCGGATCGGAATCTAAGATAAAAATCTCGTCTTTTCCTCCAACGGGGCGCCACCTGCCGTTCCTCGCCAGCCTAGCAAAACGCCTCTGCCTAGCTGAGCTGCCTCCCTCCCCACCTTCTCGGCAGCGAGTCAACCTCGCGAGCCGGCAGCCACGCAGTTGCCCGTCCCTCTCCGCCGCGCTCGCGACTCGCCCACTCCCGGTCCCAAGAACCTCGAAGCTCTCGTCTCCCGGCGGCGCGGCCAATGCGAACGCGGTGCCGCGGACGCCGGTAGTAGCGGTCAGGTCAACCGCGTCGTCGTCAGCCACGCGGGCAGGGGGTATGAGGTGCAACGGCGAGGCGTCGGCGGGAGAGGGGAGCGGGAGCGGCGACCTCCGGAGGAGGAAGGGAGGCCGGGATATGGTGGGCTCCTCGTCCTCCTTGGCGGAGGGGACGCGGGAGTTCGTGCTGAGCACCATGGACGAGCGGTTCTCCGGATCGGTCGACGCCGACGGGTTCCCCTCCTCGCGCCGGGAAGGTTAGCTTCGAGATTTTTTTTTTTTTTTTGTCAATCTGCAAGGATTTTATGACATGTTGAGTTGGAGACATTTGGGGCGCTGAATTTCATAAAGTCAAACCTTGGTGTAGCCAAGTTCAGTATCACTACCCATGTAAATGTGTGATCGGTCCTGTGGTATAATACTAGTATTGGGTGGTTACGATCTAAAACAAGAGCTCGCTTGAGGCTTTAGCCAAGTTGACCTCCTGTTGAAGGGGCGTTCAGGCCCGGGTGTCAAATGTAGTGTTCAGTGTGCC
>NC_061513.1:68598279-68655153 GCF_022539505.1 Lolium rigidum | reverse complement strand
CCATACCACGTTCACGCTTCCTCGTCCGATTCTTGCACGTTGTCACATTTTAAAAAAAAGGAGAGCCAAATGAGCCACGTGACACTATCACACTACCTAAAAAGCTGCATCGCCGTCCACCCCGTTACCTCTGCCGTCATTTTTTTCTCTCATAGACAAAAATACCCCTCCCTTAGCCATTATTCAATTTTTTTTTCGAATAGCCATTATTCAACGCTGGGGAAAAAGAAATCTAACCCTGTCGTCCCAGGGTCAAGGATATGGATGGCGAGCCCGGCATGGCGGCGGAGGGCTGGCAAGGCGCGGCGGCGCCGTCGTGGTGGTCGGCGACGAGGGGCTCGGCTGGTGCACCCTCGAGCCTGCGCTCCAGCACTGCCTCCTCCGCCAGCGCCGTCGCGGAAGCCTTGGGTGGAGCACCTGCTCCTACAGAACTGCGTCGACATCACATCTCCGCGAGCGCGATTGCCTGCAACGAGCGTCGCCTGGCCCTCCAATTACGTCCACGTTTCAGATAAGTTTGTATAATTATTTTTTGTAATTTACTTAATGACGTCCATGTTCCAATTTTTTTTTGTATGAATACTGAACGAATCTTCCGATTTGCTCCTATAGGAAATGAATTTGGCTACTGGATGTAAGGGAATGAAAATGGAAATAATATTTGATACCTTCGTAAAAACGGCTAATTGTGATTCTCCGTAAAAATGCAGTACAAGAGAAAATACTCGCAATGTGGTGAAGGAGAAACTATGTGCTGCACATGAACCTGTATGTGGTGAATGTGAACACGGATGTGACATGTGTGAACCTGGATGTTTATGGTACTTGTAGATGTTTTGCCATCTATTCTCCATGTAGGTATGAACTGTGTGCGGGGATATGGAATCAACTTACAGGGGAGTTTTTTTTCCCAACTTTTGAGCATTTTGAATTAAAATCTGATGACGAAGTTTTTCAATTGAAGTCCATGAACAAATATGTCACAGTATTTTTGCTTGTCTTTAAAAAATTGGCCACATAGTGCACCAGGGTCAAAAGTGTCTTTTCATGTTGTTGTTTAACACTGTTAGTGCTCAAAATGAACTAGTGCTATATTAGGCAACAAATTCTGACCAAGTGTCAAATAGGGTTTGGTAGGGTTGAATAAGGATTTCTCTCTCCAGTCCCCCAATCCAATAGCGACCGAGGGGTGAGGGCGACATGAGCCGCCGCCGCCGCCCACCCTTGCCGTTGTCGCCGGAAGTGGTGCATCCGCTGGATGTCGACGATCTCCTCCATGAGATCATGCTGCGCCTCCCACCGCAGCCGCCCTACCTCCTGCGTGCGTCCACCGTCTCCAAGCGCTGGCGAAGCCTTGCCACTGACCCCAAGTTCCTCCGCCGCTTCCCCATCCACCACCAAAAGCCGCCCCTTCTAGGCGTCTTCTCATGTACTAGGGGCGGCATGTCGTTCAGTTCCACTCTGGACCCGCCCTACCGCATCCCTCCTGAGCGCTTCTCCATGCGCCCACGTATCAGATCCAGCCAGATGTGCCTCGACGTCCGCCACGGACGCGTGCTCATCAACGACGACATGCGGAGTCGGGTAATTGTGTGGGACCCCATCACTGGTGACCGCCGCGTTGTGGCCTTTCCGCCGCAGTTCAGCCACATGGGGATACACAGTGGGGCGGTGCTCTGCGCCGCCGGCGACCGGGGGCACGTGCATGGCGCCTGCCACTCAAGCCCTTTTAAAGTGGTTGCGATCATCAGCAACGAGCACGACGATGATCTTTCGGATGAAGATGATGATTATGAACCAGAAGTATTGGCTAGTGTTTACTCCTCCGAGACTGACATGTGGAGCGATCTCATCTCAACAGGTTTTCTGGGCAGGGGTATTGACATCTCTCTTCGCAGCACACTTGTTGGTAACACCCTTTACTGGCTGCTGGAAAGCACTTTCATGCTTAAGTTTGATTTGGAGGCACAGAGAGCAGCTGTGACCGCGAGGTTTGCTGGTGCTCCTCGCGGTGGCAATCTTCAGATCATCCAGGCAGAGGATGGCACTGTTGGCTTTGCTGCTTTGTGCGACTTCCATTACCGCCGCTGCTTGGAAATCTGGGACAGGAAGATTGATTCTTATGGATTTCCCACGGGCGTGTTGCGGAAGACTGTTGAACTGCAGAAGATTCTTGGATTGGAGTCTAGGATTGATGGCAAATCATATATACTGCACTATATGGAGGATGTTCAGGCAATCTTATTGCAGGTGCACTCATCTGTCTACATGATTCAGCTTGAATCATTGCAGCCTAAGAAACTTTTCGAAATCACAGATAATTGCATCTATCGTCCTTTCACAAGTTTCTATGCCGAAGGTAACTACTTTCTCGTCTGCTCATCTTAACATTGCAGGACTCCTAAATCCAATTATTTTTCATAGGAATAACCAGTGTACTTCTGAACTGTTAACTATCAACTGAACTTTTTTTTAATGAACTTATAGCCTTGTTGTCTTTTATGTCTGTATGTTATCATTGAACTGCGGGCGTCTATGTTACTACCATTGTAGTGTATTATTGTTCACCTGCACACAATTAAATACCCAGCACAAGCCACATACAAGGTGGAAATTGGCAACAATCAAAGTACAAAGTATACTTGAGTTGGAGACTATGACAAACGAGCAATTTAGTTGGGCAGATTTGGGGAGTAATACAGTTCTATTTGGACGCTCGGTACTTGTTTGAGTTTTTTTTTTTATCACTGCTGATCTTGGTATTAACCGTAAATCTATAATATCTATCGTACCTTATAAAATAAGTAGTGTAAGTACTATTCTATTTCTATCTGTTTGTTGAGGAGTTGTCATGCAAGTGCTTGAATGTGGGAGGGCTTGAAATAAATATATGTGATAGAACAGTTATTCAGTCCAGCATGGTGTGACTGATTTTTCCACATGTTATCGTTGCTGTGGTCTTGGAAGGTGGTCTGCGTATTCGTCAGTTACTGAAAGGATCATTTGTATGCGTCAGGAAATAGCAAGCTTACAGGAGATGGAATGCCATTTATGTTGTTAGCCATTTTTATGAAATTTCTATTGTTAGCTGGGCTCTGCTGTTTCTCTAGCTGTGTCTAATGTAGTAGGGTTATATCAGACTATGTATGAGATAAACAGTAATATAATATAAGATCATTGATTTGTATACTAGCTGATGCCACATCGTAGAACTAGGATTTACATGTCAATACGCACCAGGTATATATTTTTTATGAACATGATTTTTGTGGTTGCTGCTGCCTATAGATATAAAATCATGATGACTATAGATAAAACAAAATTTTATCGATGTCCTCTTCTTGTACATGTACATCAATTATGCTGATCGGATACCATGAGCTGCCTTAGATTTGAAGTAGACAACAGAAGCACTAAAAACTTATGTTTAAGCACCTGGTGTGTCACATCGGCAACTTGACTGCAGGTTGAATATAATTGGCAACTGGATAGAAGCATCTGGTGTATCTACGGAACTACCACTATAATTACAGTTGATCATCTTTGTACAACTACTACATTACATTTTATTTTCAGCATGAGCCACATAAGAAGTGAAAATTGACAACAAACAATCTATGAAGTAGACTTTAACTGGAGTATCTTGTATGTCAAATGGGAACTTTATTGGCACATTTGAATGCTGAAATACAGTTGTGTTTCTCCTGTTAATAATTGTTTTTGTAAGATAGTGTTTATCATTGTTGATCTTGCTATTAATCACACTGGTATACATGTTTCACTATTTCATCTTTTGTTGAAAAGTTTGTCTTCCATGTGACTGCATGCCTTAAACTGTACACTTGCCGCTTTTTCGCATTTTCAGTTGTTCAGTCCAATGTGGTTCTGAATTTTCATGTGTTATGTATGTTGTGGTCTGGATAAGTGGTCCACATATATGTCAGGTCCTGAGTCAACAATCATCGCGCGAGAGATAGAATTATATTTGTGTTAGCTTTTTTACAATATTTTTGTTGTTAGCAGGATTCCCCGATATATATGCCTTATTTTCCTTGATGTGCTGATTTCTGTAGGGTCATATTGGACTATTTAAGAGATTAACTAGTAATACTATAATATGAGAACAACTGGGTTTTTTTCACGTGTCATGATTGTTTTAGTCTTAGAAGATGGTATGTGTATTCGTCAGTTGTTAAAAGGGGCATTAGTATGCATCAGGAAACAGTAGCCTACAGGAAATAGAAGCCGTTTTTATAAAGCTTTTGTTGTTAGCTGAGAGTTCTAATTGTGGTATCCTCTAGTTGTGTCCCATACTGGTTATATCGGACTATTTACAATATAAACCAGTAATATAATATGAGACCATTGATCTGTGTACTAGGTGATGTCACGTCGTAGAACTAGGATTTACATATCAATACACACCAGCAATATTATTTTTCGTATGAACCTGAATTTTGCTGTTGCTTATGCCTATAGATACGAGAGAAGTTTATTGCTGTCTTCATCTTGTACATGTGCATAATCCAGTGAAGTGGTTTTATCGCTAGAGCTGCCTCAAATTTGAAGTAGACAAGAAACACATTAAAGGGGTGTCAAATTGGCAGCTTGATTTGCACATTGAAGCTTAAAACTAGTTGCATGTTCTCATCTAAAAAATCTGCCGGTACAGGATTATTTTGTATTTCAGGTTGCTAGTTTGTTCATGCTGATCTTCCTCTTTTATCGCTTTCTAATACTCCCTCCGTCTCATGAAACTTGTCTAGAATTTGTCTAAATCTGTATGTATCTACACACATACTAGATAGTGTCTAGATATATCCAAATTTTGACAAATCTAAGACGATTTTCGTGGGATGGAGGGAGTAGTATTTTACCTATTAGTGTTCAAATGTTCTGGCTAAAAATAATGAGCCACACTGCTGAATTAACTAATGTAACATGTGTTTGTGCAGAGGTGCCATTAGCAGTTTGAAGCAGGAGCAGCTTATCTCTGGATGATGTGCCCAGCCTGGGATGCGACTGAAGTCTGATTATGTCAATGTGTATGGCTACATGTACTGCAGCTGTCCTGCGGAAATCAAACTACATGTACTGCAGCTGTCCTGCGGAAATCAACTAATATGTTGACTGGCGCAGTGCTTCATCTATCAATCTATCTATCTATATCTAATAGTATGTCAGTATGTACTTGTTAACTGAAGTCTGAAATGGTTGGGTTATGTCGGCAGTGTTGGCCTTGACAATGGACCTCCAGTTTGACTTGGTGCTGGCACCAAATTATGGTTTGCCAATGGTGTTGAGTACATTTGATATATGTTTTACTACCTGCCAACGCCGTGCTGGTCCTTGTTAGAGGACACGAACTCTGCAGAGCCCGGGTTGCATGCGTACGCACTTTAGATGTGATGTGGGCCGCACCAGGCTAGGATTTCCTTGTATTGCAATACTAGATCTCTACGTGTTGTACTCCAACCCCTGTACTATATATAATATAGGCAGCAATATAGATTCAAGGCATCGCGGTTTAGCAGCCTCGACAATACCTCCCTTCTCCAATAGCAACTTCACGGAGTGACATGACCAGCTGCCGGTGCCGACCGTCATCCGTGGTACTGGCACCTCCTCTGGAAGACGACGACCTACTCCACGAGATCCTACTTCGCCTGCCCCCACAGCTGTCCTACCTCATGCGTGCCTCGCTTGTCTGCAAGCGTTGGCCGCGTCTCACAACCGACTCCCACTTTATCCAACGCTTACATCTCCACCACCAGAGGCCTCCCCACCTAGGAGTCTTCTCGCAACCTGGCTGGAGCATTATCTTTCACACCGACGCTGGACTCACCCTGCCGCATACCTCCCGAGTGCTTACTACGGCTCAACAATTGGCTGGGCTGGGATTTGGTCGAGTGCCGCCACGGACGCATGCTCCTCCTCAACGGGCGGAACCATCAAGTCATAGTGTGGGACCCCATCACCAACGACCGCATCCTCGTGGACTTTCCACCAGAATTCTACATAATCTACACCGTGGCGGTGCTATGTTCTGCCAACGACAAGGGTCACGTCCATGGTAGGCTGGTAGCTGTCACTCGTGGCCTTTTAAAGTGGTCCTGCTGGGCACCTATATCGGCAATGGTGATCAAACCGTCACGGGTGTTTACTCCTCCGACACCGGTTTATGGGGTGATCTCACCTCAACAGTTCTTCCAGATAGGTATAGGGGTATTTGTATGGGTATTTCCAGTTCGAGCACACTTGTTGGTAGCACCCTTTACTGGTCGAGTGGCAGTGTCATAATTGCGTTTGACACTGATAAACAGAGGCTAGCTGCGACCGAGAAGCCTTTTAGGGTGAAACATGGTGACAGTGTTCAGATCATCCAGGCGGAGGATGGTGATCTTGTCTTGGCTGCTTTCCGTGGTGCTAACTACAACGAACGCGGCCTTGAAATATGGGAGAGGGATCCTAATCCTTATGGAGATGCTACATGGGTGTTGAGGAAGTCCGTTATACCGCAGAAGATATTTGGGAATTACATGGCGAATCCACATGTGGTGCAATACGTTGAGGATGTTCATGCAATTTTTGTACGGTTGCAATCATATGTTTTCATGGTTCAACTTGAGTCAATGCAGTCTAAGGAACTTTTTAGAAGCAAAAATGATTATATGGGCACCTATCATCCATTCACAAGTTTCTATACGAAGGTAACTGCTTGTACTTTTGACGCATGGCTAGCAAATCCATTATTTTCTATACATGGTTGCTAGAATAACTTTATTGTACTTCAAAAGTGTCACTACCAACTTGAATTTCCGCATAAACTTTTAAGTTATAGCATCATTGTTTTCTATGTAATCAACTTGAACGGCACTAGCTCTAAGGAATTACCATGCCTCTTAGTTTACTATGGTTCTCTATATAAAGTGCATAGTTTTTTTTAGCATGAACCACACCAAAGGTGGAGATCGACAACTAACTAGGATGTGCTTGAACCGGTGCATTTTATATGTCAAATGGAAAACTTCATTGTCACATTTGGGGGAACAAATGTAATATATTTATTCAGTATATATACTTGTTTCTTTAGGACAGTGTTTACCACTGTTGATCTTAAAAGTGATTGGTAGGAAGGAGTCAGCTGACTATACGAGAATGGATATTTAGAGCTCGTGCGATAGGGAGCTCGTTTTTTGAAAGATTCAAAAATGGTGCTTTGAAGTTTCAAAAAAATCGTACCAAAAAATAAAATGTGTAGGAAAAATATATATAGTCTATCAATTTTCAAACCTTCCAAATCTGTCAATTTTTCATTTTTTAAAGCCTAAAATATAAGGTATTTCGGGTTAAGATTGTGCCTGTTGGTAGAGCACAACGTTATCTATGTCTAGAATGTTTTGTAGAATTTTTGAAGCTTTAAAATTAAGTTCTCAATTGTAAAAATACTGAGCTCCATTACACCTGAGCCCCAAAGCGAATTTCTGCTGACTATATCCTTAAAATGTATGTTAGACATTTTTTTTTTGGATTTTTTTAGTTCTTCAGTTCAGTCCTTGTGGTTACTGACATTTTCCACATCTAAGGTTTTTTAATCTTGCAACGCAGTCTGCATTTATGTGAGTTGGTGAGTTAGGAAGCAATGTATCTTATAGGAGATGGAATTATCTGTTGTTAGCTTTTTTCATCACTTATGTTCTTAGCTAGATGCCCCAATTTTATACCTTCGGTTTTCTTTGATGTTCTGATTTTTCTTTCCTATATAATTGTATAAAGTACAGTTAGGTTTTATCTAAAAAGTACTTCTTCAGTCTTGTCGAACTATATAGGAGAGAAACTAGTAAAATATTGTAAGACAAACTGGTTTAGCATTTACATTGACACTAGCAAAAAAAAATTTGTATGTCCATTAATGCCGTGGTTGCTGTCAGATTTAGTAAAAAAAAAATGAAGTTATATATGAATGCCTGATAGATATAAGATCCATGCAGAACTCCAAAATCCATTTATTTTCTATACAGATTACTGGAATAACTTCTATGTACCCTTGTACTTTCAATATGAACTTCACACTAAAAGAACTTGTGGCACAATATTTTTAGCCAGGACATGGCATTGCCTTTCTCTTTCGCATCAATTTATTATTTTTCCAATTACATTTTACCTACTAATGCTGAAATTATTTTGCCTTAAGTATACACAAGTTTCATAAGTGTGGCGCTAATACCTCTGATTGAACTCATGAGATGGGTTTCTGCACAGGTAACTTGAGAGAAGTTTGAAGCTGAATCAGCTTACAGGTGTAATACAATGTGGAATACTGACTCTCGTGGACTATGACCATATATTTTAGTAGTTGTAAACTTGACTTGTAGAAATGTGCCCACTCTGGTTTTATTTTCAGAATTTATGTAATCCTCTCCGAAATGCTTCCATCAATTAGCTGTGTTGAGTATTGATGTTCTCAATCGATTAGAATGTGTGAGCTCCTCTTTGTGGGAGCATCCCGGTCTGCTCCGCCCATCGCAGACGTGGCTTCTTCTCTTCGCCAGTAGTGGGAGGCTAGCTCGGTGGAGCGGGTCACTGTTGGTTGTCTTAGTACGTTTGTCGTCTTTTTGTGGTTTTCGATGAGTTGTCAGTGTGGCTCTGTTGTGTTGGTGTTCATGTGGATTCTACCTGTTTGTATCGGTTTTCACCTGATTTTCCTATAAAAAAATTTTTGCAGGAAAACCATCGATATTTTATTCCTCCAACACAGGTTACAGTCAGCTAAAACTAGCCGTGAAATACAGTCTGGAATTTGGTGTAGCCAACAAGTGGTACTACCTCCAGATCTACCTTTATTAGCCAAACAATTTGCAACCCTATTTTGTTCACGTACAATTTTCATGAGGCTAAAATCTCGAAGACTCATAAGATGCTTCACTTTGCTGATCAGACGACAATACTGAGACCTAAGACACCTTCTCAATTAACAGGAGATGGAATAATATTTCTGTTGTTAGCCATTTTTATGAAGTTCTGTTGTTAGTTGGGTGGCGCTGTTTTATTTCTACGAGCTCTAATGGCGGTATCCTCTACTTGTGTCCAATACTGTAGGGTTATATCGGACCATTTACGAGATAAACCAGTAACATAATATGAGACCATTGATCTGTGTAGTAGGTGATGTCACATCGTAGAACTAGGATTTTACATGTCAATGCACACGAGCAATATTACTTTTCGTATGAACAATAATTTTGTGGTTGCTGATGCCCATAGATATAAAATCATATGCTCGATCTTCTTGTACATGTGCATACTCCAATGGTACTGATTTTATAGCATGAGCTGTAGAAACAAACGCACTGAAGGTGTGTCAGATTGGGAACTTGATTTGCACATTGAAGCTTAAAAGTAGTTTCATGTTCTCATCTAAAAATCTGATGGTACAGAATTATTTTATATTTCAGGTTGCTAGTGTGTTCATACTCATCTTTCTCTTCATGATGTTGTATCACTTTCTAATACTATTTTTACCTAGTATTGAGCCAAATGTTCTGGCTAAAAATATTTTGCCACGAATTCCTTTAGTGTGAAGTTCACACTGACACTTCATGCGTACATAAAAGTTATTCCGTCAATGGGTATAGAAAAATAAATGGATTTTGGAGTTATGTATGGAACTACCATGGTAGTGTATTTTATTTTATTTTGTATAGTGCTACGGTACATATTTTTCAGCATGACCAGATAACACTTATCAACAACAAACAAACTAGAAAATACTTGAACTGGAGTATTTTCATATGTCAAATAATGCCACAAATGTATATGTTTGATTTTATTTGATGTTCTGTTTTTCTTTTCCTATACTTGTGTACATACAATACAGTTAGGTCCTGTCGGACTATACAAGAGAGAAACTGTGAAGCAATATCGGACCAACTGATTTCTGGACCTGACATACCTTCTTCTTAGCTAGCATTTACACTTGAACAGTATATTTGATACACACTTTGACGCTGGCAGAGTTATTTTTTGTATAACCATAAATTCTGTGCTTGGCATCAGATTGAGCAAACTATTTGACACCGTTCTGAACCCTAACTGATATAAAATGCTAGATTTACCCACAAGAGCAGAATTAGATACGACAGAGGAAGCGCCTATCCATCTGAGCCAAGAATTGACAGAGTGCGTTGTTTCAATTTTACCTAATCCACTAAAATTATGATGCAGGTAACCAGCACAGGCTAGGCATATGCTATTCCAATGCCTTTGGAGATATCTGGAAGAAATGGGAGTCCAACCCGGTAAGCAGCAACCTGGAACATTTGTAGCTTCATGGAGAGAAAAACAATGTGTCATCTGAACTAACGAACTTGCAGCGACAAACATAATCAGAATCAGCACACCGTGTACCATATATGACATAATTCAGAGACATGATTCAACGAAACAGATCACAGCAAGCAGATTGAGTAATCACATTCACATAGGCACGGCCCAGTGAAATCTAATCAGTTAAGCAGCATAGAGCATCAGTACGAAAGTTCCAGATCTGCTACTACATTATTGAGGCAGAGACGATTGTGCTTCGACCTTGGAGCGAGCGAAATCAAGCCTGCGCCTTGTCGACGGGCTCCGGCTGGGGCTGGGCCTGCGACGGGGTGATCGCCTTCTTGATGGAGACGGCGTGGATCTCGGCCATGTGGGGCGCCAGCGCGGTGTTGACCATCCGGTGCCGCTCCAGCAGCCGCTTCCCCTCGAACTTGTCCGACACCACCTCGATCTCGTAGCTCGCGCCGCACCTTCACGCCAATCAACCACATCAAGACTACCAATCGAAGAATATTACAGGGGAGAGCAGTAAGAAATTGGGCGAATTGTGTGGGCTGCTTACCCGCCGGATGTATCGGTGACCACCTGAAAATCGTAGCAAGACAGCAGTTAGGGTTTAAGGCGGAGAAGGCGCATGGCGGAAGGGGTTTAGGGGGAGGGGAAGGAGGCTTACGAGATGGGTGGGGCTGAGGGCGGCGGCGACGGCGGCCTCCACGTCCTCCTTGGTGACGCCCATGGCTGGCGAAGCGGCGGCTCCCTGTCCTCTCGGTTCCGGCGGAGCGAAGGCAAGCAAACGAGGCGACTTCCAATTTGGGCTGTCCCCGTTTATCTACCTTGTTCAACTTGCCAGGAAGAATATTTCAGATGTGGTCTCGGTCTCTGCAGAATCACGAATTTGTCTGTCACGATGTTCTGTTTGTCTTTCCAGGAGTCGTAGTGGGCTAGGAATCGAATAATTCGTTGTTTTCAATGGCTGGGGAATTTCAGGGATGATCATATATTTCAGAACTGCAGCGCCAACAACTATATTTCTGAAATGCAGCGCCAAGATAACAACGCTTCTAACTTCTAAGCAGCAAGCAACAGTTCAAAGAAGCAAAAGATTCCAGCGAGAGTGCAAGACCACGATAGATGTAGTGGATGGTAGATTTTACCAATCTATGCACCTAGTATACACCATATTAGTATACCAAAACGCCTCACAGCACTTGCAAGTGTGCAAGACCACATATTAATCCAAGCAAGATGGTGCAACACATAACACATAATCCATATCATCAGCTCAGTCAATAAATTCAAACACAAGTTGTTACACAATTGTATCACAGGCTAAGACTACAGCCCAACAATGACAGTGCAACAGATAACGCACAATCCATTTCATCAGCTGACCAAATGCACATCATTCAAAGTTGGCAATCAGCAGGATCCTCCCAACAAACTTCATGGCTCACGCAGTTCGCAGAGGCGGAGATACCAATATAACACCATCTCCTCGGACAAAAAGGAAGGGGATGGTACGCCTGGTAGTCTGCCAAATGTACAGTATTTGCAAGTAGTTAGTATACCAACATATTCCTGACAAATTTAAAGATAAGCTTATCTTGAATAATTACATAGGAGTACATCCAAAACAAGTCATTCATAAAGCTCCAGGGTTATTAAAGATTCAAATAACTATTCCCTCATGATATTCAATGGATAAAACGCCACACTATATCAGACTCGTAGAGCTCCAGGATGTTAAAGATTCAACAAGCATTGCCCTTGTATGATATTTAGTGGATAATAATGTCAGAAATCCATGGGTGCAAGGATATTTTGGCGTGCCTTAAGCAATATTACTCGTACATTTCAGCGTGCCTTAGGCAATATTACTCATACATTTCAAATACACATGCTGAACAAAGCCCTAAATTGTCGATTTGCATGCAACAATTGCCATCATTTATCCCTGGCGGACTGTGTTGGACATTCCTAACATGAGCTCCATAAGTGTTGACATCACAACGTAATCATAAAATAATAACAAAAGGTCAAAAACTTACCCGCACTATTTCTTCATATGTTTCATCGTCGATTTCAACAGTTGTTACAATCTCCTCAACATCTCCAAGGATCATGTTTAAGTGCTGATCATATGCCTGGGCAACAAGGGAGACATCAGCAACTATCATTCCACGATGCCTTACATGTATTAACAGCAAAAACATTGCAGAGCAGCGCAACATAGGATTGCAACATGCACATCATATATATAACGTTGTGATCCCGATAATTCTCAACAAATTAGTAAACAAAAATCACCATGTTGCCAAAGGCATACTTAAAATAACAATCACATACACCCGGAACTCATCCCATGCTACCAACAAACCTGCTATCCCTCGCAGTCCCTCCTGTTATTGAAATGGTTGTCATTATATATGTCAAATCTCTACCAACGCATTTTTCTGTTATAATGCACACAAACATACCAAACCTTTTACATCGCAGTACACATAAACTGACACATTTGGATCACTTCAGGTATGAAGCACAGTGAGGACATTTAGAGAAAACAGTGGGGATATGACCTAAACAGCAAAAAAAGAAAGGAGATGAAAATGGGAGCCTAAAAACTCCTCTCCTTGTGCATCGCGAATCACTGCCAATGTAACCAGTGTTACAAAGAAACCTGTTGAATGCCCTATGTTTTATGTTATTGAAATGCTTATTTTTTTCTTCATGGAATTGCTACCATGGAATCTTTCTGTTCTTACACATGAACGCATTAAGATCCTAAATTACATTAGGCATAAACTAACACATTTAGTTCGCATTTGCTTCAGTGACGACAGTATTAAAAGCAGCGAGGATATAAGACCTAAACAAACAAAAGGGGGACAAAATCGGGAGCCTAAAAGCTCCTCCTAGCACATAGCGAATCACTGCAGGCCAGTGTAACCAGTGTTACAAAGAAACCTGTTGAACGCCCTGTGTTTCATGTTATTGAAATGCTTATCTTTGTCTTTGTGGAATTCCTACCATGATGTATTTCTGTTCTTGCACATGGACGCATTATAACCTCCTAAATTACATTAGGAATAAACCTGACACATTTAATTCGCGTTTGCATCAGTGACGACAGTATTAAAAGCAGCGAGGATATAAGACCTAAACAAACAAAAAGGGGACGGAATCGGGAGCCTAAAAGCTCCTCCTCCTCCTCCTCGCGCATAACGAATCGCTGCAGGCCAGTGTAAACAGGAATTTGTTCCACCCCCAGTGAACCACAAACAGGGCGCAGCCGCCCAGGCTACAACAAGCAATCTGAAGAGAATCTGGAGTGCTTACATGGAGCTTGCCGCGGAGCTCGCGGTCGGAGCGGAGCTTGACGTAGATGCGCTCGTCGAGGCTGAGCCTTATCAGATCCAGCGGCTCCTTCACCGCGATCTCCTCCTCCGCCGACGCCATCGCCTCCGCCTCCGCCGACGCTTCTACTCCTGTCGCTCTCCGGAACCAAGACCTAAACCCTAGCTTCCGCCTACCGAATCGAACTCGGCTGCCGAGGTAAGCGTCGGCGCTCCGGCGATTTTGGGTGGTGGATGCGCTGCTGCGTGCTGGGCCTCTAGCTTTACCGGGCTTTCTCTCTTCGCCTAGAAGGGGCCACGTCACGGCGCAATATCACATGGGCCTGATGGGCTTATTTTAAAGCCCAGATTTGACGTTCCAGCTAGCGATTTGGACTGTCGCTTAGGCTAAGCCCAAACGACCAATAAAAAGGCTAAGCCCAAACCAGGGTTACCTGTTGAAGAACAGGGTTTATGTTTACCTGTTTACCTGATGCAAGCTAACAAACTTGCTTCCCCTAAAAAAAAAAGCTAACAAAACTATTGAGTAGAACAATGTGGTGACATCCTCGTAGGCATTGCATATGTCAGATAGATAGTTTGGAGAGCCATTTGCAGGGCATTAACTGCAATGGAGCACAAAAGAGACCGTTGAAGATTCTAGATGCACTATCTTCGAGTCGGAGTTGTCAAGGGATAAGCATACGATCTTGGGTATCTTCTTAAACAGTTCCTTCCATCATTTTGTTATTTGATGCATATAGGCACTTCTTGATCCATGGTTTGAAGCCTTGTACGATGTATTGTGACCTTTATTATTCGTATAAAAAGGTTATATTTAGAACAATAGGCACGGCATCACGGTGTGGATAGCCACATCCTTAGTGGTATTGCTCCAAGCCTCTTAGATAGTTCAGGGTACTTCCTCCTCCATGTTAATTCGGTCCCTATGAACTCTCCTTCCAAGATGTTAAAATGCCAAAGTTGGCACACGTACTTCCTCGTGTTGCCACCGGCGCTAGAGGAGTATTGAATCCGTGGATTGTGAGGTCATGAATTTCCTCATCTTTTGTCTTTCTAAATCCTTGAAAGGTACCACCTTTCCGTTCATAAGGTACATCATATAACAAATACATTTGAGCAATGTGACGGAAGATTATGCCGAAAGGTAATTTTTTTTATCCCTATGCCGATGTTAGGTTCAAAGAAAAAGTGGACGAATAACATAGGGATAAAAAATTACTATTGTGGCACTATTTCATCCTTTCGGTTCAAAAGAATGGAGCGAATCGCTTGAAAATTTGCTTCCATGTCAGTTTAAAAGGACAAAAGCATGAGTTTTAGCATCTACTTGCACCTTTTCAAATTCATAAGCATGGAGAACAAGACGGTTGCCTTTAATTGTACAATAGCATTCTCGAAAGGCCTCAGGCCGATCTTTATTAAGAAGAAAAGAGAGTTTTACAGCAAGCTGCTGGCAGCTCCGAGGTAGAGCAAAACAGCAAAAAGGCAACCAGACAAACCTGGGCTGCTAACAGAGTAGGCAATAGCTACTGAATACAACAGAGGTACAACATTGTAGTCCGGAGACGCCACCATCTACAGCCGGTGCAGCCTCAGATTGCTACCACCCTTCCAGCCGAGCGCCATAAGGAGATGTCCTCTCTAATGCCTTCAAAAACTGCCTCGTCACTGTGCCGCTGGTTTTCAAAGATTCTAGAGTTCCTCTCTTTCCAGAGCTTCCAGTGCACCAAGATTACCACCGTGTCGAAATCCCGCCTAAGGTTTTTAGGGACTCTTTTCCTTACTTGCAGCCACCATTCATCCGTGCTCGGCAAAGGCGGGGCCTGGAATTGGGAAGTCGGCAGTTGTCCAGCTTCGATGTGCTGCCAAACTTTTTGACTAAAACAACAATGCAGAAAGAGGTGAATGCAGGTTTCGGGAGCTTGTGTACACGGACCGCAACGATCATTATTAGGCCAGCCCCTTCTCCGAAGGTTGTCTGCTGTCGGGCATCGTTGGTGTACTACCAACCACATGAAAAACTTGCAACTTGCCGGCGCCTTCGACTTCCAGATTGCTCCAGACACACGGGAATTGTATATTGGCTGCAAAGAAGAGATTATATGCACTGCTGGTAGAGAAGGAACCGTCCTCCGTGTGGCGCCAAATTAAGGTGTCTTGATCATCCCGATTAAGATGGATTGATCCCGGGAGGTCCCATAGATGGAGGTACCGAGAGAGAGCTGTTGTAGAAACTCCGCCTTTGACATCTCTCACCCATCTATTTCCTTGCAAAGCTTGTGCCACGGATAGCTTCGAGTCTCGGACGTAAGAGGCCGGGATAGGAAAGGCATCGGAGACGGAACGACGATCCGGCAGCCATTTATCCGTCCCGTAAGCGAGCACGCTGGCCATCACCGAGGCGGACAAATGTTGCAGATTTCGGTAGTGCTGTGGCGTCCGCGTCATCGGGCAAAGGGATAAAGCACCACGGTTTGGGCGTGGCATCCCATCTCAGCCGGGGCCATCGGCAACGCAAGGCGCATCCAAAGAAGCGTAGGTTTAGAATTCCCAAGCCGCCGTAACGGGTTGGCATGCAAACCTTTGACCATGGCAGGGAGGCGGTGTCCACCACCGATGTCTTGTTCGCCCCGCCGGACGAAGCCACGACATCGCCGGTGTATGATCTTGAAGGCCCACGCCGGGAGCCGTAGCACCGCAAGGAAGTGTAGCGGCAGGGCCATGAGGACAGAACGAGTTAGAACCAGCCGGCCGCCCGGGTTGAGCATCTTGGGAATCCACCCCGGTAGTTTGTCGGAGAATTTGTCGATGAGAGGCCAAATGTCCGCTTGTCTTAGGCGCCCGTGGTGAGCGGAAGTCCCGAGTAACGGATTGGGAAGTGGCACAATTGACATTGGAAGAAGCTAGACACAGCCGGGGCCTCCTCATCACCACAGCGGATGCAAGTGACCGTGCTTTTATTTAGATTGATCTGCAGACCTGAGGCGTTCCCAAACAGTTGAAGGATGGAGTGCACCACTTCGCAATCAGGAATGCTAGGACGGAAGAAAATCACTGCGTCGTCTGCATAAATTGAAGCCCTCGGAACCTGGCGGTGCAAATTCAGTCCAGACAGCAGATCATGCTCGACGGCCCGGTGTAGCATCGCCTGGAGCGCATCCATGGCCAAGATGAACAACGCCGGAGACAAGGGGTCCCCCCGACGGACTCCCGTGCTAGGCGGAATGAGGAGCTTCGCTCACCGTTGATGCAGATCGATGTGGTTGCGGTAGAGAGAAGGTAACAAATCCAATACCTCCACCGTGTGCCAAAACCTCTACAGCGTAGAACCTCAAGCAAGAATTCCCAGGAAAGAGAATCAAACGCTTTAGAGATATCTAACTTGAGCAAAGCAGCTGCCAGTTTCTTCCTGTGAAGGAGCCTCGGCGGTATTACGGACGAGTTTGAAATTCTCGTGTATGCTGCGGCTGGCTATAAAAGCACTCTGAGCATGGGAGACCAGCCTAGGTAGGAGAGGAGCCGGACGAGAGGCCAGCAGCTTCGTGAAGATCTTGGAGAAAGCATGCACTAAGCTTATGGGGCGGAAATCTCGGATATCCAAAGGATTATCAATTTTCTGCAACAGTACCATGATAGATGAGTTCACACGCCCCAAATTTTGACAGTGGCCAAGGTGGAGTTGGTGCAAGGCGGAGACGAGATCATCGGCGATTGTATCCCAGCAGACCTTGAAGAATAGACCGGAAAATCCATCAGGTCCAGGGGCACGGTCCGACGGCATATCCATGACCACTTTGCGTACTTCTTCGCGGGAGAAAGGTGCTTCTAAAACTCTGGCGTCCTCGGTTGAAAGGCGAAGCAGATTGAGCTGCTCTAAGTTTAACTGTTGCTCATGGCTTGAAGGAGAGCCCATGACGCCCATGAAATGGTCACGCGCGAGCTCCAACTTATCTGTGGTACTAACTGCAGTCCTCTCCCCAGATTTGAGCACCGGAATGAGATGCTTGCGGCGGCGAGCATTTGCCTTCATGTGAAAATACTTCGTATTGGCATCACCCTCTTGTAATTCGCGCACACGCGCTCGCTGCCGAAGACGTACACGCTCGAGGGAAGCGAGCGCAAGGCACCTGCCTTTGAGAAATGAACGTAGCCTCCTTTCAGCCGCAGATAGCTGCCTGGCCTCCATAGCCTCATCCAGGCGCAGAATGACTTCATTTGCCACTTGGAAAAGAAGATTATTGTGACTCTGTTTGCGCTGTCCCCATTGACGAAGAGCTTTCGCGGTGCGCTGTAGCTTGGTATCGAAAATGCTGATTGGATCATTAGAGGACACTTCAGATGACCATGCCTCCTTGACGATATCATGGAAGCCCGGGAGTTTGGTCCAGAATTGTTCAAATCTGAATCGATATGATCTCGGCCTTGCCATAGAGCATGAGAGGAGGAGCGGACAGTGGTCTGATATGTTGGAGCTTAAATGTAGCAGGTCACTAACCGGGTGGATGTCCTCCCAATCAGGCGAGAAAAACACACGGTCCAATCTAGCCAGCAACGGATCTTCCTGTCCATTACTCCACGTGAAGCGCCTCCCTTGTAGCGGCATATCTTGCAGGGCCAAAGCATTCAAAGTGTACCTGAACTTGTTCACCATCCGCCGGTTTATTTTTCCGTTGCTTCTCTCTTCCGCAGCACAAACAAGATTGAAGTCTCCATTAACGACCCAAGGGAGATCAACAGTAGTACCTATCTGCATCAGTTCCTCCAGAAATCTTAGCTTGTCAGCTCTCAGTTGTGGCCCATAGACGGAAGTGACGATCCACTTCTTATCATCTGCGAGAGACCTGACTTCAGCCGTTATACTAAATTCCCCATAATGACGCACAGATACACACAGTTCATCCGATTTCCAAGCCAGGATAATGCCACCTCTAGTGTCATCGGCAGGGAGATAAGCGAAACCATCAAAGGCAGGCCCCAAAGTCTCAGAAATGATCGATGCATTAACCATATCCAATTTTGACTCCTGGAAACACACCATAGCCACTTGGAGAGTCTGAATAAACAGCCTGATCGAATTCCGCCACAGCTGGTTGAGAAGAGGCTAGACTAGATGCCGCTAGGCTCCACTTCTGGCGGCAGGGCGAAATTAAACTTTACGTGTGATCTAACTTTGATTTGGTCATGTTTGTTAGAATTTCTGCGTTTTCACTATTATATTGATGTGTACCAAACTTGAGTTCACCGCACCATTTACACAGGTCATTTTCTTCGCTGTCACGGGCGTACATTGCGCCTCTTCCGTTCAACTAAACTATGATCAAGATTGTTCGGTTCTTAAGCTGCCCTAGTTTTACATATGCTTATCTCGTACAGAAGAAAACAACGGATCGGACTGAACTTTGTTCCATTTTGCTACCTCACCGCTTGTCGTCCTCTCTGTACCTTGTCCCTATCGTCGTCTTGCTTCTGGACCCTTCCAAATCCGAATTGCAATCGAACTACCGCTGTCCGCCCAGATTTGTTTTATCCACACATGAAACATATTGAACGCCATCCATCGGATGATGATCCACACGGCTTTTTCTGAGCGGATAATCCTTAGGCCGGCGCATTCAGATGTCATCAGGATGGGGCAGTTAGCTAGCTGTACCCGATCTATCGACAGGTGACGGATATATGCATTTGTATTGCGCCGTTGACAAATCTGCTCCATTAAGTTATGTTTCCTTGTGCTTCGTTTGAAGTCTGAACATACGGCTTCTTCTTCTTGGATGGATGGATCTCAACCGAAAGTTTCGAGCTTTCTCGGGCCTGATGACGCTTGTGTTCTGCTGCAAACGTTTACTTGATGTCGCCGTTGAACGGAACTAAAGGAAGCCATAGGAGTAGCGTCAGTCTGCCTTTAGCGTTTCGACACGAAAGTATCATTCAGAAAGAAAGAGAAGAAACAGCAGGATGAATGAAACCAACACATCGAAGGGCAAGATTTGACGGGACGAGCAAAAGCCCACGCCTTTCAAAAGAAAGCAGCGGGTTAGCTAGGTTCTCTACTTACAGAGGCGGCATTGACAGAGAGACGAGATGGGTGGATGACTAAAGTAAAAAATCTGGTAATTTGCTGACGTACTGTACTACATTTCTCTAAGGCAGTGTTTGGTTGCACGGAATTGGAGCTCGGAATTGAAATTGAGGTCCAAATAGGCCAATTCTGCTGTTTGTTTGCGCTCAGAATTGGCAGCGTGGAATTCGGGCTCAATTCCGAGCAGCCCACCCACGCGTGTATTTTTCGGCCCACCAATTCCGAGGTCCAGACCTCTGAAATGGCTCTGAATCGAGCGAAGGGGTAGTCACCCCCAACCTCACGCACAACCTCGCGCTCAACCTACCGTCGCTGCAGCCCTCTCCGCGCCGCCGCCGACTGCCGGGCCCCGCGCCACCGACAACCACCGTCGCCAGCGACACGCCCTCCGCCACCGCCCCGTCTTCCCCACCACCGGCGCATCCTTGCAGACTTCCGTCAACGCCGCGCAGCAGACATGGCTGCGCGCTTGGCTGGCTCACCGTTGCCGCGTGAGTCGATTGGACGGCGGCGCGGCTCCGTTGAACCCGCCACCCGCCGGTACGCCTCTTGCGCGTGGACGACGGAGCGCGGGGGCGCAGGAGGTCGATCTGCTCGTCGCGAAGACGCCGCCGTCCAGGAGCTTCTCGGCATCGGCTTCAAAGGGCTGCTTTTTCTAGATTCCCTATGCAAGATGAGCTCGCCATCTTCTCTTCGATTTGACTCGACCTGTAGGAGGGCAGTGATTTGTTTTTTTTTTTTTGATTTCTTTTTACCTAAATTTATTATGTGAAAAATAAGAGCTCTTTTACAGTGATTGGCACGGAACTTTGGTTCCGTCTAACCGAATCTGGGTTCCATCTAATGTAATTTTTCGTAGCCGTTGATTAAATCGGTGTATAACTTTTATAATAGTTTAATAATTCTAAACGTACGTTTTGAAGGTCAACTTATCAAATCATAATCTATATCTATCTATTCGATGTTCCTTCTTTGTTGTTTCTTTCCCCCCATCGTCAAGTTCGTTCCTGTATCGTTCGGAAACATATCCTCTTTTGGCAATTCTTCCGTGCGTCGTGAAACCGGCAAGCGATTCGTATTAGACGCAACAACCATTCTGAGTGTCCCCGATCTGCACCGCTGATTCGTACATGATGCAGTCGCGATTTCGAGCGCTTGTCCACGTGAGAAGCTCAGGCAGCTATGTCGTATAACAAGGACGAGAGTGATTGGAGCCGGAAGAGGGGAAATCGGCGGCTACGGGCGCAGACAGCCTCGCCACCGAGACCAAGGACCTATTCTGAAAATCAACGCCTACTTCTCTATCTGGCAGACTACCATCCTGATTCTGATTGATCAATGAAGAATCAGCCGCTGCATATCCGCCGGCCCTCAAATAAGTCTCGCTGAACGGAGGGAAAGAACATACTCCGTATATATGATCCTACTGTTTGATACTCTGATCGCTTGCTGCTGCTAGGTACATATATGATTAATTTTTTGTTGCTTTAAGATTTGTGTAGTATCATTAGATGATTTGGTCGCTTAAAAGGTATAATATTTGCAAAATATATGCGTGGTTCCAGTCCCACCGAATTTGGTTCCGGTCCCACAATTTTGGTTCCGTCGGTTTGGTTCCGTCTAATTGTCACCGTTAGATCGGGGCAGATGGACGGTTATTATAAATGCCAATCACCCTAAAACTTGTAGAAAAATAATAGCATTCTAATATATACATGTATATTTCATTCACATTACACACTTTATATTGTTCAAATTCAATTCCACACAATATACATCCGAACAGGATTTAGAATTCCATTCGCAGCGTTAATTTTACAGATGAATACCGTGCACATCCAAACAACATTTCTAGTATTTCATTCGCAGCGTTGATTTGGTATTCCATTGCCAATTCAATTTGGAGGCGAATTCTGTGCAACCAAACAGGGGAGTACTACACCACCATCAAATGAAATGTAACATTATCGCGTGCGCCAGCAGTTAGATCACGCATGATTCGTGCGTGGAACGGGCTTAATTAGTCGCGCTAGTACGCACGCATGCTTACACGCGCGGGAGCAGCTAGCTGAAACGAAATTGTTTTAGATGGTGCAGTGGTTGGGGATGATGCATGATAGCGCCGGCTGATAGACGAGTTCATACGCGTCGTCCTTGCTGGTGCTTAATCCCGGTTGCTGCCAAATGCATGCTTCCGCGCAAGCCATACCACGCCCACGCCATTGTCTCTCACGAGTCATGTCAAGACACACTTTGGGGAACTCGACCATTAGGCCCGTTACCCTGGCTTCATTTATGTAATCATTTGGGGCTGGTGACAGGAACTGCTCACCTGTACTTTAATTTGGGTTCCATTACGAACTGGCCATCATCTGTTGCAGGTCTGATAAAGTAGTGAGGAAACAAGCATGAGATTAATTAAGGAAAGATGATTGGGAGTTGGCTGATGAAGTACTGGTGCTTAAACTGAAGACCTGAAGTGGATGAGTGGTCAGTATAGCTTAGGGCGGCCAAACGGAATGAACCGATTTGGGGAAGATGTGAATGAATCCAGCGAGCTCAGCAACAAGTTAGCTTTGTGGTAGCTCCGGTGGCCTGCCGCCTGCAGGCGCGGTGTGACGTCGTCGGAGCTCCTGCTCCCACAAAACTGACGGCACACGGATCCGAATGCGCAACTACCCTAGCTACGGCCTAGCTAGTATAACATGGTCGGAACGGCGAGCGATCTGGCCTCCGGCGGCACCTTCCAGTCGCCGTTACGAGGTTCAGAATATTTGTTACAGTGCATCCCACTCATTCTGTCGCCACATGGAAAGCCAAAAGTAAAGTTTTACCCTTTTTTTAGAAAAATATTACTGCTCGAGCTTCTTCTTTTACGGAAGACTCTTTTCCTATCGTGTCTGATTGGTTTCTTTAGCGGCGCTTTACTTTGCGAAGCCATCTTTTACTTGCTTCGCTTCTACACGCTACACATTTTTACCTTGCATCCACGCCAGTTTTTATCGTCTGCTAGTGCTTGCTGTCTAACCGTCTGATGCGTACGTGCGCGCAATACGGACTAGGTTGGTGCCGGCACCGCAACGTACGTAAGTGTTCACTCCTCAGTTCCCAAACTTCCCATGGCTTTAAGCTCACGACTGAGTTCCCCGCGTCGGATAACCAACATGTAGTTAGGTGGTTAGGAGGTCAGTGGTATCCCTAGCCACCAGAGTATAAAGTTTAGGTTTAACATTTTGATATTTTATTAAAGTTAGAATATTTTTCGGTAGGAGGCGACGTTTTCGTCGACATCGGCGTCCATGGTAACTTCATCAATCTTAAGACATGTTAGATGAGGTGCTCACATGAGTAAGGCGTGCATGCCCGCGCGGGCGGACCTAGAACAAAAACTATCCGGTGTCACTCTACATGTCCACACTATTTTTCTTCTAAATTTAGGGGTGTCACACACTAGAAATAGCTTGAATATTACAAACAAAACAACTTTTACCCGGGGTCATGTGACCCCTGGTAGCAAAACGTAGGTCCGCCCCTGCCTCTGAAAACCCCATTCTTTCGTCTTTTTGGTGTGTACATAGAAGCTAATCTGGGATGCGTGCTTTTTGGAAATGATAGTCCATTGAATCTCCTACGCACCGCTCGTTCTTGTGGATTCTAGAACCATGCGTCTGTCAAAGCATCAATTGAGTGTTATGGTATGCCTACTGCAGTAGGATAAAGGTAGGGTAACCGATTGACCGGAGCTTGCAGTTGCCTGGTGTGAGGTCAGATTGTTAGTCTCGGGATGCTCTACCCTATTGTCATTCAAATGACTAATGGCGGACCAAGAAACTTCTACTACAAGGTAGAGTACAAGCCTGAGCAAATATGCTTAAGTTTCGTATTTTTTGGGGGACAAATTTGCATGTGACCCAAGGCCTCTTGTGGCCGGCAAGCCTCCGGACGGCCGATTGGTTCGTGTAATTTGACAAGCCATGTTTACTGTAATACTTCTGACCATCTCATCGAACCCATTCAAAATTCAGGAGAATTCGGATTGTTATAATTGCTTTCCCTGCCTAAGGTTGTTTGTTTGGTAAAATTGAATCCCTAATTAAAAGGATATCGTTTTTTTAACACTAAAAAGGATATCGTTTATAAATTCCGAGACCTTTCGGAAACTATAATTTAAAAGATTTTGTTATTCCCTTCAGGGTTGTCCAATCGAACGTACATTGATAAAAAGAATCAACACTACAAATTCCGTTGGCCTTACACTCCAATCGTATGTGTTTTATATTCTTGGAGCCTTTATACATCACGATAGTAATTGTGGTTGCTGTAAGTCTCACCCGCTTGACGATACCCTAAACCCTTGACTCGTCGATGGTAACCTCACTAATCGTGGTGCAAGGTGACCGTATCAAGCCTTATGGGACTGCCAAACATTGTGCTTTGCATTAGCATACAAAAAAAAACACAATTTGTGGCCTTCCAAACACGTCGGACTTTACTTCTCCCCTCATGCAGCTAGCAACATTGTTGGCAACCAAACATAGTGCACAACATGGCTCAAGCTCTGTTTCCCCTCATATGGCATCCTCCGGGCCAAATGAAGAAACGTGAGAAATCCCATACGAGCAACCAATCACGCCCTTACTGTATATACTACCTCTCACTCATTCAGTGGAACCCATTCAGAATTGGGGAGGGCTCGCATTGTTATAACTTTTTACCATGTTCTTCCAACCATTTTTATTAGCACCTACCAAATGTAGGGTTGCTTCCTAAAACTGAATGCTTCATTCAAAGGATAATTTCCATCAACTTGGAAATTATTATCCAGAGGATTATTTTATTTTCATTGTTCAGGGTTGTAGGCTTCATTGAATTAATTGAATCCCTAATTCAAAGGATAATTTTCATCAATTTGGGAATTATAATTCAGCGGATAATTTTTTCCCTGTGCAGGGTTGTTTGGTTTCTAGAATTGAATCCATAATTCAAAGGATAATTTTCATCAATTCGGAAATGATGATTCAAAGGATATACTTTTCCCTTTAATGGGTTGTTTGCTTCGTTGAACTGAATCCTTAATTCAAAGATTAATTTTCGTCAATTCAGAAATGATAATTCATAGGGATAATTTTTTACGTTGTGTGAGGTTGTTTGCTTTGTACAATATAATCCATAATTTAAAGGATAATTTTCATCAAATTAAAAATGATAATTCATAGGATAATGTTTCCCTTGTGCAGGGTTATTTGCTTCGTAGATTGAATCCCTAATTCAAATGATAATTTTCACCACTTCGAATATGATGATTCAAAGGAATTTTTTCCGTGTGTAGAGTTGTCCAGTCAAACGGAGTTTGATATGAATTCGACACTATAGGACTCCAGTTGGCCTAACACAGAAATCATGTGTGTATTATATCCATGTGCTTTTAAAAAAGTCAGCAAATTAAAGAAGCTCTTAGGGTGCGTTTGGATCCTAAGCAAAGTTGGTTATATCCTAGCTAAGCAAGGCTATGCATTTGGTAGGAGGTAAACAAACTTAGCTTTGCCGAGAGGCTAGCTTCGACGAGCTACAAAAATTGAGCTTAGCCAGAAGAGTTGATTTGACTCTCTTCCAATGGCAATGAGTAAAAAAGTGTCAGTAACTATCGGTAACCAATGTTTCTATGTGTGTAGCTAGGTGTACGAACCAAACAAATAGGCTAACTTTTGTAGGCATATCTTACACTGTGGTCTTTCTACAATACAATAGTAACCACGGGTGTTGCCATAAGTCCCACCACCCTGAAGTTTCAAGTGAATCTCGAGGTTGTTCCAAGTATGAACCCGTAACGAGTCAAAGTAAATATAATTATACTAAACTTGTATACTTATATGTATTTACTGCATTGATGTATAAATGATTTTGTGTTATATATTATTTAGTTCACATTATACAAAATAATGTTTTTGAATATTAATTATTTTGTTTTCCATTCCAAATTGGCAACAAAAATGCATTGAAACTATATATGAGTTGGGAAATAGTTATTACCATTATGATATATTTCCCTTACCAAGATGTAATAAAACAAACTTAAATATGAAAAAAGGCAAAACACACGCCTTATTGAAACATTTTTATACAATTGATGAATTTTATAGTGCATATGTATATTATCGTGTGAATCTTCATATATATTTCAATATTATTAAATATATTGTTAGATATTTTAAAGCATACTGCCTAATAAATATGCTAATAGAGGCTAGAGGGGCATACTATATGATTAGGTAAGGTAAATTATAGAAAATTCTAGAGTACAAATTAAATGGTTGGCATAATTATGTATGTTCAAATGTGTCTTACAAGTCGGCAATAAGTTGACAATATCGATCCTAGTATTGATCCAAGTGTCGTTGGCCGAGAGCAAGGCCCATCTGCTCCCACGACTCTCCGTGCTAGAAAAGTTCTTTTTTCTGCGTTGGGGCTTGGGGAGATGCAGAGCTGCATCAGAGGTACTCTCTCCCGTCCACAAATAAGTGTATATTTTTCTTTTTTAATAGTTATTTTTTTAAAATTTAACTAAACCTTTACACAAAAATAATAAAATATGTGATATCAAACTATTATATTATTGAACTACATGCCAAGATGAGTCTAACTATATTAATTTGGTGGCATAAACGCTGCTACATTTTTCTAGAAAGTTAGTTAAAGTGAATAGACTTTGCTAAGGTAAACTTATTTGAGGACGAGGGAGTACTTTTTGGCCAGTGAAGAAGACATAGCTTGGGTGGCCTAAGGCTGGTGCCAATGCATCACCCCTTATAGCCTCACCACGTCAGCTTTTATCCTCACTATCACCCTACTCTCACCTCACTCTCACCCCACGGTGCCAGTGCACGGGCTATAGTGCCAGTTCTCACTTCTCTCTCCTCCCTACCGCCTCCCTACCGCCCCCACTAGCACCGCTATCGCCTCCCTGTCGCCCCGCTCTCGCCTCCAACGTGGGCTATAGGCGGGCGGTACCGCCACTACCGCCGGGCGGTGGAACCACCGCCCGCCGCTACCGTCTCGCCCGCCTACCGCCCCGCTACCGCCTTGCTGCCGTTTATTAAAAGCATGAATAAACGCTGTGTCAAGAAGGTGCGCTGATTGATAGTATCATGCTTTTAATAACCGCGCACATAAGCTGTTAGGACGTTGGATTAAACGCCACGCTTGACGAGCCAAGAGAGCTTGGTTAAAAATTCTGAGATCTCTGGAGCCGATACCACCCTGTGATTTTGGTCGAGTCAATTTTTCCCAAGACATCCAGTGCATGCGCTTCCTGTTTTCTTCATCTCCCCACCAAAAGTCACGAATAATGTGAGATAGATCATCAGTTAGGCCCACCGGAAATTTGAAAACCCCCATAGCATATGTCGCCAAAGATTGCAAAACAGCCTTTACAAGTGTTCCTTTCGCAGCACTCGACAAATATTTCTCTGTCCAGTCACAGGCTCTATTTTGAAAGCTTTCCTTCAATGTTTTGAATTTTCCTTTCTTCATTTTACCCTCAGGAACTGGAAGTCCGAGATATTTCTCCTCAAAACTTGAGGTTTCATAGTTGAGAAGCGCTTTGATCTCATGTTGCGTCTCAGGGGTACATTGATTGCCGTACATTATTGAACACTTGCCCAGACTAACAAGTTGTCCCGTACTTTTTTCATATTTGTCAAGAATTGACTTTATCACCGTTGCTTGTTGGACTGAGGCTTCAAAAAATAAAAGACTGTCATCCGCGAAGAATAAATGAGAGATTCCAGGGGCACGTCTACAGATTTGGAACTCATGAAGTGCCCCATTTTCAATCTCTTTTCTGATCAAGCAAGACAAACCGTCAGCCATAGACAAAAATAAATACGGTGAAAGTGGATCACCTTAGCGGAGGCCGCGAGACGGAGAGAAAGAGTCCAACATATGTCCGTTAAAGCGAATTGAGTACCGTACGGAGGTCACACAAGCCATCACCCACCGTATCCATTTTCTTTGAAAGCCCAACTTCGCTAAAACTCCTTCCAAAAAACTCTAATCTACACGGTCATAAGCTTTGGCCATATCCAGCTTATACACACAAAATTTTGATCTAGCAACACCCCCTGTCTGGATTGAGTGGATGCACTCAAATGCCATCAAAGCATTGTCAGTAATTAGACGCCCGGGAATAAAAGCGCTTTGAGTCGGCAATGATCTCATCCAAAATAAGGCGCAACCGATACGCAATACACTTCGACACCACTTTATAGGTCACATTGCATAGACTAATAGGCCTGAACTCCTTCAGTTCTTCCGGTTCATTGTTTTTGGGGATCATGACAATAGCAGTGTCATTAACTTCAGATGGCATAATTCCAGTTTCAAAAAACAGCTGCACTGCTGCGACAACCTCATCTTTGAGTAAACCCTAGTTTCGTTGTAGGAATCTAGCAGGAAAACCGTCAGGACCCGAGGCCTTTAGGGGGGCAATTTGGAAAAGCGCATCACTGATTTCCTTCTCTGTATAGGTTGCACATAGAGGCTCATTCATGGCATCGGTCACAACTTCATTAACCAAATTCGTAACCCCATCTGGAACAACAGAATCATCTTTTGTGTAAACGTTTTGGAAAAAAGCCGAGGCCATATTTTCCATCTCATTTGTATCCATTGTCCAAGAGCCATCAGATCTTTTCAGCTTTCGAATTTTGTTTTTACTTTGTCTCTTTGATGCTTGTCAATGAAAGAATTTTGTATTTTGATCCCCTTCTCGCAGCCATGTAATACGGGAACGCTATAGCCATGCTATCTCCTCCCTGTATAGAAGTTCGTCCATCTCCTTTGTGAGGTTTAGTCACTCCATACTGCTGTTGTCATCGTTTCGACCATGTAACTCTTCAAGTTTGGCCCTCCTCTTTTCAATTTCCTTTGACAGTGATTTAAAGTGGACAGCCTTCCACTTATACAAACCGGACATCACCTCCTTCAGAGTATTATTTATGTCGCCGAGATCTTGACAGGGCACTCTTCACGACCATGCTTCCTCTACTGTCGCCGATAGGAAAGGCTCCCGTTCCCAAGCCACTTCATAGCGACGTATCGGCCTATCCAACCGACAATTTTGAGCCTGCTCCACTGATAAAAGGAGAGGAGTATGATCCGACCTGGACGAGGAGATGTGCCTTAGTCTAAAATCTGGAAAATATGCAGACCAAGATGGGGTAGCCACAGCTCTATCCAACCGGACCTTTACATTGCGGTCTCCTTTCTCATTGTTGTCCCAAGTCCACGGAGTCCCCACAAAACATATATCGTAGAGATCACAGAAGGACAAGGTCTCTCTGAAATCCCTCATCAAACTTTCAGAACGTCTTGTCCGTGAGAAGTGCTCTTCTTGCCACATAGCCTCATTAAAATCCCCTAACATTAACCAGGGTTCGGAAGAACTATTTTTGACTGATCGAATTGTAGTCCAGAACTGATGCCGATCACTTGCTTTTGGTTCGCCATAAACAAAGGTGCACCGCCACATTCGATCATAAGGGCCACCACTGAGGTGCACATCAATATGTCGCTTACTAAAAGAAAGTAAATCAACAGTGATCCCTTCCTGCCAATATAGCGCTATACCGCCTCCTTTGCCGTCACCAGATACTTGAAAGCAACCACTCATACCAATACGGAAGCGGAGATTTTTAACTCGATCGTCACTTTGTCTAGTTTCACACAGGAACACCAAACAGGGTTTATATGACTGTACAAGGCAGTCCAGCTCTCGAACTGTCGTAGGATGCCCTAACCCACGACAGTTCCAGCCTAGGAGACACATTAGGCCCGGCGGTCATCCTCGAGGGATGCCGCCGATGATGCCAGATTTTCAAATTCAGTATTCTGGCGTGCACTTTCTTTGCCTTCTTCAAATCTTTTGTTTTTGAAGGAGATATGCCCTAGAGGCAATAATAAAGTGGTTATTATTTATATCTTTATGTTTATGATAAATGTTTATATATCATGCTATAATTGTATTAACCGAAACATTAGTACATGTGTGATATGTAGACAAACAAAGAGTCCCTAGTATGCCTCTTAACTAGCTTGTTGATTAATGGATGATTAGTTTCATAATCATGAACATTGGATGTTATTAATAACAAGGTTATATCATTGTATGAATGATGTAATGGACACACCCAATTAAGCGTAGCATAAGATCTCGTCATTAAGTTATTTGCTATAAGCTTTCGATACATAGTTACCTAGTCCTTATGACCATGAGATCATGTAAATCACTTATACCGGAAAGGTACTTTGATTACATCAAACGCCACTCGCGTAAATGGGTGGTTATAAAGGTGGGATTAAGTATCCGGAAAGTATGAGTTGAGGCATATGGATCAACGATGGGATTTGTCCATCCCGATGACGGATAGATATACTGCGGGCCCTCTCGGTGGAATGTCGTCTAATGTCTTGCAAGCATATGAATAAGTTCATAAGAGACCACATACCACGGTACGAGTAAAGAGTACTTGTCGAGAAACGAGGATGAACAAGGTATAGAGTGATACCGAAGATCAAACCTCGGACAAGTAAAATATCGCGTGACAAAGGGAATTGGTATCGTATGTGAATGGTTCATTCGATCACCGAAGTCATCGTTGAATATGTGGGAGCCATTATGGATCTCCGGATCCCGCTATTGGTTATTGGTCGGAGTGAGTACTCAACCATGTCCGCATAGTTCACGAACCGTAGGGTGACACACTTAAAGTTGGATGTTGAAATGGTAGAACTTGAATATGGAATGGAGTTCGAATATTTGTTCGGAGTCCCGGATGAGATCCCGGACATCACGAGGAGTTCGGAATGGTCCGGAGAATAAGATTCATATATAGGAAGTCATATTCCAAGTTTGGAAATGATCCGGTGCATTTATGGCAGGTTCTATAAGGTTCTAGAAAAGTCCGGAAGAAATCACCATGGAAAGTAGAGTCCGGAGGGACTCCACCTTGCATGGCCAGCCAACCCTAAAGGGGAGGAGTCCAAGGTGGACTCCCTAGGGTGGCCGGCCAACCCCCTCATGGAAAGGGGGAATCCCACCCCAAGTGGGATTCCCACCTTGGGTAGGTTTCCCTACATATGGGAGGTTTCATTGTTGGGGTCTTATTCGAAGACTTGGATACCAACACTTGGGGATTTCCACCTATATAATGAGGAGGAGAGGGAGGGGGCTGCCCACTCTTGGCCGCACCACCTAGGGCTGCCCTTGGCCGGCGCCCTAGCCTCCCCCTCTCTCCCCAAACCCTAGCGGTATCTCTCCTCCACCACATCCCGCACGCTTAAGCGAAGCTCCGCCGGATTTCTCCACCACCACCGAACACCACGCCGTCGTGCTGTCGGATTCAAGAGGAGCTACTACTTCCGCTGCCCGCTGGAACGGGGAGGTGGACGTCGTCTTCATCAACAACCGAACGTGTGACCGAGTACGGAGGTGCTGCCCGATCGTGGTGCCGGAACCGATCGTGATCAAGATCTTCTACGCGCTTTTGCAAGCGGCAAGTGAACGTCTACCGCAGCAACAAGAGCCTCATCTTGTAGGCTTTGGAATCTCTTCAAGGGTGAGACTCGATACCCCCTCGTTGCTACCGTCTTCTAGATTGCATCTTGGCTTGGATTGCGTGTTCGCGGTAGGAAAATTTTTGTTTTCTATGCAACGTTATCCTACGGTGGTATCGGAGCCGTGTCTATGCATAGATGGTTGCACGAGTAGAACACAATGGTTTTGTGGGCGTTGATGCTCTTGTTATCTTTAGTTTGAGTACTTTGCATCTTTGTGGCATAGTGGGATGAAGCGGCTCGGGCTAACTTTACATGACCGCGTTCATGAGACTTGCTCCTCGTTCGACATGCAACTTGTATTGCATAAGAGGCTTTGCGGGTGTCTCGTCTCTCCTACTATAGTGAAGATTCAATTTACTCTTCTATTGACAACACTAGTATCACCGTTGTGGTTCATGTTCGTAGGTAGATTAGATCTTACTCGAAAACCCTAAACCACGTAAAATATGCAAACCAAATTAGAGACGTCTAACTTGTTTTTGCAGGGTTTGGTGATGTGATATGGCCATGATGTGATGATGAATATGTATGAGATGATCATTATTGTATTGTGGCAACCGGCAGGAGCCTTATGGTTGTCTTTAAATTTCATGTTGAGTAGTATTTCAAAGTAGTTGTAATAGTTGCTACATGAGGTGAACAACCATGAAGACGGCGCCATGAACCTTGACGCTACGCCGACGATGATGGAGATCATGCCCGTTGATGATGGAGATCATGTCCGTGCTTTAGAGATGAAGATCGAAGGCGCAAAGACAAAAGGGCCATATCATATCACATATGAACTGCATGTGATGTTAATCCTTTTATGCATCTTATTTTGCTTAGATCGCGACGGTAGCATTATAAGATGATCCCTCACATTAATATCAAGATAATAAAGTGTTCTCCCCTAAGTATGCACCGTTGTACAGTTCGTTGTTTCGAAGCATCTCGTGATGATCGGATGTGATAGACTCAACGTTCATATACAACGGGTGTAAGCCATGTTGCACACGCGGAATACTTGGGTTTGCTTGACGAGCCTAGCATGTACAGACATGGCCTCGGGACAACGGAAACCGAAAGGTTGAACACGAGTCATATGGATGATATGATCAACATGTTGATGTTAACCATTGAAGCTACATCATCTCACGTGATGATCGGTTTTGGTGTAGTGGATTTGGATCGTGTACCACTTAACAACTATGGGGGATGTTGTATTAAGTGGGAGTTCATTAGTAATTAGATTAAAACATGAACTAATTATCATAAACATAGTCTGAGTAGTATTTTGTATTAATTTTGTAGTATTGGCATCCGTTTTCTACCATGCGCTAGTCTTGTAATTGAGATAGAAATACTTGTTAAAATCGACAAGAAACTTTACGGATTGGTACCGTATTGTTAAAGAATCAAGAATTGATTAAATCCTATTGCAAACTTTTAGTAAACCTCACATTGTTGATTCAAAGAGCTATGATTTCAATTAGTACCTAAAGTTATCTTGTCTCCGTGAAACTTGAAGTTCAAATCTGTTTGAAAAGTAAGGAGCTGAAAATTTAGTTTTCAGAAATAATCAAGGTATGAGATATATGTGATATCTAAGACCTTATTGCAAGATGATAGAGTATAATTTGGTGAGACTACATGAACTCATAAGTTTTATGGGAATGTACGAAGGTTGAAGACGCAAGGCGTCCCAATCCTCCAACTATTGGGGCACTAACGATATTCGCATATCCATGAAGTGATTGTCCTTAGTATGCACCGTTGCTAAGACTCGTCGTTTCGAAGCATCACGTGATGATCGGGTGTTATAGATTCTACGTGTGCTTACAACGGGTACAAGCCAGATTTGCACATGCGAATACTAAGGTTAAACTTTATGAGCCTAGCATGTACAGACATGGTCTCCGAAAGTTGTCATGAATTAATGGATAAAATTATGAGTGAAATTGTTCATCGTATTACAAAGTTACTAATAGTGAAATCTGGAACACTTGTCATATGATGATTAACTTCAAAATAAGAACCTCAAGGTTATTGGTATTAGACCAACAAACCTAGAAGTTATTGATGTTGAAGTGTTTTTCTGAATAATGAGGAAAGCTAAAAGAGAAACTGCAAAAGATATTTTGGCAAAAGAAAAGAAAAGACTAGAAAGTCTAGCTCAGGTGTATATAAATGATATACATGTTATGGTTGTATTCCTAGTTAAGTCACACTAAGAAATTCTTGGGTATTAGTACTATATTGGTTTGTATGAAGTGTCATACAAAACAACGCAATACAAGAATACAATAGCCTAAGTGACTGACAAGGAATATGATAGGAATGCACGCCTGGAACAAAAATAAAGTGTTATTATGTTCATCGTTGGCATTCTATCTAACCCTTAGAATTTATAATAAAGAACTTAATAATTGTTATTTTGCTCTGGTCAAATGAAAACAATGAGTTGTTTAAATTATGACATTACTCCATGTACGATGGATAAGTTATTATAAATCTTAATGGTGAAACACACATACATAACACTGACGCTAAAATGCTATAAGGCAAATGATTAGAATTCCACTTATTTGTGGAATCGCCATTTAGGTCATGTTGGAAAGGAACGCATGAAGAAACTCCATGCAAATGGATTTTTGGAGTCATTTGATTTTTTGAATCGTTTGGCGCTTGCAAATCTTTTCTAAAAAGAGAATGACTAAAATACCGTTCATAGGCCAAGTTTTGAACGGGCAACTAACTTAGTGGAAACATACATGATGATGTATATGGATCATCTGGGCATAGTTGTGTGCGGAAGATTCTTATACTTCATGAAAACTTCAAACAATGAATTGAGTATATATATGTGGATATATTCGATAAGGAAGAAGTTTGAAACATTTGAATGGATTCAAATAAATTTCAGCATGAAGTAGAAATCATCGTAATAGAAAAGTCAAATATCTATGATTGGATCTTAGTGGAAATATTTGAATTACTAGTTTTAGCGAACATCTAAGAGAGTTATGAAATTGTTCTACAACTCACATTTCTTGGAGTATCATAGTGATGATGAAGTATCCAAGAGATGTATCCAAACCTAGTTGGGTCAATGATGAGATAAAATATTAATGCCATTATATTTTTGTGAATTATGCTTTAGAGACTACCGCTTTACACTGAATAGAGCATCATCATGATCCGTTGAAATGACATCATACGAGTTATGACATGGGTATAAACCCTAATAGTCTTTTCTTAAATTTTGGTATGCATAGCATAAGTAAATAAGTTTACAACCAAAATCGGATGAATGTCTTTGTTGGTTATCCCGAGAGAATTGATTGGGAATTCTTCCCACAATGGAGACAAAGACAAAAGTGTTTGTCAATGTTTCTTATTTCTAAGAAATTGTTTCTAGCGAAGTTTTTGAGTGGGAGGACAATAGAACTTGATAAGGTTTATGAACCCGAGCATAATGATCGAGTAGCGCGATGATCGGAATTGGTTCGGAAGCGGCCACGACGATCATGGCTCCTATGACTACAAAGTGTTTTAGCCATGGAGATCGAAGTACATATTGAACCTTGTAGGTATGGTTTACTTTGTGATCAAATAAATGATTTGTGGACAAAGGATTGATTTTGAACAATGATAAACCAACTACAAGCAAAGAAGTTATGATGGGCCACGACTCCGTTAAAATGGCCATGCACCATGAAATCCATAATAGATGAATACTTTTTGAAAGTAAATGGATCTATAGACTTAGATGAAATATCTTTGAAGAAGCTCGACTTGTTGAAAAATTGTTTACGACAAAGTTCAAAGAGTTGACTACGATAAGATTAGATCTTCAGTAGCAATGCTTATAGTCTATGTGGATTATTCTAGTAATCACTACATATTTCTTTTATGAGATATGCTAGTAGGATGGCAAAATACATTACTTATCGAAGTATGTATTAAAGGTGTATACAAGATACAACCAAGAGTTTTGCTTGGTCCGTGGAATACTAGATAGGTATACGAACTTCAATTGGATGAAGTAAGTATTGCGGAGTTGGAATCTTCACCGAGATGAAATAGTCAAAGAGTTTTTGATTTCATCGGAGACGATGAAGAGGCTTGCATTTGCAAGAAATTAAGTGGGAGCGCTAAGACACATTTATAATACTTTATGTAGGTGACATATAGTTGGTTATAAATGATGTAATTATATACTTGATTAAAAAGGTTTCATTGAGAATTAACTTCAATGAAAGGATATGGATTGAAACAAATTTAGTGTCAAGATCTATGAAGATAGATTGAAACACATAAATAAGTTTAAGTCAAAGTACATATGATGGATATTGAAGTAGTTCAATATAGAAATATTAAGAAAATGTTCTTGTCATGTGAAGGTTTAACAAGACTTGAGTGTATATGACACTCAATGAGTAAAAACACATGAGTGATTATAGATCACGAATAATATGTACACAATCAGATATCATGTGCTATAAAGTGTTATGAGCATATACCAGAATGATTCATATGATGATCATTGGACGACAGTAATAATATCCTTGAGTACTTTAGAAGAACTAAGGATATATATATTTATATTTTTTTGTATGAAGAAATGACAAACAAATCGCTGTAAGGTGTTACACCGATATTGGTTTTGTCACATATAAAATATAATTTCAATCTCAAATTAGACTAAGTGTTGTTTAAAAGGTAGCACAATGAGCTAGAAGTTGTCTATGCTAGATTTAGAAGAGTTCTAAATATTGTGACGGATTCTACAAAAGAAGGCGAGTATGTCATTATTTTGACAATGACAAAGGATGTTAAGTCAAGAGGTTCTTTGAGAACTTGGTGCAGTTCCAATGAGTCGGAACTTTGAAGCTATATTGTGTGTGACAATATTAGTGACATATTTCGGACAGCGGAATTAAGGTTGCACCGAGAAGATCAAACATATTTAATGCCGACTCATTTGGAAATGAGTGATGCGTTGAGACGCAAATGAATTACAAAATACATACGTTTCTGAGCGTGTCAGATCCGTTGACTAAAAACCTCTCCCGTGAGCAATACATGATAAAGCACCATAAGGCCAAGGTGTTATATCTTTACAAATGTAAACTAGATTATTGACTCTAGTGCAAGTGGGAGATCGAAGGAGATATGCCCTAGAGGCAATAATAAAGTGGTTATTATTTATATCTTTATGTTTATGATAAATGTTTATATATCATGCTATAATTGTATTAACCGAAACATTAGTACATGTGTGATATGTAGACAAACAAAGAGTCCCTAGTATGCCTCTTAACTAGCTTGTTGATTAATGGATGATTAGTTTCATAATCATGAACATTGGATGTTATTAATAACAAGGTTATATCATTGTATGAATGATGTAATGGACACACCCAATTAAGCGTAGCATAAGATCTCGTCATTAAGTTATTTGCTATAAGCTTTTGATACATAGTTACCTAGTCCTTATGACCATGAGATCATGTAAATCACTTATACCGGAAAGGTAATTTGATTACATCAAACGCCACTGCGTAAATGGGTGGTTATAAAGGTGGGATTAAGTACCCGGAAAGTATGAGTTGAGGCATATGGATCAACAGTGGGATTTGTCCATCCCGATGACGGATAGATATACTCTGGGCCCTCTCGGTGGAATGTCGTCTAATGTCTTGCAAGCATATGAATAAGTTCATAAGAGACCACATACCACGGTACGAGTAAAGAGTACTTGTCGGGAAACGAGGATGAACAAGGTATAGAGTGATACCGAAGATCAAACCTCGGACAAGTAAAATATCGCGTGACAAAGGGAATTGGTATCGTATGTGAATGGTTCATTCGATCACCGAAGTCATCGTTGAATATGTGGGAGCCATTATGGATCTCCGGATCCCGCTATTGGTTATTGGTCGGAGTGAGTACTCAACCATGTCCGCATAGTTCACGAACCGTAGGGTGACACACTTAAAGTTGGATGTTGAAATGGTAGAACTTGAATATGGAATGGAGTTCGAATATTTGTTCGGAGTCCCGGATGAGATCCCGGACATCACGAGGAGTTCCGGAATGGTCCGGAGAATAAGATTCATATATAGGAAGTCATATTCCAAGTTTGGAAATGATCCGGTGCATTTATGGCAGGTTCTATAAGGTTCTAGAAAAGTCCGGAAGAAATCACCATGGAAAGTAGAGTCCGGAGGGACTCCACCTTGCATGGCCAGCCAACCCTAAAGGGGAGGAGTCCAAGGTGGACTCCCCTAGGGTGGCCGGCCAACCCCCTCATGGAAAGGGGGAATCCCACCCCAAGTGGGATTCCCACCTTAGGTAGGTTTCCCTACATATGGGAGGTTTCATTGTTGGGGTCTTATTCGAAGACTTGGATACCAACACTTGGGGATTTCCACCTATATAATGAGGAGGAGAGGAGGGGCTGCCCACTCTTGGCCGCACCACCTAGGGCTGCCCTTGGCCGGCGCCCTAGCCTCCCCTCTCTCCCTAAACCCTAGCGGTATCTCTCCTCCACCACATCCCGCACGCTTAAGCGAAGCTCCGCCGGATTTCTCCACCACCACCGACACCACGCCGTCGTGCTGTCGGATTCAAGAGGAGCTACTACTTCCGCTGCCCGCTGGAACGGGGAGGTGGACGTCGTCTGCATCAACAACCGAACGTGTGACCGAGTACGGAGGTGCTGCCCGATCGTGGCGCCGGAACCGATCGTGATCAAGATCTTCTACGCGCTTTTGCAAGCGGCAAGTGAACGTCTACCGCAGCAACAAGAGCCTCATCTTGTAGGCTTTGGAATCTCTTCAAGGGTGAGACTCGATACCCCCTCGTTGCTACCGTCTTCTAGATTGCATCTTGGCTTGGATTGCGTGTTCGCGGTAGGAAAATTTTTGTTTTCTATGCAACGTTATCCTACAGTTTTCACATACGGTGGAGGGAGAGGGGGCGTAGGGGCCTCGCCTTCTCTAGGGCCAGCCTCCATACTATTGTCACCACTCTCCTCGGACAGATTCATATCCAATTGCCTTCTAGCTCCAGGCTCGCTCTCACTTTTATGTACCACATTGGTGTTATGAGCACCAGTTTTGATTGGGCTTGTGGCAGAGTCTTGCAGATCTTCCGTAGTATCTAAATCAGCATCGCCTGAAGACCGTTTTTTTGCCAGCGCTGTGTGCCACAGTTCTACCAGCAAAACCTCCACGTAAAGGAGCCCGAGAAGCAAAACGGCGAGGTGCCGGTGTAGGCTGGCTTGCTCTCCGGACAGCTAGCATCCACGAACCATACTGCAGTTGTTGTTCAGTCCAAACACCGTCACCACATTCCTCGTGATCATGCCCCAGAAGACCACACCGCTTGCAGAAAAAAGGAATTTTCTCATACTTCACCGCCAACCTTCTCTTCCCTTCAGGCATTGTTAATGACACAAATCTCATAAGGGGCCTGGATATATCGGTTCTCACCCAAATTCTCACATAGTTTCCATCGTAGAACAGTTTTGGGGTCATCTGTACCTCCTTAACTCTGCCAACACGTCGAGCAAGATCATCCACTACTTCTTTCTTACGGTATAATTCGGGTATGCCATGAATTTGTGCCCACACATAGACGCCATCAAAAACAAATTTCTCCAGATCACTTAAGCCATCGTAATCTTCGATAAGCACTCCCCGGCCCCGAAAGGTCCAGGGCCCTGGTGAACCACTTTCTTCCAGTCACCCAAGCAGAACATCTGGAAGATGAATAAGTTTTCACCGACCTCTCTACAGATCGGATCGCGGGTCAGATTCCATACAACTTTCATCTTCTCCACCAGGGCGTCCGTACTGAAGGTGTGGGATGTGTGAACCTTGCCAATCGCAAGACACCTTGCTGCTTGCTGATATACTTTTGCTTCATCCACCCCGATCACGACATCATCGAGTTCTTCTTCATTCAGCTCTAGATGGCTGAACATGTCATCCAGATCCGCATCCTTCCCTCTACTAGATGACGCAGAGGCACCCGATGCAGCAGACACGGCCTCCTCCACCGACGGGAGTGACACGGGTTTCGTTCTTACTTCCTCGTCTTCCTTCGTATCCATGATCACCAACCTCGCCAAACCCTAGGTATACGTCCAGAGAACGCAGACACCACAGGGAGAACCAGCGAAGAGTCACAGAGAAGAGAACGGACGAGCGAAACCGAGGGCGAGGGAGATCGATAGGCGGAAGGGGGAACCGGAGTCCGGCCCGATCTCACGGTGGCGATGGAATCGCCCCGGAGCAGGAAACCCTAAACGAGAGGGTATGTGCGTCTGAGTTCACGAGTCACGTTGTTTCATCTAAAGCATAAAGTACATTCTCTCTTTTCCTACACATAAAAAATGTGATTGAACAATTAGATTTTTTTAACCTGCATATAATCTGCATATTTGTAATTACTGACCTGTTTGTCGAACATAATTTTTTTCAGCATCTCTGATATCTTTTTTTTATATCTTTGACCTGAAATGGGAAAATATTAAGAGTGGGCTATTCCAATGGAAAGCAGCATGAGACTTTTTTTTAGTGTTCACCGGGGAGAGCAAAAGCTCTCGCCTGAATTTTATCATTGCATCTGACGATTGGGGTGAAATTCCCGTGGTACAAGCAGCAGCAATACAGGGGGTTTAAGAGGGAGCTTTGCACCCAACGCGAGGAGGTGAGCTCAAGGGGCCAAACACAACCAAAAAACAAGGAAAACAACCTACAGTCGCTAGGCTGGAAGAAGGTGAGCCATAGATCGACGTCGCAGCGCTGAGCCATCGGTAGCCGAGCGCGCCAAAGAACAGCATCATCTCTGCAGTGTTTTCGCAGGCGAGAGATCGATGGAGGGAGGCCCTGGAACACGACCTCATTTCTGTGCTTCGAGAGGCATGAGACTTTAGAATCCGGGGCATCGAATTTTGCAGGGCCATAGAATGAAACTCTTTATAAATTACCTATCAAACATTCGAGTAATGAGACATCGGTTTCATAAACTGAGTACTCCCATTTTACACTTCCAGGATGGTAGAAAAACTGTAACTGTATATATTAACATTGGACTGTCAAGTGAATCTGAAAAACAATTTAGATAAAGGGAATATATTAATATAAAAAAAGTACCAATTACACCTAGCCTCTGCAATAATGGCCCACCCTAATGGCAGTACGGATGCATACATTTAAAAAAGAGTAAAGAAAACAAAAAAATAAAAGTCCCGCTACATCATTCTAGATCTAGCAACAACAATACAACCACCACCGTGACAACACCTGAAGTACAGACTCTCCAAAAACGACGCCTCCAAGAAGGGAATAGTGCACCAGCACCGTCGTCGCCTGATCAAAGGTCTTAGGTTTTCACCCTAAAGATAGTTCCCACTCTCAAAATAATGCCTCCAACAAGAATATTGTTAGGCACAACCAGTTAAGACCAGACCTTGGGTTTTCACCATGAGAGGTAAGACTCTGAACTTCTCCTCTGCTGCCGCCCCCACACGCATACCACTGATGCAGAGCCCGGAACGCCAAGCAGATCCCTCAGCATCACGGAGGCTCGAACCTCCTTTAGCAAGTCCACCAATCTGGCCTTCATGATATTCCTTCTTCTGACTTCACCATGGACCAAAAAGTCACCTGATGTCAACACAGAATAGAGCTTCGCGCCGCTCCCTCCGGAACCAAAAGGTCGGATTAAAAACATGGGTGCGCGCGACCGAATACCACCTGATCCAGCAAACTGTAGGCAAAAGATGCACTGTTCCTTTCGCCAGCGGAGCTTTCCGGAACTCATCTCTCCAGCCAGATCAAAGCAAACTGACCTCCGGAAGATCTTCATCCTCGCATGCGAGAAACCCGAGGACCACCACCAAAAACAAAGCAAGATCAGTAGCCCTCATGCCGCCAATCCCTCCCGCCGGATCACCAAGGAAGAGGACAGCGACGCGGATCATGCGTACCGTCGCCGAACCGTTACCGGGGGCGGAGGCCGCCACCGCTCCACCGAATCCTCCATGGCTACTGATGACGCGTGAAGCACACGTCCGTTGGGAACCCCAAGAGGAAGGTGTGATGCGTACAGCAGCGAGTTTTCCCTCAGTAAGAAACCAAGGTTATCGAACCAGTAGGAGATGAAGGCCATGTGAAGGTTGTTGGTGAAGGAGTGTAGTGCGGCGCAACACCAGAGATTCCGGCGCCAACGTGGAACATGCACAACACAATCAAAATACTTTCCCCAACTTAACAGTGAGGTTGTCAATCTCACCGGCTGGCTGTAAACAAAAGATTAAACGTATGGTGTGGAGAATGATGTTTGCTTGCAAAGAACAACAGAGAACAGTGATTGCAGTAGGTTGTATTTCAGATGTAAAAGAATGGACCGGGGTCCATAGTTCACTAGTGGTGTCTCTCCAATAAGATAAATAACATGTCGGGTGAACAAATTACAGTTGGGCAATTGACAAATAGAGAGGGCATAACAATGCACATACATATCATGATGACTACTATGAGATTTACTTAGGGCATTACGACAAAGAACATAGACCGCTATCCGAAGCATGCATCTATGCCTAAAAAGTCCACCTTCGGGTTAGCATCCGCACCCCTTCCAGTATTAAGTTGCAAACAACAGACAATTGCATTAAGTACTGTGCGTAATGTAAAAAATACAAATATCTTTAGACAAAACATTGATGTTTTATCGCTAGTGGCAACAACACATCCACAACCTTAGGGGTTGCTGTCACTCCCCCAGATTCAATGGAGACATGAACCCACTATCGAGCATTAATACTCCCTCTTGGAGTTACAAGTATCAACTTGGCCAGAGCCTCTACTAGCAACGGAGAGCATGCAAGATCATAAACAACACATATATGATAGATCGATAATCAACTTGACATAGTATTCCATATTCATCGGATCCCAACAAACACAACATGTAGCATTACAAATAGATGATCTTGATCATGATAGACAGCTCACAAGATCTAAACATGATAGCACAAGAGGAGAAGACAACCATCTAGCTACTGCTATGGACCCATAGTCCAAGGATGAACTACTCACGCATCAGTCCGGAGGTGGGCATGGTGATGTAGAGCCCTCCGGTGATGATTCCCCTCTCCGGCAGGGTGCCGGAGGCGATCTTCAGAACCCCCCGAGATGGGGTTGACGGCGGCGGCGTCTCAGTAACTTTTCTAGTATCGTGACTCTCGGTACTAGGGTTTTCGCGACGGAAGGATTATATAGGCGAAGGGGCAGAGTCGGGGGCCGAGGGGCCCACCCCATATGGCGGCGCGGCCAGGGGTGGGGCCGCGCCCCCCTATGGTGTGGCCGCCTCGTGGCCCCTCTTCGTCTCCTCTTCGGTGTTCTGGAAGACTCCGTGTAAAATAAGACCGTGGGCTTTTGTTTCGTCCAATTCCGAGAATATTTCCTGTGTAGGATTTACGAAACCAAAAACAGCGAGAAAACAGGAACTGACGCTTCGGCATCTTGTTAATAGGTTAGTACCGGAAAATACATAAAAATGATATAAAGTGTATATAAAACATGTGAGTATTGTCATAAAACTAGCATGGAACATAAGAAATTATAGATACGTTTTGAGACGTATCAGCTACCGACGGAGAGCCTCAGGCCCCGGCCAATTAGCCGTGCCTCCCAGCTTCCTCCACCAGCGCTACATCACCTCCCATGGAACGCCGCCGCGGAAACCCTCTTCTCCCCCTCGTCGATTCGATGGAGGGGGTGTCGCCACCACCGCCATAGCCAGGCCGGGACTGGGGCCGAGGCACAGGGGCCAGGGCCGAGGCCTGCGCCGGGGTCAGGGCTGCGGCCGGCAGCGGCAACGGCTGAGGGCAGCGGGTGGTTGTGGGGCGCGGGGGAGGAGTAGCCTCCGCCGCCGCCCGGGAGGGGGGCGGGAGAGGGATGCGGCGGGTTAGGGTTAGGGGTCTTGGCCTCTATAGTAGAGGCTATGCTAATCTGAAATGGTAGAATAGAAGTGAATAAGTTCATTCCTGCCCACATCACTAAAAAGGTAAAAGAAGACTTATAAAAAAATATCAGAATACAAAATCAAACAATTATCCTGAAACTGCAATTTCCCGTCAAAAATCCCCGTTGTTGAAACACATCTGCGGGAAGAAAACATAACTGAATCTGCGAGAAAAACACATAGCTTAAATGGAGAGAGAGGGAGAGAGAAAAAGATAGATAGAGAGAGAAAGAGAGAGAGAGAGAGAGAGAGAGACCTAATACCCCTATATCTTGACAGGCATGTGTGACATGGATCACGGAGCGATGGAAGCCTCAGCCTCGACATGCTCACGGGAGACAAAGGCAGCCTCGGTTGAACTGGATCCATCTAAGGACAGGCATGAATTGGGTTTGAATGGATTTAATAGGAACGGCAAACTTTCCCGTTTCCATTCATTAAATTCATTAGCGAGGGAGGCCATCTTTTCGTTTTCTGGAAGTTGCTGTTGGGAAGAAGATCAAACGTAATGGGCTTCATTTTTCTTGTTTGTCAATAATTTTTAGTTGGAAACGGTCAAGTGCAATTTGCTCAATGCAACGGAATGGGGTTGTACGTATAGAATGGAAACGGAAGGGTAGCTTAGGTGGACTTAATGATGTGTCATGCTTGCATGTTGAGAGAAATTAAATAATGAGGACCTCCTATTTAGAGATAGAAGATTTGCATGTTCATATAACTACTCGTAACCATTCGAGGCGTAGTACATGTGTGTGCAGAATGTGATCTTGGTTGGTGCGGGAACCGCAGCGGTTTCCCTAGCTTCAAGCGCGTTTGAGTGTGTACCAGGAAATTAATCTGCTATATGCTTACTTTGGAAATGATTGTCGATATAGAATCTGCTATGCACCGTTCGTTCATGATTCTGGAACCATGCGCCGGTCAAAGCATCATTGAGTGTTATGGTATGCCTACTGCGGGATAAAGGTAGGGCAGTTGATTGAATAGAGATTGCACTTGGATAGTGTGAGCTAGGTCGTGGAAGGGGGTAACGTATATGGTTCGAGTGATCTGACAGAGCAATGTTTGTCAATTATACACTTCTGCCACCCGATAGAAATATCCTAATACTTATCCAAAAGTTTTACCTATGCCGTAGTCTTTTGATGTTTGGATTTGTAGAGCAAAGAACGAAACAAACAAAATAAAACATATGGTTGATTGAAAAACAAGAGAATTTTCATGGATCGTCATAAAATATAAGATTACCTTCGTTTTCCAAATATTTTTTTTTTAGAAATCTAAATTAGTTATCTAAAAAGGCTTGCACTTTAGAACGGAGGTAGTACATAGAATTGTTTGACTTGTACAACTGAATCTAGCAAGAATTCTTTGTTATTCCAATGAGCATTTGACAATCAACGATCTTTGAAATGAATTTAGGTCTATAGGATTCAATGGGACTTTACAATCATCTATTTTTCATATTCCCGGCGATTGTGGAAATCCAACAAATCAAAGAGGCCCTTAGATGTTAACCATATCATAATGTTTATAAAAGATTACTTATAATAAAAATAGTGTTTCACTTGACATTGCGGTTAAGTACGATAACTTTGTTTGAGTGTTTGTCTATAGGGTATGTTTTCTAGCACAAAACACTTTTAGCAAAATTTAAAATCCTCACCAATTCGCGGCAAGTTGGCCAACCAGCGAGGCTTACTTGGCAGTTAGTTGGAATCCACCTAATGACACTTACCTGGAATCTAATCTCAACGCTCGTGTGCCAACCTCGGTGGTGCACCATGGCAAACTGTAGTCGTTGTCCCCTCCCCCTCCCGGTCTCCTCATCATTGTTGAATGAGGCCGGTGTTGTGGATATGCTACATGTACAATACCAGCAAGCCTGGGTGATTCAAAGATGGTGGTTTGGCCTATGGCCTAACCGGTTAGCCCAATTATTGATTGATCAAGATTGAGAGTTCATGATTGGAAGCTCTAGCCGAATCCGTACCGACATGGTTGGTCGGATCCAAACATAGGCAAGCTGGATCTTTACGTGCATGTCAAGATGTACCTAGTTAGGATAGTGCTAGTAGTGTCCGACCTAAACTACTCCTTATAAACCCTAGGTCTTGACGCCTTCTAAACCCTAGGTTCTACCGGAGTCACGAGTGATTCCGGGTGCACCGGACACGTGGTACTATCGGACCCAAACCTAGTACTATCTCTACAATCTAATAGTGTGTACGTTTTTTATGATCTTGGACTCGTTTCGAAGCTAGCAACAAGCTTTACATAATCATGCGGAGAACCATCATCATCAAAGAAGGATAAAAATGAATAAAAATAGTTTAATCTCTCTATAAAAGACAAATCAAAACCGCAATATCTTGAAGACCAAACCTCCGAGTAAAGACAAATTATTAGCGCTCGGTGTGTTTAAGTCTCGTTGTTGGCCATGGCCCTATCCGCGCGCGGGGACACGTTTGTCGTTCGGACATTCTCAATTCATTACCGCTGAAGATATCCTTAGAGCAGGTCTAAGAGCATCTCCAGTCGCGTCCCTCAAAAAGTGTCCGGCATAAATGATTTGGGGCACGTTTGAGACCGCGCCGGACAAAAAGAGACCAAAAATCTGTACAAAAAAGAGACCCTTTCCAGCCGCGTCCCTCAAACAGCGTCCGGATGCATGCATTTTAATAAAGGGGACCACCCCATGTGGGAAAAGTAGGTGAGAGAAAGTGTGGGGAAAGAGACTAGCATGTGGGGACCAGGGGCTGCATGCATGCATATGGGCTCTCATTTTGTGTCCGGCGTCCCCGGTAGAGACTCTATACATAGAGTCTCTACCGGGGACGCCGGACACAAAATGAGGCTCTAATTAGCTTTGGGGGACGCGACTGGACAGCTTTTTTCCCCATTTCTTGTCCGCCGTCCCCCAAACGCCGTTTGGGGGACGCGACTGGAGATGCTCTAACAGACCCCGTAAAAGGGGCAAACCCGTATAATAACCGTCGATTTGAGGGTTTCGGCTCTACCCGGCCGTCTAGCACGCCCCGTAAAAACGGCCCCCGCATCGTTTTTTGCTGTTTTCGAGTACGGGGCGGGTCGTCGCTCCCTACTTGTGCGAGGTGGGAGCGGGGATAGTGGGCGAAACCAGTATCCCAATTCCGAAAGCGCGCGCGGACATTTCAGTTCCCCCACCCATTTTCCCCCGCGCGCCGCCGCCGCCACCCGCGCGCCGCCGACGGAATCCGTCAGATCCGCGCCCCTCCGCCGTCCGCCGAGCCGCATCGTGCTGCGTCGACGCCCGCCGCACCTCCGCCGCACCCCCGCCGAAGTTCCGCGTCCCTCTGCGCGCGCCGCCCGCCCTCCCGCCGTGGTCTTCTCCGCCGTTTGTCGCCGGTGAGTATTCCGCCGCGTTCTTCTTCGTTGCCGCCGGTAAAATTGGTCGGATTTGGGGCTGATGTATGGTACACCGTGGTAGATGGTTTCGGAGGATGTGCACATGGCGGATTTGGACGCGACGTCGACCGATTGGTCGTCGTCGGATTCCGACGATTCGGATATCGACGAGTTGCTCAACGACAACGAGACGGAGATGATGCTGCTCCTGTTCGGCTTGAAGCAAACGGAGGACCGCATGAAGCTGCTGGATCAGCGGAAAGGATCCGTGATGGGGCGTATGTGCATTCCGCGGAACCGCGCGCTCGGCCACGAACAGCTGATGCAAGATTATTTCGCCGAGGTACCGACCTATCCTCCCCGCCTCTTCCGTAGACGGTACCGAATGCGTAGGTCTTTGTTCGAGAGAATCATCAAAGATTGCGAGGCCAATTGCGATTATTTCAAGCAAAGAAGAAATGCTGCCCAAGTCATGGGATTTAGCATGCTTTTTTTGGATTGCCGGGGACACTCAACGACATCAACATCTTGAATAGATCCCCTTTGTTTGCAAGACTAGTTAAGGGTGAAGCTCCACCTTGTAACTACAAAGTTATGAACAATGAGTACACCATGGGGTACTATCTCACAGATGGTATTTACCCTAACTATGCAACCCTTGTCAAGTCCATAAAAGAGAAAAAGGACAGGGCTTTGACAAGAAAGGAAGCTTGCTTCACCAGAAATCAAGAGGCATGCCGCAAGGATATTGAGAGGTTTTGGTGTCTTGCAAGCAAGGTTTGCAATTGTCCGGGGTCCTGCTAGGTTTTGGGACAAGGAAACTCTTGTTGATGTCATGACATGTTGTGTGATTCTTCACAACATGATCATTGAAGATGAAAGAGGTTTAAATTTGTCATGTTTCTATGACAATGTTGGCACCCGAGTGCAGCCCGAGAGGAACCCTGATCGGATTGAAGCTTTTCTTGCAGCTCATCGAGGCATTGAAAATGCCGAGACTCATCACCAGCTCACCCAAGATTTGATTGATCACCATTGGCAGTTGCATGGCCAATGATTTATTACATTCATTTCCCATTGTTGTATGTGTGAAACATTCATTTCCTATTTGTTGTATGTGTGAAACATTTGTTATTTGTTTAATTCTTCCATTAGAACATTTGTTGAAATTGCAGAAAAACATTATTGTAATAATTAAGACGATTATTGTGTGATGTAAAACATTTATTTTATGTGAATGGTTTGTTGGTTCTAATATGCAATTTGTCAAAAAACCTGTTTTAAGGGGTTGAAAACTCGGACGAGCTAGCAGATCCCGTATCCCCACCCCGTAAAACAGAATACATGGCCCTCTACTCGCGTTTTAAGGGCGAAAAAATACGGGACCTGTTAGACATGCTCTTAATCGAGTCGGTGCGCTTCTGCACAAACAAACCACACGCGCGCCAATTATCTCTCACGGGCCATATGTCAACACACACTTGGGGGAACCCGACCATAATCCTCCTGACTTCATTTACGTAATCATTTCAGGCTGCTGACAGGAACTGCTTTCCTGTACTTTGGCTTCCATTATAACCTTGCCGTCCTTTGTTGCGGCAGCCTACCCTGATAAGAGTAATGAGAGAATAAGCGCGATATTAGTTAAGGAAAGCTGATTGGCAGCTGGCTGATCGAGCAAATGCGTTAGAGCATCTCCACCGGTGCCCCTGATAGCGGCCCCGATAGCAATTTGGGTACCGGGAGCGAAAATAGGCTCGCACCGGCGCGTCCCAAACGGCGTCGGCCAATTTTGAAGCCCAATAGAATCGCCGGCAACCCGTGCCAGCCCTTCGCCAAGGGCGCGAGTCGGGCGCGTCGGCGCCTCGCGAGGCTTAATTTTTTGGGCGTGGGAGCCGCCTGTCAGGGATGATAGGGCGCCGCGCGGGATATTTTACCGCCACGATGCCGCGCGGGAAATTCTCCCGCCGCGACACCGCGCGGGAGGTTTCCCGCCTCGTGGCGGAGAGAGCAGCTCCACCTCCATAGAACCAAGTGGCCAGTAGGTAGTAGTTTAGAGATGAAGCAAGTTTCATATGTCATCCGGGGTTGAGGAGTGAATAATGTTTAACTCGGATTTACCCGAAAATATTGTTCATTCCTCGATCCTGAATAACATTAACATGAAACTTTAAGTATAATATGTAGTTTATGTAAAAAAAAATTCTATCGGAACCGTCTGTTTGGAAGCGCCGGTGTGGGAACAGCTCTCCCAAATAGAGGATGCAGTGCCGGCGCCCCTTAAACGGAGGTGCCGACACCCTGCCGGCGCCTATTTAGGGGCTACCGGTGGAGATGTTTTTAGGTGCCTCAAGACCTGAAGCGGATGAGTGGTCAGTACAGCTAGGGCGGCCAAACGGAATAAACCCATTTGGGGAAGATGTGAAGAATCCAGCGCGCACGGGGACAAATTACCATAGCAGGGTAGCTTTCGCTAGCTCCGGTGGCCTGCCGCCTGCGGACGCCGTGTGACGTCGTCGGAGCTCCTGCTCCCACCCAACTGACGGCACACGGATCCGAGTGCGCAATCACCCTAGCTAGTGTAGTGTAGTGTGGTCGGAACGGAGGATGGCTCCGACCTCCAGCCGGCGGCACCTTCTGTCGCCGTTACGAGGTTCAGAATATTTTTGTTACAGTGCATCCCACTCATTCTGTCTCCAGGTTGAAAGCCAAAAGTTTTTATATCTCACTCTTTTTTATTTACAGCTCGAGCTTCTTCTTTTCTAAAGCCTCTTTTCTACCGTGTCTGATTAATTGGCTTCTTTACCGCTTTCCCGAGCTTTGTTTAGCTGCTTCACCCCTGCACGCTACGCATTTTTACCGTCTACTAGTGCTTGCTGTCTAACCGCCGTTTGATGCGCAATACCAACTGGGTTGGTGCCGGAACGGTTCACTCCTTCTCAGTTGCCATGCCTTTAAGCGTACGTTTGAGTTCATTCTTCTTCCCAAATTGAACTGCTATGCGTACGGTGGGCATGATTGCTGATGCAATCTGCCCTGCACCGTTCGTTCACTGTGGATTCTAGAACCATGCGTCGGTCAAAGCATCATTAAGTGATATGGGAGGCCTGCTACCGCAGGATAAAGGTAGGGCGATCCATTGACCGGGGAGTAGTGTGAGGTGGTCAGATTGTTAATCTCGGGGTGCTCTGTCATATGCTCGTCGAAAGGTGTAAATATATACTTCTAAAAAAAAATTTGGGAGGGTTCAAATTGTTATAAAAAAAAAATCATGTGGAGGGTTGCTTGCTTTGTAGAAATGAGTCCCAAATTAAAGAATATTTTTCATCAATATTGATCTTTTGGAAACAATAATTCAAAAACATTTTTCCCTGGGTTGTCCAACCGAATGGACGTTTGGGGAAGGTGGAAACCGGACGTTGCCTAAATAAATCCGGTTCTGAGGTACACCATCATCTCCAGCTTCTATGCTTGCCTCCCCTGGCCCGTGGCAGGTGCCTAGGGTCTGATGTTGAGTTGGTTTCTCCGACGCGAAGTTGGAGTGCATCTGCTGCTCTGCTTGGTCCTCTGGCTACTCTCTTCGGTTCCTCCTCAAGCTCCAAGGTGGTGATAAGGGAGTGCGACGAGGTAGCTGCTGGTGAACTGGAGTGGTGTCGGAGTTCTGGAACCAACACTTGGAGCATCTCTTCGGCAATCTATGATGGTTTGCTGAAATCTTTGGCCTTGAGTAGGCCTTTCAAGCCGACACAAATTTTCGGCGATATTTCAACCTCTTTTGTGAGGCCCCTTTCAAGTTCGGTAGCTGAGGGCTTTGCCGGGACAAAGGCAAGTGATGCAATCCCCGTTGGTGTTCATGGCTGCAGCGTGCTGAGCACTTCACTCCGCGAAGGAGAAGGAAGAGGATTGGACCGCGTTTTCCCAATTTCTAGTAGGGTCGTTCTTACAAATGTTACGGATCCATGTGTAACTTTTTTTTTTATCTGGGATCCTTTGTAATATCATGTACCCGCATCGTTGTCAATCAAGAAGGTTCTCGCCCCTTTCAAACAGAAACCGCCGTTAAGAGGTTCAGAACATTATTACAGTGCATCCCACTCCTTCTGTTGCCATGTGGAAAGCAGAAAGTTTTTCTCTCTTCTTTTTATTTATTTATTACTACTTGCATCTTTTTTTCGGAAAGCATCGTTTCTACCATGGCTGATTAATTGACTTCTTTAGTGCTTTTCCGAAGGCTTATGTAAGTGCTTCACCTCAGCACGCTAGGCATTTACCTTATCTCCGCGCCAGCTTTTTACTGTTCGGTTATCGTATATATTTGCATGTTCGTAGCTACTCCTAGGTAACCATTTGAGGCGTAGTACGTGTGCAAAATGCGATCTTGGTTGGTGGCGGAACCACAAGGTACATAGTACGTGCTCCTGGCACAGTTGGTACGTTTGAGTTCCACCATGCTATTTTTTCTTTTCCGCGTGTACCAGGAAATTAAACTGCTATACGTACTTTGGAAATGATTGTCAATAGAATCTGCTATGCACCGTTCGTTCACTGTGGATTCTAGAACCATGCGTCGGTCAAGGCATCATTTGAGTGGTATGGTACGCCTGCTGCGGTAGGATAAAGGTAGGGCAATCGATTGACCGAAGAATGAACTTGGGTAGCGTGAGGCGGTCAGATTGTTAATATCGGGATGCTCTATCATATGGTCGTCGAAAGGAGAATGTATATGGTTCCAGTGATTTGACAGAGTAATGTTTACTCCTCCGAATGATCAACACGGTAGCAATATTTGTTCAAAAAAAAACACGGTAGCAATATAAATTCCTACCCAAAAGTTTTACCTACACGTGTGTAGATTTTCGGCCTTTTGAATTAGTAGGGCAAGAAATTTTACAGGTGCTTTGGAGTTGTTTTATTTTTCCCGTGTGCAAAGTTGTTTCCTTCGTAGAATTGAATCCCTAAATCAAATGATATTTTTAATCAGATCCCGATCTTTCAAAAATCATGTTGCCAAATCGGATGGACTTTGATACAAATTCAAGTGGGCGCGACATTGCAACCGTGTCTGTTTTCTATGTTCTTGTGTTCTTCAAATTCAACAAATGAAAGGGGTTCTTAGATGTTAATCATCTGGTGAAGCTGACAAAACATAATTACTCCCATATAGTGTTTCGATTGTCGTTACGGCTGAGTATGGTAAATTTGTTTCACCGCTCATCCACATGTTATGGTTTTTCATACTTCTTCCGTCGATAAATAAGTGCACTTTATGTTGTGTACACATAAGTGTACTTTATGTTATACAAATAAGTGTACCCTATCATATGGTGGTTAGAAGGGGTAACGTATATGCTTCATGTGATTGACGGAGCATTTGTTTAATGTATGTATACTACTGTACCTCTGACTGACTCGCCCGATCGCAATATAAATACTTATCCAAAAGTTTTACCCGCGTACGTAGTATTATGGTCTTTGGATTTGTAGTGCAAGAACCAACAAACCAAATAATCAAACGATACTTTGTTTTCTTGTTGTGCAATTGACAATCAAACAACCTTTGGTACAAATTCAGCTCTATAAGATTCAATGGGGGTGACGTTACAATCACGTGTTTTTCTATTCCCAACGTTTTGTAAATCCAACAAATCAAACGAGCCCTAAGCTTTTAACCAACTGGTAAAGTTGATAGAAGATGATTGCTCTTGAATAGGACTCTTTAATTCAAAGGAATGCCATGGAACTTTTGTAGGATTTTTATCCATAGAAACATTTTTCTATGTGCGCCATTTGATTCATACGATTGGAATCCTCAGTAATGCATAGGATTATTTCATATAGAACTGTATTCCAATATGTTTTGAACTTTTGACGAATTTTTTTCATCCACTCAAATCTCATGTTTCAATTTCTTTCTTTTTCCCGTGAGTCAAACGCTGCTTTAAGAAAAATTCTTGTAGGTTTAAAATCATGTAGGATCGATTCAACTCGACATGATATTCTAATCATACGGTTTTTCCTATTCATGTGTTATAAAAATCATACATATCAAACACACCCTTAATTGATATTGTGGATGAAAGTGCATGGAGTCTCCATGTGTGGTTTTGGTAAGTACTATTCGTATCATTCCTACAGTAAAAAGAAAATTATTACTTTTACAACTAGGAACATGATTATGTGGTGGGTGATGGAACCATGGTGTGGTGACCCTGCATACCACTGCATGTTGTAGTATACCAGTCGTTGATATAACATTCGCGAAGTACCATTCCGCAAATATCACATCCCTCAGAGTAGTACAACAGAACATAGCAAGGTCCATAACTCATTCACATATTATTACAATACACATACACAAGTCGTCTCGGAGCTCCTCTTGGGTCCTAAGAGGATATCTCCTGGGTTCGAGGTGAACCCAACTTAACTTACAATACCATTGTCTCATTAACAAACATTTATTTAATCGAGCAGCTACATGGTAAGAGTTTGTGCTGTTCGGCTACTACTACTCCTCAGATATCTCTAGGCTTGTTCTCCTCCGGACGCCTCCCCGGATCCGTAGACGATGATGTAGTCTACGCCTTCAACTCCTCCTGAGAGGTCAGGTGCATCATAGCCGATAACCTCAGCTCCTTCATTGTTGTCGTAGTTCTCCTCCAGACGGTTCAGACAATCTAAGCATGAGATTTAAGAGTGGTATGAGTACGAGCGTACTCAACAAGTTCATTATAGATAAGAGGTGTTTAATGCACTAGCTACGATATTAGACCAGAAAGTCTAATACCAATGCAAGTTTTTATAAACATTTCTTCAAGAGATTGCTTTTATTTCAAAGAGCTATGTCCGTCAGCCTTCACCGGTTTACTAGAACTTCATGGAGCTCCTTTCCGGCCGCGTTCGCGGTTCCATATCCCGGAACAGGGAGTGACAGGTCACGGTTCTTTACACTCGCAGAGGTGTGTTGCTTTACCCATAAGAGATCTTAACCTTGGTGCCAACCGGGCAGCTTTCCCGTCCACACTTCCTTCGGTGTGAGGCCCGGTATAAGGTCTAGCCAATCATGTTCCTCCGCTACCTCGAACACCCACCCTTTTGTAAGATTGTCCTCCCCTATATCCATGATGAGACCGTTCCGGGCATTCATATGCCTTCCCCTATCATCATGGATAGACCGTTCCGGACACCTTACAATCCCTCATAGACCGCAATACCGTGGGGACTTAGGACTCCCCAGCCTCACCATCTTGCTCCTTCGGGCGACAAGTGTACTACGGACTATGCCGTGGGGACTTAGGACTCCCCGACCTCACCAGCCTTGCCCCCTTGGATTACAAGTGTACTACGGTAAAGCGCATCCGTTGATGAACTAGAGGTGGAAACACTTTTGACTACTCCGTCCCACTCCGGATCTTATGGTTAACACGGGTATTACGGCACAAGAATCATCGGCGACATTTGTTGTTTAATCCTAGATGGATATAAACCCGTGCAATGGAACCTCCACCATATCAACACAATCCATGGTTCCATTGCCCACCACTTAGTCATATTCATAGTTATGAAAGTAGTGGTTTTGATTTTTGTGCAATAGTGATAACCATAATACTTTGCAAGTAATTTGATAGAAATACTCAAATGACATGAGCAAGTGATGAACTTGCCCGAACACTGCAAAGTTCTGCAGTTGGAAGGTGTGGACTGACCCTTGTCCTCTTGTTCTGAAAAATAGCATCATTGTCCGATAAGGGCAATGGTTAAAGAAGCAATAATGCATGATTCCAGTTTTAGGGTTTGTTCCCCCCCCCTTCCGATGTCGTTGTTATTTTATGAGAGGTTAGATACTAAGAACATCTTAGGGATATTTGATTTAGGGTAAATCCAACCTTGAAATGTTGTCAAGGTGTTTTGAAGTCCAAAGGCATTAATGGACTTATTTTTATTATTGAAAATTATATGTGTGATTTAAATGATTATTTAAATCCTCAAATTAAGACTCATTCTTAATTGTCTTCAAAAATCATCTTTGATATTTTATTTAGATAGAGAATTTTATGTTGATCTATTTGCATAATTTTAATTATTTTTTTAGAGCTATAATTAATTTTCTATGAATTTTTAAAGTTTCAGTATTTTTGTTTAATTGTGAAAATACACAATTGCCCCTGGGCCCACCTGTCGGTGCAACCCAGTGGGTTTGGTCGAACCGACCGGCCTGGTCCGGCTCGACCAGCCTCACTTCTCCCTCTCCTCTCACGCGCGACCAAACCCTAACCCTCTCGCATCTCTCTGGCGATCCTGCGTCGCCGCCCCCTTCGCCGGATTTTTCCGGCCAACTCCGGCCATACCCGGCGATGAGATGCGGTGGATCTGGTCCGCCACACGACGGCGCACCAGATCCTCCGGCTCGATCTACTCTTCGCCACCATCTCCGTCCGCCCCCGGCGCGTTTACCCGCACGGTGATGCGCTGCTCACCGGCGCATCAGGTGCCGTGGACGCCGCCGTGGTGTTGTCGCGGCGGTCTCGCCACCGCCGATGTTCCTGGCGCTGCGGTGCGGCTGTGTGCCACGCCGTGGTTGCTCGGTAGCTGCGGCGCTGCTCGTGGCTTGGCTTGGCCTGGCGCTGCCGTGCCCCCGGCGTGTGCCGCCGTGGCCGCCATGGCCGCGCCCTTCATCACGCACCACCAGTGAGTACTCCTTCGCCTCCTTCTCTCCCTCTCTGCGCTACTCTCTTCTCTCCTACGTCTGGCTCGGCCACTGGCCTCATCCTCCATGTGGAGATGCTTGCCGTGCCGATGCGGCTGCTGCTGCGGCTTGCTAGCTTGTGCTCATGCCTGCCGTGTCTGTGTGGGCTGTGCTATTGCGCTGCTACTGCTATGCATTTCTTACTTGAATCTCTCCCTGTGCTTCTGTTCTTGTTACTACTCTTGATAGGTTCTCAAGTGTATTCAATTATCTTGTCCAGGCTAGATGGCTATGTGTAAATTCTTGCAACTTTGCAAGAACCAGTGCCATCTGTGTGATGCTCTCGGGGCTTTGCTTCACTGTCACTAACGTATTTGCTTATCTGTGATGCAATTGTTCATGATCTGTGGCTGTTCAATTTATATGATCGATGGTTAGTACTAGGCTTGGCTCTAGTATGTATTTTTCATGCTCTGTCAAGCCCTGATGATCAACTGATCATCAGATGCTTGATGCTGGATTACTGTTCCTACCCTACTAGGGCTTTTCCTAGTGGCTGTGTGACCTACTGGCTTGTGCTGGTGTATGGTGTTGCTTGCTCAAGCATAATCTGATGCTTGCAGTGATCCTCTGGATCATATGCAAAGCTCTGGTGTGTTGATTACTTGTATATTCATTTATCTGTGTTATTTGGCTTGGCTAAATGAATAATTGTGGTGAACTGGCGAGCAGTAATGATCATATAGATTTAATTTGTTTGGGCTAGAGGGATGCCAACCTTTGTTGGGAACCCTAGTCCATTCTGAACCCTTCTGGGTGATGATGTGTTGGCTGGAAGTGTTGGCTGTGGTTGAGGTGGCCTTGACAGCCACTTGGTGCTGTCAGGGTAGCTCCCACTATCTCTGTGGCTAACTGAGGTGGATTATGGCTTACTGGCCTGACCATCTTTGGTTGCCAGCTGCTCTTGGTGTTGACAAATCTAGATAGACACATGATAGTCTATCATGTCTGATGGCTTAGCTAGCTATGGGTTGTCAAGTGAGCTTGGTAGCTAGCCAGGCTTTGAATCCATGTTGGATTTCTCTGGTTATGTCCCAGTGTGGACATAACCAGTGTTCCCTGGATGATTTCTACTGGCTGTTTTCTCTGTTTGCTTCAACCAAATGACTGGATAGCCAAATGATGATACAATCTGGGTTTCCTACCCTTCCAGTGCTCCTGTGATGCATAGCATGTTTATATATGAGCAAAACTTGGTTTTGCTCGGAGTTGATTTGGTTTATACCTCACTCCAGCTCCTAGAATGAGTTGTTGGTGTAGAGGATTGCTTCTGGTGGTTTTGGTTTGCCTGCCCTTCTCCTCCTTGCAAGCTTGTGAATCTTGGTTTGGTTCGGTGGTGATCT
>NC_061513.1:68555849-68598179 GCF_022539505.1 Lolium rigidum | reverse complement strand
AGGGGTGTTTGTTTGGGCTTTTTTCGGCTTTCCAGTGGAAAAAGCCAGCGAATTGAAACAAACAGGTGGCTTTGGATGGTGGCTTTCCAAAAGCCAAAGCACCCTACAGGCAAAAATGGGAAAGCACGTTTTGAGGTGCTTTGAGGTGCTTCCCGCAGCTTTCATTTTAACAGCCGAATCGTTTTCTTAACTTGCCCATGTTATTTCAGACTATTTACATTGTGTGCCACCGCCGAGCTCTTTTCTGGTCCGAATTCTTTTTTCTGGCCCGCACATAGCGCCCGCGCCTTCACCCGCGCAGTAACCCGCCGCCGTCGACGACCCTACGCCGCGTCCGTCGTCGGCCGTCTTCCGCGCGCTCCCTCCTGTACCCCGCCCACTCTCGCCCGTCCTCCCTGGCAGTTGAACCTGAGCAGATCCCGCCGGCGAGTTCCCTTCCCCGCGCCACCAGCTCGTACCTGTCGCTGAATCGGCCGATTTCTGCCGTCCACGCCGGCTCTCGCCGCCAATCGCATAGCCAACTCGCTCAACCCCCGTTGTCCTCGCCCCGACCCCGGCCGTACTGGACCGCGACGATGCCTGACCTTTTCCTCGTCGGCTCACCTCCTCCTCGGCCTATTTATCCGCGATTGACTTCCTCCCTGCTGCCGCTCATACGTGTCTCAGCTCCGCCATTGCTGCATGTACGAGGCGTACCGCGTCCGTGCTCCTGATCATCGGGCGCGCAGGCCACCACTCCCGCGACCACCATCTAGGATTAGGATTATTGCTCTGAACGCTCCATATTTACATACCTTAAATATTATGTATGGTTCGGTTCCATATGATATTGACTTGGAGCTTTCGATGGTGTGGAGATGGCAAAATGTCATAGGGATTTACAATATGGTATCATATATATTCATGTTCTCGAAATACATTTATAATATGGTATCAAAATTATCTCAAATACATGTTCTCGAAACTCGGGGTATTTCAGACAATCTAACTCTTCACAGCGAGATAGCTAGCCAACTTGCCAAACAGTTAAACTTGGAACAGCAGCTTTCCCTGCACAGCAGCTTTTCCTGCACAGCAGCTTTTCCTGCACAGCCAGCCAGCCACAGCCCAAACAAACAGGAATTGATTTGGCAGAACACCTGCCGTTTTCCCTCAAAATAAAAAGAATCTTACTGCCTTGGGGAAGATCAAGCTTATATGCAACAACACCCACCCGTTGTAGTATCTTGTATGGATCAAAGTACTTGTAGCTCAGTTTTTGATTTGAACATCAAGCAATAAAAGTTTGTACATAAGGTTGTAGTTTTAAGTACACACTGTCACCCACTTGGAATGATCTATCCATTATTTTCTTGTCAGCTTGGCTCTTCATGCGTTGCTGGGCACGCAGCAATTGTTGTTGAACCAACTTGTTCATATCCTCTTCTTCTTTAAGCCATTGAACTAAATCAGGTGTTGTCTGGGATTCTGGGAAGTACCATCTTGAATTCCAAACTGTTTAGGTTTGTAATCATATAACACTTCAAATGGGACTTGTTCAATGCGGAATGAATTGTTGTATTATACCAATATTCGGCTAATGAAATTATGAAAACCATTTGGACCACTTGGATGGACATGAACTGCTCATGCATCACAAATAATTTTTGAGACATTGATTAAATCTTTCTGTTTAACCATCCATCTGTGGATGGTAACTAGAGCTCATATTCAATGTAGTATCAGTTAACTTGAACAATTTCTGCCAAAAGATACTAGTAAAAACTTTATCTCGATCTGAAATGATTATCTCGATGTTGACGTGGTGCATGAACAGCTAGGCAGTGTGGGCAGCGCGGAAATCTGCTCAGCCAAAGTTGATGAAGTCGCGCCGATATTAGTGCAAAAAGGCGCCAGGGAGAGTCCACTGATCGGCGCAGATGAGGCGCTAAGGGCGACAATGAGAGGCGGCACCAGCGAGACGCTTAGGCCAATAGTGGGTAGAATAACCGTGACACCGAGAATGCCCGCTCTTGAAACAACAGGTCTAGCCACCATGGCGATAGAAGGGGCATCAGTGGGGAGAGGGATTGCCTGAGAGGGTGTTGAAGCAGAGTGGGAGGACGCACCGACCAAGCTGGAAGTCGGTGTGGTGTCGCTCATGGTGAAAGTGAGGTGAAGAGTAGACAAGGATGCTCTGATACCATTAAGAACAATATAATCGAGACGATCTTTAATCCCTAAGTGTACAATGTTACAATGAGGTTCTTATAACATAATCGGCATAGGTCGGGGATGAATGTGCACACACACTGTGCGTGGAGCAGCTTGTGGCGACTATGTTTAATGGACTCGGTCTAGGTTGTTATTGTGTATCTGAGGGAGCGTTGCAACACAATTACAAGTGATTGACAAACATATTTCAACAAGATATACTAGACACACAGATAAAAATTTGCCGAAAACAAACTAGGTTTCATAGTAAGTCCAAAAACATCTTGTTTTGAAAATAAAGGAACCATAAAAAAAATTATGTGTGTTCAACAAACGCCATGAGAGTTGAGTATAAGTTAGGCAACTAAATTAACTGAAGCAATATAACTCATTAGAGCCTTACCAAACTGATGGAGTCTTTTTTTTATTGATGTACTAAGCTGTGTTAACAATTTAGAGTTTCTTTCGAGGTGCCATAACGCTATACTCGAGACATAAAGTAATATAAAAACTGAAAGAAAGTTTACCATGACATTCGGTACGCATTTTCTTTTGTCAACATATTTAGCAGATACCGCCGGAGACAAATATGGACCGAATACGGTGCTGACGTAGACGAAAAGCAGATGATTACCGAAACCAAAAGACCCATTGATCATACAGAAAAACTCAAGCAGACCAACAAAATTGTTCCTCAACCCTATCACGATTGAATGGGAAGCAGGGGATAGCTAGGTTGCCTAGGTAGTTTAGTTTGTCAAGGTTACATTTTAGGTGTACTAGATTGACCTTTCAGAACAACCATAAAACAAACATTTCGTGTTAGTCGAAAACGGACGCTCGAATATGACTTCCCGTCCATTTCCTCTTCCACCGAAATAAAATCCTTTTCATTTCCTCTTCCACAAAAAAAATCATTTACATTTCCATTTCGCAAAATACCGTTTTCATATTTTCATTCCCTTTGTTTTTCTTGTGAAAAAGTTGGAAAATGTTTGCTCTATTTTCATCCCTACTAGGCAGTACACTATCTAGTTTCCTACAAATTTAGTTTTGGTTACTACCATAAAATCATACTTCAGAAGAACGGAGGAGCCAGATAAATACTTTTAAACTAGTCACTCATATGAATTTGTATGTAGGTGCCCCAATTACTTGGGCTACTAAGTACCTTCAAATAAAGGTGGCACTTTATTTGGTGTCAATAAACAAATTTATTGCACTTAGAATTAGTGTAATCTAGAGCAAACTACACATTTTTTGTTTAATCTTAAATTGTTCTCAAGTTGCAGAAACACCCACCCAGTCTGATTTGACTGGATTTACTAGAAAGATTGAAAAACGTTGCAAATTGCTGAAATGTGCGGGTTTACCGAAAGTTCAGAAACTGGTGTAGGGATTCAAAGATAAGTCGTTACAAACCAAAAGGAATTCTATATCTCTGCAGCCTCAGCTTCTTCTCTCTGGCAGCATTAGCCTTGTGCTAGTCTTGGCTTCTTGCATTCTAGCTCACTTTCAACAAGGGACGGCTGTGGCCGTTTCACGATACCAAGTTTCTCATGATCTCCCAGCTGCAGCTGAATAGACGTAGATAATGTACAGATTATATACATGCAACAACCTAGGACAGCAAAGCTGAATTCGGATCTTCAATGGACTGAATGGAGTTTGTTACCGCCTTCCCCATCTCTCCATCCTCTTCGTCCTCCTCCGTGCCCTCGTCCTCCCCCGTGCGGCGGACCGTGCCCTCCTCCTCCATGCCCTCCAGGCAAGCGTTCGTTTCCTGAATAGTAAATAGATGTCATTTGGAGTATCTTAACGAGACAGTATTATAAGTACAACTTGAGGATGGAATACAACAGAGCGCATGGACGCAACAGATCATCGGTTTCTCGTCAACACGAACATAGGTAAGAGATCTAGACACACGGATGGGAGAACTTATATACTATGAAGGCTCAATCGACGAACTGAAATCTGAAAGAGAAAAGCAATGGAACGCACCTCTTCTAAGAGTTTGATCATTTCATCACCCGTAATTTCTCCACGGTTCATGCGATTCATGATGGCATTGATCTTCTCCGTATTCAAGTGCTTGAGCAGGTATGATACGCGGGGGGATAAAGGACCGGAGCTGGCTTCCCTGTCAAACCACTTGAAGGTGGTTACCTTGCCTTCGCCGGTTATCTTGCTGCCGCTTGACATGATTGATAGATGGGAACGGCAGCGGCGGCGGGCAAGGAAGGGAAGGCGTGTTTGGAGAGCGTCCGGTGATTTGTTTCAGTCGGAGGTTGGACTCGCATAGGGAGGGCGTGTTTGGAATTTGGATACGAACAATTCCAGTTTTCAGCAGCCGGTTTGATTACACATAGAGAACTTTTGGCCCAAACAACACGCTCCTTAAAGTAGCAAAAAACATGGCCCATAGACATACTTGATTCGTCCGTCTGTGGCGAGATACGCGTTGGCGAGTGCAAAGTGGGAACGCGGCTGCACACATGTAGAAAAGCGGTAGTCCGCGCGTCATAATAATCCTTACCGCACACTTTCCGTTGCCACCGTGTCGTTCTCACCTAACCTCTCATCTTCCTCATCTCTCATCTCTTCATCGATGATTGCACTATCATCGGTGGATCCAAGAGCACCACGACCGATGATGGAAGAGCAGGCAATCAAAGCCGAGTCGAACGCCTTCTTCCACTGTCAAGCTCTACTCACCGAGGTTCAACAATGGTGATATGTTATGCTCTTATCTATACCTAATAATAAATAAGCTAAAGTTTCTGTCAAAATTTTCGTCTAATTTTTTATTTTCTGATTTTACCGTCTCACCATAATACATAATACAACTAAATACCACTATACCGGTTCCTTCAGATACAAAAGAACGATTTTCTTCTCGTCCGCGCTGCCGAGCTGAGCTGCCACGACGCCGCGGGAGACCTGGTTCTCCTTGACGGCGGCCCCTTCCCTCAACCGGGTCCTCTGGGCGCGCAGCTATGCGACCACTGACTTTTTCTCAAATCAGGCCCATCAGAGAAATTCACAAGCAACCTGAACGAATCCATCTAGAAAACAGCGGTTTATATACGTTGGAATTTGCCTGGAATATCAGCAAAGTGAATCAAGTACCACACCATTGATTGGTGCCAAATCTGCTGCCTACATGAATTAAAGAGAGGAAAAGAAAGGATTGAAAAATATATCGGCTGGAATTGACCCGGAGGAAAAAGGTGAGCGCAGGCGTGGCGCTACAGCGAGAGATGGGGCAGGAGGACGGTGGAGCAGAGAAGAACACGCCCAGACCACCGAGAGCAACCATAGGTGGCGGCTTGTACGCTAGGAACACCACACGGATCTCCTTTTCAATTTTCCCTAGCACGTGTCATCCAGACCTCTTCTTCTGCTTTACATGTTCCATCACACTAAGACATTTTTTCTTCTCATTTTTCAGCATGTATTTCCATAAATACACATAAAACGTTTTTTTTGAAACAATACACATAAAACGTTTTAATAACTGCCCCACACTAGAAAATTCCCAAAAGGCGTGTACACGTTTGGTCTTCCTCATTTTCCATCGAGTATTTCCAACATAATATTATCTTCAATATACCAAAATACAAAATTGGAAATTATATTTAATTTTTCTCAAACAGGTGCACACACGATGGAGGCACGTGGGAGAGGACCGCCAGTATTTCCAACATAATATTATCTTCAACAACAACAACAATCAAGCCTTTCAGTCCAAAACAAGTTGGGGTAGGCTCCAACATAATATTATCTTCAATATACCAAAATAAAAAATTGAAAATTATATTTAATTTTTATTGAACAGGTGCACACACGATGGAGGCACGTGGGAGACGACCGCGTCGAGGATCCAAGGGAGGGCGCGACACCGAAACCTTGTCGGTGTCAAGCAAGACGGGACTATTGGTTGAAAGACGGCCAATCGTAGGAGGGTAAGCAGGTTCAAGCTAGGTGGACGAGTCAAGCGATTTATTATGACAGGTAGAGGTTCGTTCAACAATTGTACATGTGACATAAGCCACTTCCACTAACCATGTTCCCATAGTTTTGTAAAATAAATTGTTCCGGTTCAACGCACGGGTATATTTCCTAGTATAACCCTATTGCAATGAATTAATCCCCGCAATCAAAACCTGCAACAAAGAAGCCATCATAGCGATCTACCCCTTCAGCCAAGAAGTCATCGCCGCAATCTACCTTGACCAACAAGAAGGTATGGCAGAATCTGCATTGACAAACAAGGTTAGTAGAGCGGACAGAATTATCAACTATTCAATGGTAAAAAAAATTAGCAGCTCGAAGAGAATGAACTACATCTATTGTCAGGAGATTTGCTTAATGCTGGCCTAAAGAAAGGTTCCTCGTACACTTGGCAAAGTATATGGTCCGGTATACAAACTCTAAAGAAGGGTTGTATTTGGCGTGTCGGTGATGGAGTAGATATTAATATTTGGGACGATGCTTGGATCCCAGATAGTCCTTCCAGGATGGTGGTTACCCCACAGGGCAATATTTAGCTCACTAATGTTTCAGAATTTATTGATCCAGATACACGGTCATGGGATGAAGGTAAACTGGGAAACCATTTCTTTTCGGTTGATGTGAACAGGATCATGAGGATTCCTCTAGCAATGGGCATGATGGGTGACTTTGTTTCATGAAATTACACCAAAACAAGTATTTTTACTATCCGATCAGCGTACTATACTGAGTGGGACTTTCAACACGGCAGAAAATTGAGGCCTACCCATGGACAAGGAGCATCGATGATCAATCCTGTTTGGTCCAAAGTTTGGTCACTAAAAACCTCAGCGAACCTATGCAAGATTTACTGTGAGGACACTCCGCATATGTTCTTTCAATGTCCAAGAGCAGCTAAAATTTGGGAGAAGCTTGGTCTAGCAGATCGAATCAACGAAGCCTCACTTTTGACCGTTCTGGATCTGCAGTTTTTGAGGTTCTTTTGAGACAAACAGATACCCAAACTACAAACCTTCAAGGTGTAAATACCAAAGAGTTAATTGCAACTACTTGTTGGTACATTTGGTGGCAGAGAAGGAAAATAGTTCACGAGGAGACAGTCTCCAACCCTCTGTATTCGGCTCAGTCTATCAGAGCCATTACGTTAAACTAGACCCGATCATGCAAGAAGAATCCAGGGATTCGCCGGGGTGGGTGGGAAAAACCAAAGGAAGGCTACACAAAACTAAATGTTGATGCGTCCTTCTATGATCAGTCTTTTGTAGGTGCAACTGAAGCTGTGATAAGAGACGATCAAGGAAATTTTGTAGCGGGAAGACTCTATCGCTTCAATTTCAGATGCAGCGACTGCTGAAGCTCGCGCACTAAGAGATGGCCTCCTCCTTGCTAGGCAGGTTGGATGCACCGGACTGGTTGTCAACAGCGACTGTATGGATGTGATCAGGGCCGGTCCATACATTTTCAGGGCCCTGGGGCGAGTCAATAAAAAGGGACCCTTGTTAACAAAAAAGTTTTAGAATGCATTGAATTTCAAAATCAACCCAGTACATAGGATAGATCCATGGTCTTTGAACTACAAAACTCACACAAGCAATTATTAATTTCTAACGGCCCAGAGAATTAAAAAAGATTGATCTTCTAAGTTGCACAATAAGATCATCATTTCATCAATTCATCTGCAAGACAAACAGCATTCTCAAAATTTTCACTTTGTTGCTCTTCAACATTTACTAGGCTAATTGCAGGGAGTTCATGGAAGAACTACCCGTTGTAAAAAATTGTCAATTGAACCTCTTCGGGATTCTACTAGTTCATCTCTTTTTTTTTCTTTTCCTTTTCTTGTTGCTGCATAAAGTTTTTTTAGAGATGTACCACTGATATATCAATTAATGGCTCCAGCCGTGCAGCGGCCTCGGAATTGGAAAGACCTGGGGGCGGCGACGACGCTATTCTATCTGGATTGGTGGATTTGGGGAGCGGCGGAGAATACGAGTAGACGACACGTGTCCAGAGGAGATGAGAGCGATGAATGCTGGGTCAGTAGGCGTTGTTCTCTCGATCGATTGGATTAGCAGTACCAATCTACTATACGTTCGTGAGTAGTAGCTTGGGCCATCTTTCTTGGACCTAATCCTACTAAACTACGACCTGGACCGGGGGTCCTAGCTCCGGAGGGCCCAGGGCGGTCGCCCCGTTGCCCCCCCCTTACGGGCCGGTCCTGGATGTGATTGAGATAATGCAAGACGGTGAAAATTCACTTGGTGCGGCTACATCAATTTATGAAGAATGCTCTTTTCTTTGTAGAGGGTTTTCCCATGTTATTTTTAATCACTGTCCAATCGAAAGTAATAAGGTAGCTCATACTTTAGCTAGTAAGTAGGTTGGATCTCATTCCATTGTTTGGCTCGACAATCCACCAGATTTTCTTATTGAGATTCTTGCAACCGATGTAACTATTTTTGATGATCAATAAACTTGCCATGATGACTTTCCCTCAAAAAAAAAGTAAACATTATATGTTCTGAGATAAGGATGGGATGATGGAATGTGCGGAAGGAAATGATCTCATCTCATGCAACGAAGAAATTCACCAAACTTGCATATGTTAACAAACTACGACTTGCAGCCAGGCCCGGCTATCGGGTCAACATTTTTAGGTCCAGGCCCGGGGTTTTCGGGCCAGGCTTTGGGCCGGGCTGCCCATGGCCAGGCATGTGTTTACATAATGGACTAGCAGATGCTCATTCCTCAGAATGTGCAGATAATATACAGCTGGTGTGGTACTCACCAAACAACTATTAAGAAGAATAAATCATTAATTCATCAACAGAACAAGGAAAAGTCATGGGTAGGAAGGCCAGAATCTTACCTTAGAAAGTGGTGGATCTTTGATATACTGATATACTTGAAACGTAATGACATAACCTAACAGATACAATCTTCCCAGAATACCAAGCACCGATATAAATACATGACTGAGATGTATTCAAAGATAGATCATTGATTACAAGGCTAGAACTGGCGCCGAGCACTTACAAATTCAACTCACTAACTAATTTCCAATTCACACCTCGTTCGGCTAGCTCAGAGTTAGAACTACTGACAATTTAAGTTTACGAATCTTAAATCAAAGGCGGTTATCAATGTGAAGAGGCAAATCCTTGCTATATTTTATGGCATTAGCTTTGGTTCATCTATCCTGGTCCTAATCAAAAGAAAAAGATTATTCATGTTCATTGCAAGGAAGAAGTGAGACATTTTAATCCTTTAGAACTCATAAGTAAACACCAAATTTAGGCAACCCATACAAGTCTTCACAGCAAATAAAAGAAAGCAAAATAGCGTTGATACAAGCCCTGGTTCAATCCGCACAAAAGAAATCCCTATTTATGCAGTAGAAAAGGATGGATACAATTCAGCATACATTGAGCTTCTTCTTAGCTCCAACATGAGATTACTAATGCTGATTCAACACTGACTAGCCAGAAGTAAGCCCCTCAAAATATCGAGCTCGGAACCAGATAGAAATTCAACAGAAACACAGACAAAATGAAACATCATGGAATATATGCACAAATGCAATGTCAAAATCTCCACACTTGATACACCACGGAAGGTAATCAAACACACTCGCACACAAACTAAAATGCAAGATCAGTTCACAGTGAGCCCACCACAATGTAGTGATAATTCATCGAAGCAAGTCAATTTGCAGTCAACCTTCATGCCAGTTGAAGGATGCCAAAGAAAATTAGATAACAGTCAGAAGTTAACAAATTAAGCAATTAATTCCTACAAGTGTACTTCACTGTGGTGCATGATACATAAAGGGTTGATCTCCACGTCAAGCATACAAATGGAAGAAACTACACCCAACAGCCCATTTCTGCATCTCAATACCACCAGAATGTAACAATAGGTACCTGCAGAGCAAGTAATACCATCAATCAAAGAAACTTGTATTATTCAATCAGGAAAAGTTTTTGGAGTTATTCTCATATTGTTTGTATGACTCGAACAGAAAACAATAACTTCCAAATTTGTGCCACAAGCTCCAAAGTTGAATGAACTCAACATTATTAGACAAAACCAACATCTGAAACGAGAACATCAATAGGTAATTTGTAGTCTGATAGTGGACTTGCAACTTATATTAGAAAATTTTGGCTACACTGAGTATAGGCTAAAAGAAGAGGGGGCATATGAGGGGTTCCTCGGGTAGGAAATCATAAACATCTGACTGGCTCATAGGCAACTTATAGAAATGTACGAGCTAGCTAGTCACTACAAAAGTGAATTTGATCAAATTCATGCAGTACGAGCCTCAGGCAAGGGGCCAGGCATCATCTTATTAATTGATACTTCGTTTGATCCAAAATTACTGCCATTCTTTTACTCCGCACATCATTAAGGAGTACTTTCTGTAGCCCTGCTCTCTCTCTCAAGACTTAGCACACAAGAGAAACAAGAGCATAGATGAACACGATGGTTTTGCATGTGTTCAACTTTGCAGCTTTTCTGCTTATCTTTCCTTCCTTTTATTATGCAAAGGGAACGATCATGTCTGGTACCACGATCCCCATTTTCCGAACGTGCCATCCCATGCTCAGGCTGAGTATACAGGGCAGGATCGGGTCTACTACCTATCTAAAAGATCCTAGGAAATAGCTGATCCTAACTGAACTTAACTGACGAAAAGCCAAGACACTACTAACTAAAACTTGACACTTATTCAGGGACACGCTAGATTAACCAACAAACTCCTCCTAATCTACGTGCCTTTCACCTCGACGATGCCAATTCAACGGCGCAGCTCCTGGAACTGCACACAACCAAGCATATGTCGAGGCGCGTGTGGACGAGGTAGCGGAGGCCACCGACGATGCTGCGGTAGAGAGACGGGTCAACTGCCTCTCCGCTCCCCCCTTTGCTCAGCTTCAGTCGATGCTCCATGGGCGTGGAGGCAGTGTTGCAGCTGGCCATCCCCATTTTGTCGAGCAGTTTATCTGCGTAGGCAGATTGCTTCATCCTGATGCACCCAGGCTGCTGAATCACCTCGCTCCCGAGGTAGTAGGACAGCAGCCCTAGGTCGCTCATCCTGAAGAGCCCCATCATCTCCTTTTTGAACTCACCGATTGCCGTCGTCGACGCGTCGGTGAAGATCAGGTCGTCAACATAGACCCCGAGCAGGAGCCGCTCCCCACTCTTGCCGCGGGTGTACATCGCGTGCTCGGAGGGGCACTTGGTGAAGCCAAGCGCGACCATGCTGTTGTCTAGCTTCGAGTTCCATGCCCTTGGAGCCTGGCGGAGTCCGTACAGCGCCTTGTGGAGGCGCAGCACCTTCCCCTCCGACCCGTGCTTGACGAATCCGGGGGGCTGTGCCACGTACACCTCTTCTAGCTCGCCGTTGAGAAAGGCGGACTTCACGTCCAGGTGGTGCACCGCCCAAGCCTCCTGCGCTGCGACGGCGAGGAGCAACCGGACGGAGTCGAGGTGAGTGACGGGGGTGAAGACTTCCTCGAAGTCAACTCCCTCTCGCTGTACGTAGCCCTTGGCGACGAGACGGGCTTTATGCCTGACGATGCAGCCCTTCTCGTCCTGTTTCACCTTGTAGACCCACTTCAGCCCAATGGACTTTTGGCCGCGCGGCAAGTCCACCAAAGTCCAGTGCGCAATGGAGGACATCTCCTCCATCGCCTTGCTCCAGCTCGCGTCGCGCAGCGCCTCGGCCACACTCGCTGGCTCCTCCGCAGTGGTGAGCAACTGGCGCTCTGCCAGTCCTGGCGGCGCTTGATCGACCCCCAGGATGCCGGCGACTCGTCGGTAGCGATGTTCCTCGCCCTCGTCAAGCTCGTCGAGCAGCTCTGGGTCTGGAACGGAGGGAGGCGTGGAGGCCACGAGCGTCGCTTCGGGCGTGGACTGGTTCGGCGTGGCTGCCACAGTAGTTGCAGTGGCGGGGCTTGGCACATCTGCTTCTCCTTCAGTTGGCTCCTTCTGAGGCCTGGCGGGAGGTGCGGGCGTGGTGATGAACTCGCCCGCGAACTCCACTCCATCGGCAGCGGCAGCTGCTTCGTCCTCCTCCCACTTCCAGGTTGCTGCTTCGTCGAAGACGATGTCGCGGGAGATGTGCGCACGGCGCGTGGATGGGTCGTAGACCCTGTACGCCTTCGTCCCGGGCTCGTACCCGATGAACACCATCAGGGTGCTCCTGTCATCAAGCTTGTGGAGGAAGGGCGTGCAGACTTGACGTGTGCTACGCAGCCGAAGACGCGGGTGCTCAACGGAAGGCTTCTTCCCGTACCATGCCTCGTACGCTGTCTTGCCATCGACGCTGCGGGTGTAGGAGCGGTTGAGCAGATACACTGCCGTGGTCACCGCCTCCCCCGAAAAGGAGTTGGGAAGCTTTTTTGCCTTCATCATTCTCCGCGCCATGCCAACCACCGTTTGGTTGCGCCGCTCGACAACGCCGTTCTGCTGCGGCGCGTACGGTGCTGTCAGGTGACGCCTGACGCCGGTGTCGGCGAAGTGCGCGGCGAGGGCGCTGGAGGTGAACTCTCCGCTGCGGTCCCTGCGTAGGGCGCAGCGGGCGGCGCGCCTCCGTTTGCGACTCGGCCTAGAACCGCTTGAGTGCCGCAGCAGCCTCGTCCTTCGTCGACAGCAGCACGAACCACATGAAGCGGCTGTAGTCGTCGACGAGCAAGAGGAAGTACCGGCGCCCTCCCGGCGTGGGTGGCGTGATCGCCCCGCACAGATCCGCATGCACGAGTTCGAGCGGCTCCTCCGCTCTGAACTTGGCCTGCTGCGGGAACGGCGCACGTCGTTGCTTCCCGGCCAGGCACGCCTCGCCGGCGTGCTTGATGCTGGGCAGGCCGCGCACCAAGCCCTCGAGCACCATCCTCTGCATTGCTTCGAAATGAAGATGGCCGAGGCGTCCGTGCCAGCGCCACGGTGCCGTGTCGTGGCGGACGGCGAGGCAGACACACTGCACAGGGCGGATGGTGAGCTTGTAGAGGCGGTTGGGAGCGCGCTTTACCTTGACGACGAGGTTGTCGCGTCTGTCATGGATCGTCAGCCAGTCGTGCCTGATCCTGATGTCGCAGGTGTGCTCGTCTAGCTGCCCGAGCCTGACCACCCTGCTCCGAAGCTTGGGGATGTAGTACACGTCCCTGAAGGCGCGTTGTGGTCCTCCATCGATGTGAAGCCGATGGTGCCGCGCCCCATGATTTGTACCACGGAGCCGTTGCCGAAATGAACGTTGCCGCGCACCGCCTCGTCGAGCTCCACGAACGCCGCTCGATCTCCCGTCATATGGTTCGACGCCCCTGTGTACTACCAGGTGGAGTCGAGCGGGTCGGCTTCGGGCCCTGGGACGATCTTGACGTTCTCCTCGTTGAGGAAGATGAGCGCGCTCCGGTGTAGGCAAAAGCGAGGCTTGTGCAGGTGGTGCTGGCGTGATGGAGGCACCAGCTTGCGCGTCCTCTGTAGCAGCGGGTGACGCGGTGTCTGGCTCGACCTCCACGAGCAGCATCGCGGGATCGGCGTCATCGTCGATCTTGGCCAGATGCGCCTCCTCCCTCTTCTTCTTGCGATACTCACGGGCCCAGTGTCCCTTCTTGCCGCAGAACGGCAGGTGTCGTCTTTCTTGGACCCGCCGGAGGCGTTGGAGCCCTCCCCGGCAGATCGCTTGTCGTTGCGGTCCTTGCCGCGGTTCCTGCCCTGACGGTGATCACCGCCCGAGCCGCTGCTGCTCCCGCCGTGAGCGTCGCGCGCAAAGCGTGCACGTCACTCCTCCTCCGTGAGGAGCAGCTTGTCAGAGTCGTCTTCTCCGTCGATGGCTTCATTCTCCTCCACCACGAGCAGCCGCCCGCTCAGCTCCTCGATCGACATCGTCTTGATATCTAGCAGGGATTCAATTGACGATGCCATCTGACGGTACTTACGTGGGAGGACGTGCAGAAACTTCCTCACGGCCTTGGGCTCGTCCTCCGGATCGCCGAGCATCTCCAGATCACTGAGGATCGTGGAGAGGCGCAGCGTGAAGGTTTCCACAGTCTCGCCGTCCTTGAACGCGAGGCGGTCGTAGTCGCGGCGGCGTGTCTGGGCCTTGGCGTCGCGCACGCGCTCTGCTCCGACGCGCAGCGTCTTGATCGTGCCCCATGCCGCCTTGGCGTTGTCCTTGGCGGCGAGGACGCGCACCAGCTCAGGCGGCACGGCTCAGAGTAGAGCCGACAGAGCGGCGCGATCGTCGTGCTCGTCGCAGTCCGCTTCGTTCACGGCTTCCCACAGCCCGTGAACTTGCAGCTGGACACGCATGAGCACGGCCCAATCCGCGTAATTGGTGCGCGTCAGCGTCGGCCACTGCGAGCCGCCGGTGACGTCGCGCACCACCCTCTCCCTCAGCACCAATTCGCGCCCATGGTGCTGCCCGCGACCACGGCGAACCGGTGAGAGGGAGGCGCGCCTCGGAGATTTTGATCCCGACCCAGACGCTGTGTCCGTGGGCTTCTTCTCCCCCGCCGACGCATCCCTCCTTGGCGGCGGTGTCTTTGATCCTGCCATGATCGGCAGGCTCTGATACCACTTGTAGCCCTGCTCTCTCTCTCACGACTTAGCACACAAGAGAAACAAGAACAGAGATGAACACGATGGTTTTGCCTGCGTTCAACTTCGCAGCTTTTCTGCTTATCTTTCCTTCCTTTTATTATGCAAAGGGAACGATCGTGTCTGGTACCACGATCCCCATTTTCCGAACGTGCCATCCCACGCTCAGGAGACCGAGTATACAGGGCAGGATCAGGTCTACTACCTATCTGAAAGATCCTAGGAAATAGCTGATCCTAACTGAACTTAACTGACGAAAAGCAAAGACACTACTAACTGAAACTTGACACTTATTCAGAGACACGCTAGATTAACCAACACTTACGGCACTACTTTACTGATAACATGCTAGTAAAAGTGTAAAGCTAATGCATGTTACTAGTTATATAGCCGTGTCATTTTGATCCCTGTTTGATATGAAGTATTAAATATCCATGGTGGCCAAAATTGAAGAAATTAGAGTATTAGACTGCATATAAAACATAGCTACATATGGTTTGTACCTGCCAAATTATATTAGTGGATAGTTACATATATATGGAAATCTGGTGGGTAACAAGCGACATGTTGAGAAAATGTTTAACCGAACAGCCTTAAAAAAGAACAATCATCCACAACACTACAATGACTCCAAGAAAAACGATAAACAGAGGTATAAGATTTAGCGAAGGCATAATCTTCGAGTATCGTGTCTATCGTTAGTTCACTAAAGTATGATGGTGATCCAGAATAAGAAGGAATGTGAAAGGGTAAGCCTATAAGTCTGTATAAATAAAGGAATTCTGAAAACAAATGCTCAGTTAATTCTACTTACAACATAAGGAAAGGGTTAGTTCATTTTCTACTACTTAGCATGACAGGAGTCTCTCTTTAAGATTATGCACACAATAGAGAATGAGGAATAGTTCTAAGTCATCGGTCATTGGAGGAGCTAGAGGGAGAAGAGCCTACAGTAACATAAGGAAATGATAACAGTACATTATTTGATGGAACAGATCCGATACCTCAAAATAAATGCAGAAGATAAACTTACCTGCTCAACAAGTAAATCGTGACGGCATATCTAACTGAACAATCCTCTTAAGTATTGTGCGGAAGATCAGTTGCATCATGTCCACCACCATTGCCTGTTTCAGCAAGCATAAGAAGTAAAACAACCAATGACAATCCAAGGAAAAGGCAAACTCATAGCTGTAGTTTGTAAACACAACAGTTTTTATACATCATTAGGAATAGATAAATAAACTACAGCTACCTTCAAATTTAAAGAATATATTGAAAACATCGTAAGAATGAAGAACATGCACACTCAGACTATTAGCTGGTCAGAGTATTAAGCTTGTTTGATGCCATATCAGAAAAAAAATCATACTAATAAATGGCGCCAAAAAGTAATCATGAGTTTTCAGATTAGGTTATCTTCAAATATTGTTAGCACTAAAATGAAATGAACTCTATTTCTTAGTTTTCCCAGGTAAAAATGGACTTGCCACTCATGACACATTATCTGAAATGTGATAGAATGACTAGCTATTCATAAATTTTAAACAAATTAATCATTAATGATTTAAGATTACTAACAAGATTAGCAGAGACAATCATACTGAATGAAAGAATTAGAATTAGCTATAAAATTCCAAATATACCTATTGATTCAAAGAATTTTCATAGGGATCTCGAAGAATTTAACAAACCAACAACAATTGATTGTCAGGACTTGCACAATTTTTAAGTGAACTGCTGAATAGAGAATAAACGACTTGATACTTAATAGTATCAGCTCTAAAAGAAACCCAGCAGCAAAATTTCAGTGAGCCCTTATTAGCAATAACAATGTGCCATGATCTAAAATATATCATGCACAAAACTCAAAACCAACTCCAAGTCAGCTTTCTGTGAGCAATATAGAGTATGTTATGTTTTTTAGTGCCACACATTAAGTTATCTCCAGCAGAGAATTGAACTTGGCAATCTCCATATGTGAATACAACTAACACATATTGATTGAATTGTGACAAATTATTCACAATCCACAACCAAAAAATTAAGGAAACATACAGAAGCTGTAACAGACAAAACGCAAGAAAGACACAAGGGCCAGTATCATATCATACCTGGAAGGTAGAAGCTCATGTAGGGCAGTACGCTAAAGTATTCTCCAGGCTCATCAACCTTGTTAACCTGCCCAGATTTGAGCTTGATCGTGAATAAGCCAACACCTGAGCTAACGAAGATGACACCCACACCCTCTGCAAAGCCGACCACGATTGATTCGTTGTTGGGATTGGCAACAGGAATTGTCTTCTCCAGCTCGATGACCATGTACTGTACCCATTCTGTAGCTTCTTTTGTATCCACCTTCCTTGACCACGTATAAAGGGTGGAATCCTGAATGCAGGCAAAGCCCAGTGAAGTGTTGTCCTCCATCGCCATGAGGGTGATGTAGTACACGTCTGGTGTGGGTGGGTCAATCATGGATAAGCGATCCTTGCCCAAGTCATACTTGACGATTGCATTACCCCGTCGAACTGTGAAGTAGACTGCATCTCCCACAACGGCGGCTCGCCTAGGCTGGAGATAGGGTATGTAGTAGTGTCTTTCACGTACCGCTTGCAGCACGTGCTGGGCATAGGTTTCACAAGTGTTGTCAAGGCATACCGGCACGCTCCACGCACCCGTCTCTGATGAGTAGACGCTGGCAACTATGATCTCCGTGTGGTCATGGGTGGCCGCGAAGACGACGCGGAAGGGGCCGCCCTGGCAGTCGAGGTGGTCGCAGCCCTCGGCGGCGCAGAGCACCGCGGCGGAGTAGATGAGACAGTCGATTTCCTTGGGCTCGGGTGGCAGGCAATGTCGCTCGCCCGTGATGGGGTCCCAGACGAGGAAACCCGGCAACATGTGGATGAGCACGCGGCCGTGGCGGCAGTCGAGGGGGCGCGTGCGGCGGCGGCCGTCGGAGCCAGGATGGGGGAATTCCGGCATCGACGTGGTAGAGCAGAATCGAGCAGGCGGGTCGCCTTGGATCACCATGCGGCGGTGGAGGAGGCCGAGGAGGGGAGGGGCGCCGTGGAAGTCGCGGTAGCTGCGGCGGAAGCCGGGGTCGCAGATGATGCGGAGCCACGGCTTGCAGACGAGGGCGGCGCGGACGAGGTGCTCGGGCTCGTCCGGCGGGAGGCGCAGGAGGATCTCGGCGATGACATCATCGAGCAGCGGGGGTGGCGGCGGCGGCGGCATGGTGCTGTCTCGTGGTTCGTGTGGAAGAGCCGACATGCGACAGCACTCTGCTACTGAGATTAAAGCCCAAAGCTTTTTCTTCGGAGAGATATGATATGGAAGCCCATGATTGCTAAAAGTGAAAGCCCACTGCACACAATCGACAACCTTTCATTTCGTAGTGAAAGCCTACACACACAAATGTTCTAAAGCTCATTTAAAAAGTTCTAAAAAATACTCCCTCCGTTTCTTTCTATAGTGCCTATAGATTTTTTGCATTTGTTTCAGAATATAAGGTTGTAGCTTAGCTTTTTTTCAATTACCCCCTCCCCGCTCAGCTCCCAAATCGTTCAGCTCCCAAATTTGTTATGGTAAGTTAGAAAGATATGGATTTCTCAAATTTTACGTTGATCTCAAATCGTTCAGGTATGGATCTTGTGTAAAAAGTACTCTTGCGCTAATTTCCGTGCCAAAAAACTATAGACACTATAGAATGGAACAGAGGGAGTATATACACAGCCAATATAGGCAGATTCAAATGTATTTACTGCTGTAAAACAACTCACGTAGGTATCGAGCCAACTAACACGACAATATTTCCTATAAAAAAATCTTGACAACTTTATTTATCTTACGCTAGTGCATATAATTGACTCAAATTTCACTAGAATAATAAGACCAGCATTTATAATTTACTATTTTTGCCATATTTTTGTAAAAAGTATCACAGTTCAGCCAAAATGTGATCCAGAAACGTGAAAACAGGGTTCCTCTTAAGCTACTGCCCATAATTGATTTAATTTTGACTGGAATATTAAGGAAACCATTTATGATTTACTCCAACGTTTCAGATTTTTCTGGGTAGTGTGAAAATCTGGCCAATTTTGATTAAAAATTGATGTCGGATTAATCTTAAATTATTGCCTTATAGTGTGGACACCATTTATCAGTTACTATAAGGGCAGAAATTTGGTGCACATGAGCACCAGTGATTTCGTTTTTCAAATAAATAAAAATCATATTTTTGAGTTTCAAAGAAAAATCTACATATAGCCAATAATGTGTCTCACATATGTGTAAAATATCAATTTCAAATACTTTATATTTTAAGCTACATAAAAATGACAAAAGTGCAGATCTGAGTCGTTACTTTCAAATCTCCAAAAATATATCAGATTTTATTATTTTTGTCTAGCATAAAATAAAAACAATTTTCGGTTGAGATTTTGCATGATTGTGAGATGTATCACTAACAATCTCCAGAATTTTTTTAGATTTTTTGATAATTTACAAATATTTTTTGAAAAAAAATGGCGAGAGCACCGGAGCTCGGGAGCCAAAAAAAGCACTTTTCGTTACTATATTGTTTTGAGATTTTTTAAAAAAGTTTGCTCTTTTAGTAGCACTTCGACATCATTAGTTTGACCAACATTTGGTTAGCACTTCGATATGACCTTGAAATAAGAATGCACACATAATTCGAAATTCTAAATAGTACGTGCGGATAGGTTATGTTATTTCCATGCCATTTTCTTTGTTGTTTTTACGAGAAGAGTTAATCTGAAATTAGCTCAAGTTTCACCCGAACTATAAGGACATCATTTATGGTCTTCTGAAATTAGTTCCGGCCAAAATTTGACAAGGAAACTTGGAAACTGAATTTCCCTTAAGCTAGTACCTATAATGGGTTGTATTATTATCTGCCTATTAGGGACGAAAGTTTATCATCTAATGTAACACCTTGGGCGCGTTTGGTAGTCTGGGCTGAATTCCTGCACCACTGGCGCAGTCAGACGGGCGTCCCTCCGCGTCGCGAATGGGTCACCGGCCACTTTCAGCCCAGTATTTGGCAGGTTGTGTTGCATCGGCCCAAACAGAAGTGCATGTTGTTTGGATGCCTGGATAAAGAGTTTCATCTCTGTTCAGTCACATCACATGTGTTTGGTTGCCATTTTGGGCATCCAGACTGTGCTTCCCCTCACCACATTCAAATATGGTGACCTTACCATCACACAAGAGCTCAAACACAGGCATTAGCATAACACACACTTATACACAACGAACAGGGTACTTAGTACCTAATCCTAGCGCCAGAGTGGTAAGATGCGTACTTAAACCTGGGGGCAGACTACCCAGGTACAAAACCAATGTTCAACAGCCTCTACATGCCAACATGACAGTCATATATGCACAAAAGCAAGTGTTTAACAACCTCCTATAGAGGCCAGCACAACTACTGACGGCAAGGATCAGACAGCACCAGAGACAGGGAGTAAGCACCAGCACCTTAACGGCGAGGATCAGCATAAGCCCTCGCGATGCCTCCTGCAGCAGAAGATGCTGGAGCACGAAGTCTCCTTCCTGAAGACGACGACCTTGAAGCCGTCGTCCATAGGGGTGAAGACGATCGTGTCGTGGACGTGGAGGGTAAGCCTGGCGGCGAAGTCGCTCCATCCCTTGATGAAGCCGACGCGCTCGGCCCTCCACTAGAGCTGCACCTTCCACTCGGCAGCGCTCGCCCATGTACAATCACACTGATGTCTACGCACGCTTCTATTCCTGTAGACAGTGTTGGGCCTCCAAGAGCAGAGGTTTGTAGAACAGCAGCAAGTTTCCCTTAAGTGAATCACCCAAGGTTTATCGAACTCAGGGAGGTAGAGGTCAGAGATATCCCTCTCAAGCAACCCTGCAATTAAGATACAAGAAGTCTCTTGTGTCCCCAACACAACTAATACACTTGTGAGATGTATAGGTGCACTAGTTCGGTGAAGAGATAGTGAAATACAAGTGATATGGATGATTATAAGTAGCAATTGCAATCTGAAATAAAAATGGCAGCAAGCGAACATGTAGCAGAACTTGTTGGAAACGGTGTTTCAATGCTTAGAAACAAGGCCTAGGGATCATACTTTCACTAGTGAACACTCTCAACAATGATCACGTAATTGAATAAATAAATGCTACTCTCAAACACTCTCTTGTTGGATAACAAACACCATTCATTGTGTAGGGTGATACGTCCAAAACGTATCTACTTTCCCGAACACTTTTTGCTATTGTTTTGCCTCTAATTTGTGTATTTTGGATACAACTAACACGGACTAACGCTGTTTTCAGCAGAACTGCTCTGGTGTCTCGTTTTTGTGCAGAAATCCAACTTTCGGGAAAATCCTCGGAATTTCTTCAGATGGCCCTATTTTACCAAAATATTGACGGAGCCGAAGGGCAAAGGAGGTGGAGGCCCAAGGGCCCCACACCATATGGCGGCGCGGCCCGGGGGGCCCGCGCGGCCCTATGGTGTGGCCCCCTCGGCCGGCCTCCGACGCCCCCTTCGGACTACTTATTGGTTTCGACCCGAAAACGCACGGGGAGAAGTGGAAGTCGCCGAAACCCTCCAGAGAGCCGCCACATCGCGAAACTCCGTCGCGGGAGCCGAAGTCTCCGTTCCGGCACTCCGCCGGACGGGAATTGGAGGAGATCTTCACCGCCATCACCGCCAACGCCTCTCCATCAACCAGCAATGTTTCCCCCATCCATGTGTGAGTAATTCCCCCGCTGTAGGCTGAAGGGGATGGTAGGGATTGGATGAGATTGGTCATGTAATAGTCATAAGATTGTTAGGGCATAGTGCCTAGTATCCGTAGATGTCACTTTTATGATATTGTTGCAACTTGTTATGCTTAATGCTTGTCACTAGGGCCCGAGTGCCATGATCTCAGATCTGAACATGTTATTGATTCATGAAGATATTCGTTGTTTATGATCTTACCCGCAAGTTGTATACACATGTCGCTCGTCCGGAACCAATGGCCCCGAAGTGACGAAATCGGGACAACCGGAGGGGATGGTAGTGATGTGAGGATCACATGTGTTCACGGAGTGTTAATGCTTTGCTCCGGTACTCTATTAAAAGGAGTACCTTAATTTCCAGATAGTTTCCCTAGAGGCCCTGCTGCCACCGGCTGGTAGGACAGAAGATGTTGTGCAAGTTTCTCATTGCGAGCACGTACGACTATATATGGAACACATGCCTATTGATTGATTAGTACTTGGATACCGTTTTATTATTATCCGCAAATGCCCATGCTTTGATTGTTACATGAGTTTCTCTCATCCATGCAACGCCCGTTAAATCCGTCCCTCGTGCCTACGAGTATTTTAATCCTGCTGTTTACTATAATCACTACTCGCTGTCTTTATTTCACTGTCGCCGTTATTTCGCTATTTCCACTGCCATAAAACTGTTGCTACTCGATAAACTCTTGCGAGCAAGTTCTGTTTCCAGTGCAGCTGAATTGACAACTCCGCCGTTAAGGCTTACAAGTATTCTTTGTCTCCCCTTGTGTCGAATCAATAAATTGGGTAATACTTCCCTCGAAGACTGTTGCGATCCCCTATACTTGTGGGTCATCAAGACTATTTTCTGGCGCCGTTGCCGGGGAGCATAGCTTTATTTGGAAGTTCACTTGGATTGATATTGTTCGCTGCAAATTCTCCATTATGGGTAAACCTCGCGATACTAAGATCGCCATATTACCATCCACTACAAGAAAAGGTACAACTCGAGTACCTCTCGCTGCTCTTGATTCACCCTCTCGTGATTGATAAACTTGTTTCACCGCCACATGCTTCGCGTGCTGGTACTTCTGCTGAATCTAAAAATTCTCATAATATTGGTAATGTTTCCGCTGTGCTTGATGATAGTGGGTCATTGGGATCTTTTCTAGATGCTACAATTGCTAAGTCTAGACAAATTGAAAATACTGAAACTCCTAATGCTACTACACCTGTTAAATCACCCGAACTTGATTATTCTAGTGATGATCTTGATGAAGATTATGTAGAGCTTGATAATGATTTTATTGAAAAATGCAAGGCTACTACCGATGCAAGAAAAATTAAAAAGTTACTTGCGTAACATGCTCGTTAGATATACACCATCTCCCGATCCTAAATTTGCCACATCTCCTATAAACATTAGGGATAAAGATTATGATTTTTCTCTTGATCTATCTCATATAGCTATTGTTGAGAAAACACCCTTTTGTGGTACTGAAAAAGAAAGTGCCGTTGAACACTTGACTCGAGTTATCTACTCTTAGTGGCGTGTTTTCGATGATGTCAAGATGCGTACTTATTTTGTCGCTAAAATTTTTCCTTTCTCATTAAAGGATGATGCTAAAACTTGGTATAATAATTTGCCTCCTGGTTCTATTAAAAGTCCAACCGACTTGCGTGATGTTTTCTTTCGAAAATACTTTCCTGCTAGTGCTCAACATGCTGCTTTGCAGAGAATTTATAATTTTGACCAGGAAGATGGAGAGAAATTGCCTGAGGCTTGGGCTAGATTTTGTTCTCTTATTAGAGCTCAGCCTGACCATGATTTGGAAAAGCATGATTTACTTGATATATTTTATAGTGGACTAACTATTGAGTCTAGGGCATACCTGGATAGTTGTGCTGGTTGTGTTTTCAGGAAAAGAACTCCAGACGACGCTCGAAGAATTATTGGCTAAAATAGGCCGGAATCATGATGATTGGTCTACACCGAACCAACCCCGACACCGATAGTGAAGAAGAGGGGTATGATTAAATTGAATGATGAAGATATGAGGGAAGCCAAGAAGTCTCTTAAAGAGAAGGGTATTAAACCTCGAAGATGTGAAGAATTTACCTCCTATAGAAGATATATGTGAGACAATTCCCCCTTCATCCATGATTGAGGTACACTCGCTTCAACACTTTACTAGAGAAGATATTCCGTATTCAAAATCTCCTGCTCAATGCTTAGATGAATTTGATAATTATATTGTTAAGCAAGAAAACTTTAATATGAGAGTAGAGAATCATTTAATGGAAAATTCTCGAGCTATTAGTGAATTGCATGGTATTGTGGAGAGAACCTCCAATGATGTTAAGATACTTGTTAAACATTTTCAAATGGTTCAAACTCAAATTGATCAACTTACTAAAGTGCAAAATGACTTGTTGGGAAATAATTCTAAAGAAAAGCATGCTTATGAAGTAACAACTAGAGGTGGTGTTTCTACCCAGGATCCTCTATATCCTGAAGGGCATCCCAAAAGAGTTGAACAAGATTCTCAACTAATTAAAACTAGTGCTCCATCTAAGAAAAAGAAAAAGAAACATAAGAATGTTGTAGAATCCTCTCGAACCCGTTAATGATCCTAATAGTATTTCTATTTCGATGCTTGAAACCGAAAGTGGTAATGAACATGAGGAAGATAATGATAAGAATGATACTCTGATAAAGAAGAAATTGAAAAAGAACCTGAAAAGCATGCTAAAAATAAAAAGTACACTAAAGAAGATTTTATTACAAAGAAGCATGGTAATGAAAGAGAACCTTGGGTTCAAAAGCAAATGCCTTTTCCTGCTAAGAAACTAAAATCAAAGGAGGAGGAACATTATAATAAATTTTGTGATTGGATGAAACCTTTATTTTTGCAAATTCCTTTGACTCGATGCTATTAAATTGCCTCCTTATTCAAAGTATATGAAAGATATTGTTACTAACAAAAGGAAAGTCCCTAATGAGGAAATTTCAACTATGCTTGCTAATTACTCCTTCAATGGTAAGATTCCAAAGAAGTTGGGCGACCCAGGTATACCGACTATTCCTTGTTCCATCAAGAATAATTATGTTAGAACTGGCTCTATGTGATTTGGGAGCAGGTGTTAGTGTAATGCCTTTTTCTCTTTATAAGAGACTTGATTTAGATAAATTGATACCTACTGATATATCTTTGCAAATGGCTGATAAATCTACTCGCTATTCCTGTTGGTTTATGTGAAAATGTTCCTGTTCAAGTTACTCGGCATTGCTTGATATTAACTGATTTTGTTGTGTTGGAAATGCCCGAAGATGATAATATGTCCATTATTCTTGGAAGACCCTTTCTTAATACTGCAGAGGCTGTTATTGATTGCAATAAAGGCATGGTTACTTTCAATGTTGATGATAAGGAACACACTCGTCTATTTTCCCAAGAGGATTGATAAAGTATGTGGAGTCAATACAATTTTTAATGTGAAAACTATCAAAGTGGGATCCATTGATTGTCCTATATATGAGCCTAAAGAAGAATATCAAACTCTTGTGATTGGATCCATATCAATTCAATATAAGGTAACATGATTGATTTGAGGTTTATTTCTTCTTATGTCATATAAAATTTATTTGGTAGCAAGACTTGATCAACCTTGTTAACAAGTATATTTTATTGCATAAAAGAGCTAAACAACGTTTCTTTCTTTCTTTCTCCCTCCACTTATTTTACTTGCTTTGTAGCACTTTTGTTTTGCAATATGCTTTAGTTGTTTAAGATTTTAGAAATCATTTTCCTACGCAAGTAATCATTAATTTAATACCCGAAATGTGCATTTTTCGAAGTTCTCTAAAAATTACAAAAATTACACCGTTGGTCCTATTTTTCGACGAGGCACCTGGGAGCACCAGAGGATGACCTGTGGGGCACCAGGGGGTGCCACACCATAGGCCGGCGCGGCCAGCAAGGGGGCCGCGCCACCATGAGGTGTGGGCCACCCCTTGCCCCACTTCCTCATCTCTTTCTCCCAGCATCTTCTCTCTCCCGAAAAAACTCGCACCAAGTTCCTCTCACTCGCGTTTCTGCTCAAGAACTCGCGATTTTTCGATCTCCTTGCTCAGCCCAGATTTCTGTCTGAAATTTGGCACATTTACTCCTTGGTATGTGACTCCTGTGATTGTCCAATTAGAATTTCATTTGGTTGAGTACATCTTGAATATTTTGCTGCTGTAGATAACATGTTTAGTGAGCTTGCATGCTTGTTCTAAGTGGAAGAAATTAGTTTTGATGCATGTTTAGTACTCTAGCAAGTTCCTATAGTAGTTCCCTTCAATTACACACCTTGAAATCAAATTTTATAATGATTGTTGAAAAATTTCAGAAAATGGAAGGGAATGTGCACCAACTTAACCAAGAAGAGTTGGAGGTACAGCACGTTATGAGAGTCCATCGTGAAGAGGGAGTATACCCCTCTTATTACCCATGCACGGACTTTATGCGGAATGCAGGAATCTTGCAAGATGTGCAAACACTAATTTCCAATGCAGGATTGGGAAATTTTGCTGTTGGTGAACCTCACCAATATGCTAAACTAACGGTGTCGGTTGTGCAGGATTTCGAATTTCACCGGTCTCGAACTCGACCCCATGGTCCGGTATAAAATTTATAACAAAACTATTGACTTGCCTTTCGGTGATTTTTGCACGGCGATTAGAGTGCCGCGGTGGGGATCCTGCGAGAAGATCAGGGGAACACCGCGAGAGCTCTCAGATCTTTATACAAGGATTTGTAATGGGAGGAGCCTCTCCAATGATGGTGGTAATATTAGTAGCATTCAACATCCAGCCATCCGCTACTTTGCCTATTTCATTACAAAGTGCGTTCTTGCAAGAAGGACTGGAGGTAAATTATCCGTCCCAGACTTGGCCTTCTTAGCTGCTGCTTTGCAACAGGATAGGACTTATAATTTGGGTGCTTTAATAGCTTGTAGACTTGCTACTAACCGTGAGAAAGGAGGAATTTGTGGAGGTCTTATCGCCTCTCGCTTATTAGCTATGCATGGTGTAGGACCTCACCATTTAGATATTCCGCTTTCTATAGAGAAACTTGATGTTGTCTCCATGATCAGACATGAATTTATTTCAGATGCATCTAATTTGAACAACCTGCATTATAGGATAACTTTGTATAAGAAAAGTTGGAGTATAACTAAGAAAATTGAAAAATTAGTACGCTTGCCTGCACCTGCTTTGTTTAACCTTGATGCCGGGGACGGGTGGTCGATCACGAGAAAATGAGCTAAACGCATACATAGAAAGAGAAAGCCGTCATGCGAGGGAAGATGTGGAGGAGACCGAGGAGCATCCCGACTCTTCATCCGATGCAGCAAGCTCCTCATATCAACATCATGGTCATGTGGAGCCTCCACGATATTCTTCTGCACAGGGGCCCTATTATCACTCCATGTATGATCCACCGGCGTGGAACTCCGACCCTCGTTGGGAATGAACTCCACTTAGGCCAAAAGCCTAAGTTTGGGGGGAGGTATACCGGCATCACTCATTCTTTGCATATTATGATTGCTGGATACTTGTACATACTTGTTTAGTCTCTAGGGTGGTTTTCTAATGAGAGGGAAATGATATTTGGGGAAGTGCTGTCCAAAAACAGATTCTGGGCTGTTACCAAAAAATTCGTACGCACAGCCAGAACGTTATTTTGAGTTGCCAATTTTTGAGCATGTTCCCCAGGTTGTTATCTAACTTTCATTAGTTGAACACTTTTTGGTCTGAGCAATGGAAGATTTTTGTTATTTTCGATTTCTGTACTGCTGTCAGGATTTGGCAGATTTCTGTCATCCTGCTTTTACGTGTTTCGTTAGTTTGCATTCTTTTGTTTTCACTTTGTTTATTTCCTAAAACACAAAAAGACCAAAAATATTTCTGTTGTTTCTCTTCACCATTTGTTTATTTGGTACCTTGCTCTTAGTTTGCTTTATTTGCTATCGTTAGTTTGCTATAAGAAAACCCAAAAAGATTTTGCTTTGTTTGCTTGTTTTCTTTCGTGCTTGTTTCTAATTCGAAAACACCAAAAATATTTGTTGTTCTTCTTTGGTTTGTAAAGTTCATCATGAGTTCAATGGTCTTCGGTGGCTGGAGCGTGGTTTTCATTTCATATTATCCAAGCTACACAAGTGAAAAGGCAATAATGACGATCTACGACAATCCGATTGTGGTGAGAGGTCTGGTATGAACTCTATTTGCTTTCATTTTTGTACATATACTCATCCATATGAGCATGCTTAGTTGGTTCATGTGAGGTATATGAGAAAGTCTAGTAGTTCATGATCTCTCATGTTTAGTTCCAATTTATTAATATGAGTAGCATGTCATGGATATTTGCTTGCATTGTTTTATTCATAAGTAAGTATGGCATTGTGGTATCCTCCTCTGAATAATTCATTTATATCGACTTGGCACATGCTCACGCATGCATATGACTGAACAAAAAGTCAATTAAGCCTCGATGATTTATATTGCTTCAGAGTTCTTGTACCAATTTTATGCCTCCGTTAATTTATTTTGCCGCAAGCATGATTATGACAGTTACTGCTCTCTTGATTTGTCGCTCCCTAGTCTTTTGCTAGCCTTCACTTGTACTGAGCGGGAACGCCGCTCGTGCTTCCAAACACCTGAAAACCAAGTTGTTCCATAAGTGTCCACCATAAATACCTATGCATGGCATTTCAAACCATTCCAAGTAAATTCTCATGCGCTACCTTTAAAACTTTCAAAATGCTTCTCAATTTGTGTTAATGTTTCATAGCTCATGAGGAAGTATGTGGTGTTTAGCTTTCAACCTTGTCATTTACTTTTGACGGACTCTCATATGGACTAGTGGCACATCCGCTTATCCAATAATTTTGCAAAAAGAGCTGGCAATGGGATTCCCGAGTCCCGAATTAATTAATTTAAATAGACACTCCTCCATGGTTTGTGATTGTTGGACGGCACCCGAGGGATTCGGTTAGCCATGGCTTGTGTAAGCAAAGGTTGGGGGCGTGTCATCATCATAATAAAACTTAAATAAAAAGGCACTCCTTCATGGTATGTGATTGTTGGCCGGCACCCGAGGATTCGGTTAGCCATGGTTTGTGAAAGAAAGGTGGGAAGGAGTGCCAACCAAAAATAAATAAATGGGAGCCGCTCTTGTGAGTCCGGTTGATGAGGTAGTTAGTGTACCCATTACCATTCGTTGACAACAACAAACACCTCTCAAAATAATTTTACTCCTGCTTTACAAATGAAAAGCTCTAGCGCATGTTAATCCCTCGCTTCCCTCTGCGAAGGGTCAATCTTTTACTTTTATGTTGTGTCTCCATTCTTTCTTTGAGTACTATCTTGAGAGCACAACTGTCATTCTTAGTATAATATGCTTGTCTCAAAATATATTGATTGTGGTATAACTTTGATGCTTTTATCTTTGACAATCACTACTTCTAGTCCTTCTATGAACTCAAGAGGTGCCTCGGCATTTATGTTTTGCCGATCAAATACAGGCAAGCGAGATGCCACTTTATCATATTCTCTTATGAACATTGCAATCCTGCTTATATACATGCTTCATGGTGCTTATTATTAATTGCTGGTACCTCTCCATGATTGACATAGCTGTTGGATGATCTTATTTGCATGTATCTTATTATGAACTGCTTAAGTATTAGCCATAGCATGAGAATATATACATCATATGAGCAAATGTGTTCGTGAAAGTTCTTTTATCGCTCTGTTGTTAACTGAATTGCTTGAGGACAAGCAATAAGCTAAGCTTGGGGGAGTTGATACGTCCAAAACGTATCTACTTTCCCGAACACTTTTGCTATTGTTTTGCCTCTAATTTGTGTATTTTGGATACAACTAACACGGACTAACGCTGTTTTCAGCAGAACTGCTCTGGTGTCTCGTTTTTGTGCAGAAATCCAACTTTCGGGAAAATCCTCGGAATTTCTTCAGATGGCCCTATTTTACCAAAATATTGACGGAGCCAGAAGGGCAAAGGAGGTGGAGGCCCGAGGGCCCCACACCATATGGCGGCGCGGCCCAGGGGGGGCCCGCGCGGCCCTATGGTGTGGCCCCCTCGGCCGGCCTCCGACGCCCCCCTTCGGACTACTTATTGGTTTCGACCCGAAAACGCACGGGGAGAAGTGGAAGTCGCCAGAAACCCTCCAGAGAGCCACCACATCGCGAAACTCCGTCGCGGGAGCCAGAAGTCTCCGTTCTGGCACTCCGCCGGGACGGGGAATTGGAGGAGATCTTCACCGCCATCACCGCCAACGCCTCTCCATCAACCAGCAATGTTTCCCCCATCCATGTGTGAGTAATTCCCCCGCTGTAGGCTGAAGGGGATGGTAGGGATTGGATGAGATTGGTCATGTAATAGTCATAAGATTGTTAGGGCATAGTGCCTAGTATCCGTAGATGTCACTTTTATGATATTGTTGCAACTTGTTATGCTTAATGCTTGTCACTAGGGCCCGAGTGCCATGATCTCAGATCTGAACATGTTATTGATTCATGAAGATATTCGTTGTTTATGATCTTACCCGCAAGTTGTATACACATGTCGCTGTCCGGAACCAATGGCCCCGAAGTGACGAAATCGGGACAACCGGAGGGGATGGTAGTGATGTGAGGATCACATGTGTTCACGGAGTGTTAATGCTTTGCTCCGGTACTCTATTAAAAGGAGTACCTTAATTTCCAAGTAGTTCCCCTAGAGGCCCGGCTGCCACCGGCCGGTAGGACGGAAGATGTTGTGCAAGTTTCTCATTGCGAGCACGTACGACTATATATGGAACACATGCCTATTGATTGATTAGTACTTGGATACCGTTTTATTATTATCCGCAAATGCCCATGCTTTGATTGTTACATGAGTTTCTCTCATCCATGCAACGCCCGTTAAATCCGTCCCTGTGCCTACGGTATTTTAATCCTGCTCGTTTACTATAATCACTACTCGCTGTCTTTATTTCACTCGCTGCTGTTATTTCGCTATTTCCACTGCCATAAAACTGTTGCTATCGATAAACTCTTGCGAGCAAGTCTCGTTTCCAGAGTGCAGCTGAATTGACAACTCCGCTGTTAAGGCTTACAAGTATTCTTTGTCTCCCCTTGTGTCGAATCAATAAATTGGGTAATACTTCCCTCGAAGACTCGTTGCGATCCCCTATACTTGTGGGTCATCAAGACTATTTTCACGGCGCCGTTGCCGGGGAGCATAGCTTTATTTGGAAGTTCACTTGGATTGATATTGTTCGCTGCAAATTCTCCATTATGGGTAAACCTCGCGATACTAAGATCGCCATATTACCATCCACTACAAGAAAAGGTACAACTACGAGTACCTCTCGTTGCTCTTGATTCACCCTCTCGTGATTGATAAACTTGTTTCACCGCCACATGCTTCGCGTGCTTGGTACTTCGCTGAATCTGAAAATTCTCATAATATTGGTAATGTTTCCGCTGTGCTTGATGATAGTGGGTCATTGGGATCTTTTCTAGATGCTACAATTGCTAAGTCTAGACAAATTGAAAATACTGAAACTCCTAATGCTACTACACCTGTTAAATCACCTGAACTTGATTATTCTAGTGATGATCTTGATGAAGATTATGTAGAGCTTGATAATGATTTTATTGAAAAATGCAAGGCTACTACTGATGCAAGAAAAATTAAAAAGTTACTTGCAGAACATGCTGTTAGATATACACCATCTCCTGATCCTAAATTTGCCACATCTCCTATAAACATTAGGGATAAAGATTATGATTTTTCTCTTGATCTATCTCATATAGCTATTGTTGAGAAAACACCCTTTTGTGGTACTGAAAAAGAAAGTGCTGTTGAACACTTGACTGAGTTATCTACTCTTAGTGGCGTGTTTTCTGATGATGTCAAGATGCGTACTTATTTTGTCGCTAAATTTTTTCCTTTCTCATTAAAGGATGATGCTAAAACTTGGTATAATAATTTGCCTCCTGGTTCTATTAAAAGTCCAACCGACTTGCGTGATGTTTTCTTTCGAAAATACTTTCCTGCTAGTGCTCAACATGTTGCTTTGCAGAGAATTTATAATTTTGACCAGGAAGATGGAGAGAAATTGCCTGAGGCTTGGGCTAGATTTTGTTCTCTTATTAGAGCTCAGCCTGACCATGATTTGGAAAAGCATGATTTACTTGATATATTTTATAGTGGACTAACTATTGAGTCTAGGGCATACCTGGATAGTTGTGCTTGGTTGTGTTTTCGGAAAAGAACTCCGGACGACGCTGAAGAATTATTGGCTAAAATAGGCCGGAATCATGATGATTGGTCTACACACGAACCAACCCCGACACCGATAGTGAAGAAGAGGGGTATGATTAAATTGAATGATGAAGATATGAGGGAAGCCAAGAAGTCTCTTAAAGAGAAGGGTATTAAACACTGAAGATGTGAAGAATTTACCTCCTATAGAAGATATATGTGAGACAATTCCCCCTTCATCCATGATTGAGGTACACTCGCTTCAACACTTTACTAGAGAAGATATTCCGTATTCAAAATCTCCTGCTCAATGCTTAGATGAATTTGATAATTATATTGTTAAGCAAGAAAACTTTAATATGAGAGTAGAGAATCATTTAATGGAAAATTCTCGAGCTATTAGTGAATTGCATGGTATTGTGGAGAGAACCTCCAATGATGTTAAGATACTTGTTAAACATTTTCAAATGGTTCAAACTCAAATTGATCAACTTACTAAAGTGCAAAATGACTTGTTGGGAAATAATTCTAAAGAAAAGCATGCTTATGAAGTAACAACTAGAGGTGGTGTTTCTACCCAGGATCCTCTATATCCCGAAGGGCATCCCAAAAGAGTTGAACAAGATTCTCAACTAATTAAAACTAGTGCTCCATCTAAGAAAAAGAAAAAGAAACATAAGAATGTTGTAGAATCCTCCGAACCTGTTAATGATCCTAATAGTATTTCTATTTCTGATGCTGAAACTGAAAGTGGTAATGAACATGAGGAAGATAATGATAAGAATGATACTCCTGATAAAGAAGAAATTGAAAAAGAACCTGAAAAGCATGCTAAAAATAAAAAGTACACTAAAGAAGATTTTATTACAAAGAAGCATGGTAATGAAAGAGAACCTTGGGTTCAAAAGCAAATGCCTTTTCCTGCTAAGAAACTAAAATCAAAGGAGGAGGAACATTATAATAAATTTTGTGATTGGATGAAACCTTTATTTTTGCAAATTCCTTTGACTGATGCTATTAAATTGCCTCCTTATTCAAAGTATATGAAAGATATTGTTACTAACAAAAGGAAAGTCCCTAATGAGGAAATTTCAACTATGCTTGCTAATTACTCCTTCAATGGTAAGATTCCAAAGAAGTTGGGCGACCCAGGTATACCGACTATTCCTTGTTCCATCAAGAATAATTATGTTAGAAGCTGCTCTATGTGATTTGGGAGCAGGTGTTAGTGTAATGCCTTTTTCTCTTTATAAGAGACTTGATTTAGATAAATTGATACCTACTGATATATCTTTGCAAATGGCTGATAAATCTACTGCTATTCCTGTTGGTTTATGTGAAAATGTTCCTGTTCAAGTTACTCGAGCATTGCTTGATATTAAGCGATTTTGTTGTGTTGGAAATGCCTGAAGATGATAATATGTCCATTATTCTTGGAAGACCCTTTCTTAATACTGCAGGGGCTGTTATTGATTGCAATAAAGGCATGGTTACTTTCAATGTTGATGATAAGGAACACACTTGTCTATTTTCCCAAGAGGATTGATAAAGTATGTGGAGTCAATACAATTTTTAATGTGAAAACTATCAAAGTGGGATCCATTGATTGTCCTATATATGAGCCTAAAGAAGAATATCAAACTCTTGTGATTGGATCCATATCAATTCAATATAAGGTAACATGATTGATTTGAGGTTTATTTCTTCTTATGTCATATAAAATTTATTTGGTAGCAAGACTTGATCAACCTTGTTAACAAGTATATTTTATTGCATAAAAGAGCTAAACAACGTTTCTTTCTTTCTTTCTCCCTCCACTTATTTTACTTGCTGTAGCACTTTTGTTTTGCAATATGCTTTAGTTGTTTAAGATTTTAGAAATCATTTTCCTGCGCAGTAATCATTAATTTAATACCCAGAAATGTGCATTTTTCGAAGTTCTCTAAAAATTACAAAAATTACACCGTTGGTCCTATTTTTCGACGAGGCACCGGGAGCACCGAGAGGATGACCTGTGGGGCACCGGGGGTGCCACACCATAGGCCGGCGCGGCCGGCAGAGGGGCCGCGCCACCATGAGGTGTGGGCCACCCCTTGCCCCACTTCCTCATCTCTTTCTCCCGAGCATCTTCTCTCTCCCGAAAAAACTCGCACCAAGTTCCTCTCACTCGCGTTTCTGCTCAAGAACTCGCGATTTTTCGATCTCCTTGCTCAGCCCAGATTTACTGTCCGAAATTTGGCACATTTACTCCTTGGTATGTGACTCCTGTGATTGTCCAATTAGAATTTCATTTGGTTGAGTACATCTTGAATATTTTGCTGCTGTAGATAACATGTTTAGTGAGCTTGCATGCTTGTTCTAAGTGGAAGAAATTAGTTTTGATGCATGTTTAGTACTCTAGCAAGTTCCTATAGTAGTTCCCTTCAATTACACACCTTGAAATCAAATTTTATAATGATTGTTGAAAAATTTCAGAAAATGGAAGGGAATGTGCACCAACTTAACCAAGAAGAGTTGGAGGTACAGCACGTTATGAGAGTCCATCGTGAAGAGGGAGTATACCCCTCTTATTACCCATGCACGGACTTTATGCGGAATGCAGGAATCCTGCAAGATGTGCAAACACTAATTTCCAATGCGGGATTGGGAAATTTTGCTGTTGGTGAACCTCACCAATATGCTAAACTAACGGTGTCGGTTGTGCAGGATTTCGAATTTCACCGGTCTCGAACCGACCCCATGGTCCGGTATAAAATTTATAACAAAACTATTGACTTGCCTTTCGGTGATTTTTGCACGGCGATTAGAGTGCCGCAGTGGGGATCCTGCGAGAAGATCAGGGGAACACCGCGAGAGCTCTCAGATCTTTATACAAGGATTTGTAATGGGAGGAGCCTCTCCAATGATGGTGGTAATATTAGTAGCATTCAACATCCAGCCATCCGCTACTTTGCCTATTTCATTACAAAGTGCGTTCTTGCAAGAAGGACTGGAGGTAAATTATCTGTCCCAGACTTGGCCTTCTTAGCTGCTGCTTTGCAACAGGATAGGACTTATAATTTGGGTGCTTTAATAGCTTGTAGACTTGCTACTAACCGTGAGAAAGGAGGAATTTGTGGAGGTCTTATCGCCTCTCGCTTATTAGCTATGCATGGTGTAGGACCTCACCATTTAGATATTCCGCTTTCTATAGAGAAACTTGATGTTGTCTCCATGATCAGACATGAATTTATTTCAGATGCATCTAATTTGAACAACCTGCATTATAGGATAACTTTGTATAAGAAAAGTTGGAGTATAACTAAGAAAATTGAAAAATTAGTACGCTTGCCTGCACCTGCTTTGTTTAACCTTGATGCCAGGGACGGGTGGTCGATCACAGAAAATGAGCTAAACGCATACATAGAAAGAGAAAGCCGTCATGCGAGGGAAGATGTGGAGGAGACCGAGGAGCATCCCGACTCTTCATCCGATGCAGCAAGCTCCTCATATCAACATCATGGTCATGTGGAGCCTCCACGATATTCTTATCGCACAGGGGCCCTATTATCACTCCATGTATGATCCACCGGCGTGGAACTCCGACCCTCGTTGGGAATGAACTCCACTTAGGCCAAAAGCCTAAGCTTGGGGGGGAGGTATACCGGCATCACTCATTCTTTGCATATTATGATTGCTGGATACTTGTACATACTTGTTTAGTCTCTAGGGTGGTTTTCTAATGAGAGGGAAATGATATTTGGGGAAGTGCTGTCCAAAAACAGATTCTGGGCTGTTACCAAAAAAATTCGTACGCACAGCCAGAACGTTATTTTGAGTTGCCAATTTTTGAGCATGTTCCCCAGGTTGTTATCTAACTTTCATTAGTTGAACACTTTTTGGTCTGAGCAATGGAAGATTTTTGTTATTTTCGATTTCTGTACTGCTGTCAGGATTTGGCAGATTTCTGTCATCCTGCTTTTACGTGTTTCGTTAGTTTGCATTCTTTTGTTTTCACTTTGTTTCTTTCCTAAAACACAAAAAGACCAAAAATATTTCTGTTGTTTCTCTTCACCATTTGTTTATTTGGTACCTTGCTCTTAGTTTGCTTTATTTGCTATCGTTAGTTTGCTATAAGAAAACCCAAAAAGATTTTGCTTTGTTTGCTTGTTTTCTTTCGTGCTTGTTTCTAATTCGAAAACACCAAAATTTTTTGTTGTTCTTCTTTGGTTTGTAAAGTTCATCATGAGTTCAATGGTCTTCGGTGGCTGGAGCGTGGTTTTCATTTCATATTATCCAAGCTACACAAGTGAAAAGGCAATAATGACGATCTACGACAATCTGATTGTGGTGAGAGGCTGGTATGAACTCTATTTGCTTTCATTTTTGTACATATACTCATCCATATGAGCATGCTTAGTTGGTTCATGTGAGGTATATGAGAAAGTCTAGTAGTTCATGATCTCTCATGTTTAGTTCCAATTTATTAATATGAGTAGCATGTCATGGATATTTGCTTGCATTGTTTTATTCATAAGTAAGTATGGCATTGTGGTATCCTCCTCCGAATAATTCATTTATATCGACTTGGCACATGCTCACGCATGCATATGACTGAACAAAAAGTCAATTAAGCCTCGATGATTTATATTGCTTCAGAGTTCTTGTACCAATTTTATGCCTCCAGTTAATTTATTTTGCCGCAAGCATGATTATGACGATTCTTGCTCTCTTGATTTGTCGCTCCCTAGTCTTTTGCTAGCCTTCACTTGTACTGAGCGGGAACGCCGCTCGTGCTTCCAAACACCTGAAAACCAAGTTGTTCCATAAGTGTCCACCATAAATACCTATGCATGGCATTTCAAACCATTCCAAATAAATTCTCATGCGCTACCTTTAAAACTTTCAAAATGCTTCTCAATTTGTGTTAATGTTTCATAGCTCATGAGGAAGTATGTGGTGTTTAGCTTTCAACCTTGTCATTTACTTTTGACGGACTCTCATATGGACTAGTGGCACATCCGCTTATCCAATAATTTTGCAAAAAGAGTCGGCAATGGGATTCCCAGTCCCGAATTAATTAATTTAAATAGACACTCCTCCATGGTTTGTGATTGTTGGACGGCACCCGAGGGATTCGGTTAGCCATGGCTTGTGTAAGCAAAGGTTGGGGGGAGTGTCATCATCATAATAAAACTTAAATAAAAAGGCACTCCTTCATGGTATGTGATTGTTGGCTGGCACCCGAGGATTCGGTTAGCCATGGTTTGTGAAAGAAAGGTGGGAAGGAGTGCCAACCAAAAATAAATAAATGGGAGCCGCTCTTGTGAGTCCGGTTGATGAGGTAGTTAGTGTACCCATTACCATTCGTTGACAACAACAAACACCTCTCAAAATAATTTTACTCCTGCTTTACAAATGAAAAGCTCTAGCGCATGTTAATCCCCGCTTCCCTCTGCGAAGGGTCAATCTTTTACTTTTATGTTGTGTCTCCATTCTTTCTTTGAGTACTATCTTGAGAGCACAACTGTCATTCTTAGTATAATATGCTTGTCTCAAAATATATTGATTGTGGTATAACTTTGATGCTTTTATCTTTGACAATCACTACTTCTAGTCCTTCTATGAACTCAAGAGGTGCCTCGGCATTTATGTTTTGCCGATCAAATACGAAGCAAGCGAGATGCCACTTTATCATATTCTCTTATGAACATTGCAATCCTGCTTATATACATGCTTCATGGTGCTTATTATTAATTGTTGGTACCTCTCCATGATTGACATAGGCTGTTGGATGATCTTATTTGCATGTATCTTATTATGAGCTGCTTAAGTATTAGCCATAGCATGAGAATATATACATCATATGAGCAAATGTGTTCGTGAAAGTTCTTTTATCGCTCGGTTGTTAAGCTGAATTGCTTGAGGACAAGCAATAAGCTAAGCTTGGGGGAGTTGATACGTCCAAAACGTATCTACTTTCCCGAACACTTTTGCTATTGTTTTGCCTCTAATTTGTGTATTTTGGATACAACTAACACGGACTAACTGCTGTTTTCAGCGAAGCTGCTACGGTGTCTCGTTTTTGTGCGGAAATCCAACTTTCGGGAAAATCCTCGGAATTTCTTCGAGATGGCCCTATTTTACCAAAATATTGACGGAGCCGGAAGGGCAAAGGAGGTGGAGGCCCGAGGGCCCCACACCATATGGCGGCGCGGCCCGGGGGGCCGCGCGGCCCTATGGTGTGGCCCCCTCGGCCGGCCTCCGACGCCCCCTTCGGACTACTTATTGGTTTCGACCTGAAAACGCACGGGGAGAAGTGGAAGTCGCCGAAACCCTCCGGAGAGCCGCCACATCGCGAAACTCCGTCGCGGGAGCCAGAAGTCTCCGTTCTGGCACTCCGCCGGGACGGGGAATTGGAGGAGATCTTCACCGCCATCACCGCCAACGCCTCTCCATCAACCAACAATGTTTCCCCCATCCATGTGTGAGTAATTCCCCCGCTGTAGGCTGAAGGGGATGGTAGGGATTGGATGAGATTGGTCATGTAATAGTCATAAGATTGTTAGGGCATAGTGCCTAGTATCCCGTAGATGTCACTTTTATGATATTGTTGCAACTTGTTATGCTTAATGCTTGTCACTAGGGCCGAGTGCCATGATCTCAGATCTGAACATGTTATTGATTCATGAAGATATTCGTTGTTTATGATCTTACCTGCAAGTTGTATACACATGTCGTCTGTCCGGAACCAATGGCCCCGAAGTGACGAAATCGGGACAACCGGAGGGGATGGTAGTGATGTGAGGATCACATGTGTTCACGGAGTGTTAATGCTTTGCTCCGGTACTCTATTAAAAGGAGTACCTTAATTTCCGATAGTTTCCCTAGAGGCCCGGCTGCCACCGGCTGGTAGGACAGAAGATGTTGTGCAAGTTTCTCATTGCGAGCACGTACGACTATATATGGAACACATGCCTATTGATTGATTAGTACTTGGATACCGTTTTATTATTATCTGCAAATGCCCATGCTTTGATTGTTACATGAGTTTCTCTCATCCATGCAACGCCCGATTAAATCCGTCCACTGTGCCTACGATATTTTAATCCTGCTGTTTACTATAATCACTACTGCTGTCTTTATTTCACTTCGCTGTTATTTCGCTATTTCCATTGCCATAAAGCTGTTACTCTTGATAAACTCTTGCGAGCAAGTCTGTTTCCAGGTGCAGCTGAATTGACAACTCCGCTGTTAAGGCTTACAAGTATTCTTTGTCTCCCCTTGTGTCGAATCAATAAATTGGGTAATACTTCCCTCGAAGACTGTTGCGATCCCCTATACTTGTGGGTCATCATAGGGCTACAAGAGCACCCTCAAGCCGGAGTAAACAAGCTCCACAACTTCATAAAGGAATCACACACGATGCGCACACTGTCACCGTCACACCATGGAGAGTGAATCCGGAGTTCATATTAAAGTAACCTCTAGAGTGCATAATAGACCGTTGCAATTTAGACCGAGTACTAACATAGCATACACACTATCAACAATAGCTATGAAAGGGGGAATAGATCACATCAATACTATCATAGTAATAGTTAACTTCATAATCTACAAGAGATTACAATCATAACCTACGCCAAGTACTACATGATGCACACACTTGTCAACTTTACATCATGGAGGAGGAATAGACTACTTTAATAACATCACTAGAGTAGCACATAGATTAATAGTGATACAAAGCTCATGATCACATAAAGATCACACCATGGGAGAGAGAGATGAACCACATAGCTACCGGTAGAGCCCTCAGCCTCGGGGGAGAACTACTCCCTCCTCATCATGGGAGACAGCAACGGCGATGAAGATGGCGATGGAGTCAATGGAGATGGATTCCGGGGGCACTTCCCCGTCCCGGCGGCGTGCCGGAACAGAGATCATGTCCCCCGAAACTTGTCTTCGCGATGGCGGCGGCTATGGAACTCTTCGTGGAATATGACTTGATGATCTAGGGTTTTCGTGACTGGAAGAATATATAGGCGAAGAGGCAGCGTCGGGGGAGCCAGGAGGCTCCCTCCCCACATCTGGGCGCGGCAGGGGCCAGGCCGCGCCGCCCTATGGGGTGGGCCCCCTGCTGACCGCCTCCGACTCTTCTTCGATGTTCTGGAATCCTCCGTGGAAAATAGGGCCGTGGGCTTTTGTTTCGTCCAATTCCGAGAATATTTCTGTGTAGGATTTACGAAACCAAAAACAGCAGAAAACGAGAGCCGACGCTTCGGCATCTTGTTAATAGGTTAGTACCGGAAAATGCATCAAAATGATATAAAGTATGAATAAAACATGTAGGTATTGTCATAAAACTAGCATGGAACATAAGAAATTATAGATACGTTGGAGACGTATCACACACCTTCACCGGCGGGCCATTGTTCTTCAGCTTGTACTTGGTGATCAGGTGCTGCTCCATGTAGGGCGGCACGGCGAGGGCAAGGAGGTCGTGGCTCTCCAGCTGCACGAAGAACGCCGACACCCACGCCCTGGGACCGTGCCCCAGATCAGCAGGACGGCCGGCGTGCACCCTTGGCGCTTTGATCTGCCGGTGCGCTTCCATGAACCCTGCATTGGGGTCACGAAGCTACACCCGGACGGCTATATCCCTTGGGTCCAGTATGGGCCCTTCCGGGAAGGTTTCCAGGAAGAGCCAGTTCTGTAGATGCAATGACAATGCAAAGTGTTAGACATACTTGCGTTGTCAGCACCGGGATCAACTCCATGATGGCTATGAAAATCACAAGATCGTCATGCCAATGCCAATGTCAACCACTGTCATGGACATGACATTGTCAAGTCCATGATGGAGCATGGCAATGTCAAGCTCCATCATGGACTTACCAATGTCAAGCTCCATCGTGGACTTGCCAATGTCAAGCTCCATGATGGGGTATGCCAATGACAAGTACATGATGTTTGGCATGCCAATGTGAAGCAATGTCATGGACATGATATTGTCAAGTCCATCATGGAGCTTGCCAATGTCAAGTCCATGATGTTTGGCATGCCAATGTCAATCAATGTGAGGTATGCATGTCATGGACATGTGAATGGATCGTAGCGAACAAGAGGGGGGGGGGTGAATGGGCGCTACATAATTTTTATATCTTTTTCAGTTTTTAGCAAAGCGGAAGGTAAAGGTGATTGCTTTAGTGATGGAGATGATCCTAGTATGATCCTAGGCAAGTGCAACAAGTAAAGGAACAAGCATGATAGTAAGAGTAAGGAGCGGGACAACCGGAGGGCGCGGAGTCGAGGCAAGGATTTGTTTTCCGCAGTTCCTCTCACAAGAGGGAGTACGTCTGCGTTGAGGAGGTGCTAGTCTCACACAAGAGACTAGACGGCCACACCACGAAGGAAAGCCTCACTAGCTTCAACTCTAAGATTAGTTTTGTTGCTACGTTAATATGAGGATGTACTCTTCGTGCTCATTCTAATTGTCTTATTCTTTCCAGTGCTCCAAGATGATGATGGGTGCACCGATGCATAACCTCGGCAAGGGATGTTCCAAGGATGCTGGAGAGGGCAGTTCTACCAAGAGGCCAAGGAAAAGGCCTCCGAAGATCGGGCACTTCCATGATGACGTTGGTCCAGTCCGCTTCGCAAAGTTCGTCATGGCGCTAGGTTTGGAAACACTTCCAATTCTACTCGACTTTCGTCCTTGCATTGACACCATCCCGGAGGACAATCATCCTGGATGGTGAAGGTGAAGGACGTGAATGGCACATCTTACCTAGATCAATGATGGGATAGATTTTCCATAGCACACAACATAAAGTTAGGCTACTTCAAGGTATCAAGGGCGATATCTTCAATGTCACCATATTTGACTACAACATGACTAGGGTGAAGAGGTGCCCACAAGATGATCCAGCCCTTGCCACGATCGATGAGTGAACCATGTCTGATCATCTGTCTACCTCTCGCACTGTCCTGAACTATGTATGATCATATGTCTGTTGTTGTGAAGTTTATATTATTCTCCCATCGTAATGCACCAAAGGGTTGGTAACCTTACCGGTTCGAGAAGAGGTTATCACATCCCCGTTCAACATAAAACTAAGCATCATGTTTTGTTGGTTGACAGCCTAAAACACCCACCAAACGAGTAGGCTTCTGTTTCTCCCACCGAGCCAAAATAAAAATGTTGGCAACTAATCGAAATGCATAAACATCCACAAGCCAAATGTCAAACCATACAACTTTCGTTGGACTAAATTACATGTGGAGGAAAAACCCATACCAGAATCCAAACAGGCCCCTAGTGTTTGCTCCGGTTCGTGGAGTCTACACAAGTCGGAGGTTTGCTTGATGGTAGGAAAAGCCAGTTCAACCCTGCCGTGCGTTCGCTTATTCTCTGGACCGTCCATTCCCCGATGGACGACGCGTGACG
>NC_061513.1:68462335-68555749 GCF_022539505.1 Lolium rigidum | reverse complement strand
GCGATAACTCCAAATCATATTCGTTGCTATTAACCCGGGATTCGTTAACCCCCCTAGCAAGTAATCTTCTAATCCAGTCGCACAGATCTTCTCCTTGGGATCACAGCCCAGTCGCCTTTGGGCCCAGTCGCTTGGGCGACTGGCAGTCCACCTGGGCCTTCGTCTTCACGGCGAGTGGGACTGGCGACCCACCCCCTTGGGTGTATCCCCATCATTTATCTTATGGGAGAGACACCTCTAGTGAACTGTGGACCCCGGTCCATTCTTTTAATATTGAAATAGAAATCTGCTGCAATACTTGTTTTACTGTTTTCTCTGCAAACAATCATCTTCCACACAATACGGTTAATCCTTTGTTACAGCAAGCCGGTGAGATTGACAACCTCACTGTTTCGTTGGGGCAAAGTACTTTGGTTGTGTTGTGCGGGTTCCACGTTGGCGCCGGAATCTCCGGTGTTGCGCCGCACTACATCCCGCCGCCATCAACCTTCAACGTGCTTCTTGACTCCTACTGGTTCGATTAAACCTTGGTTTCTTACTGAGGGAAACTTGCCGCTGTGCGCATCACACCTTCCTCTTGGGGTTCCCAACGGACGTGTCAACTACACGCATCAGTGGGGCCAGACCACAGGCCGGCGCGGCCCATGGCCTGACCGCGCCACCTTGTGGTGTGGGGGCCCCACAGCCCCTTTCGCCTCCTTTTCTTCGCGAAACCCTTCGTCCCGAAAACCTAAGCTCCAGAGGGTACGTCGCGAAGAGCCACAGCCGCCTCTGCGGGGCGGAGAACACCGAGAGAGAAAGAGCTCTCCGGCGGGCGAGGAATCCGCCGGGGAAATTCCCTCCCGGAGGGGGAAATCGACACCATCGTCACCGCCATCGAGCTGGACATCATCTCCATCACCATCACCATCATCTTCATCATCATCACCTCCGTCTCCACCGCAGCACCTCGTCACCGCCGTAGCAATTTGGGTTTGATCTTGATTGTTTGATAGGGGAAACTCTCCCAGTGTTGATTTCTACTTGTTATTGATGCTATTGAGTGAAACCGTTGAACCAAGGTTTATGTTCAGATTTTTATTCATTATCATATCACCTATGATCATGTTCCATATGATGTCTCGTGAGTAGTTCATTTAGTTCTTGAGGACATGGGTGAAGTCTAAATGTTAGTAGTGAATTATGGTTGAGTAATATTCAATGTTATGATATTTAAGTTGTGGTGTCATTCTTCTAGTGGTGTCGTGTGAACGTCGACTACACGACACTTCACCATTTATGGGCCTAGGGGAATGCATCTTGTACTCGTTTGCCAATTGCGGGGTTGCCGGAGTGACGAAACACGAGCCCCTTGGTATATCGATGCGGGAGGGATCGCGAGGATCTCGAGTTTAAGGTTGTGGTTAGATTTATCTTAATTACTTTCTTGTAGTTGCGGATGCTTGCAAGGGGTATAATCACAAGTATGTATTAGTCCTAGGAAGGGCGGTACATTAGCATAGGTTCACCCACACAACACTTATCAAAACAATGAAGATTAATTAGCCGTATGTAGCGAAAGCACTAGACTAAAATCCCGTGTGTCCTCGAGAACGTTTGGTCATTATAAGTAAACAAACCGGCTTGTCCTTTGTGCTAAAAAGGATTGGGCCACAGGGCCCCCACAGGTTCCTATTTTGCCCGGAAGCATCCAGAACACCCGAGAGCCGCCAGAGGGGGGCCACAGGGCCCCCAGATGATAGGGTGGCGCGGCCCACCCCCTGGCCGCGCGGCCCTATGGTGTCATCGCCCCTTCGACCTTCTGACGCCGCCTCTTCGCCTATATAAAGGTCCCAGACCTAAAACCTCGATACGGAAAAGCCACGGTACGAGAAACCTTCCGGAGCCGCCGCCATCGCGAAGCCAAGATCCGGGGGACGGGAGTCTCCGTTCCGGCACGCCGCCGGGACGGGGAAGTGCCCCGGAAGGCTCCTCCATCGACACCACCGCCATCTCCATCAACGCTGTTGTCTCCCATGAGGAGGGAGTAGTTCTCCATCGAGGCTCGGGGCTGTACCGGTAGCTATGTGGTTAATCTCTCTCCTATGTACTTCAATACAATGATCTCATGAGTTGCTTTACATGATTGAGATCCATATGATGAGCTTTGTATCGCTACTAGTTGTGTGATACTCATGTGATGTTATTAAAGTAGTTTATTCCTCCTGCATGGTGTAAAGGTGACTAGTGTGTGCACCGTGTGGTTCTTGTCGTAGGCTATGATCATGATCTCTTGTAGATTGTGGAGTTAATTATCATTATGATAGTATTGATGTGATCTATTCCTCCTTCATAGTGTAATGTGGACGGTGTGTGCACTATGTTAGTTCTTGGTTTATTTTGCAATGATCTATTATGCTCTAAGGTTATTTAAATATGAACATTGAATTGTGGAGCTTGTTAACTCCGGCATTGAGGGTTCGTGTAATCCTACGCAATGTGTTCATCATCCAACAAAAGAGTGTATGTAGCACATAAGAGAAAGAGTTATTTATTATGCGATCAATGTTGAGAGTGTCCACTAGTGAAAGTATGATCCCTAGGCCTTGTTTCCAAACATCGAATCTCCGTTTATTTACTTGTTACTGTTGCATGTTTACTCGCTGCCATATTTTATTCAGATTGCTATTACCACTCATATACATCCATACTACTTGTATTTCACTATCTCTTCGCCGAACTAGTGCACCTATACATCCGACAAGTGTATTAGGTGTGTTGGGGACACAAGAGACTCCTTGTATCGTGATTGCGGGGTTGCTTGAGAGGGATATCTTTGACCTCTTCCTCCCCGAGATCGATAAACCTTGGGTGATCCACTTAAGGGAAAGTTGCTTCGCTGTTCTACAAACCTCTGCTCTTGGAGGCCCAACACTTGTCTACAAGAATAGAAGCTCCCGTAGACATCAAGCTATTTTACGGCGCCGTTGCCGGGGAGGAAAGGTAAAAGGTACTCACACTCCGGATCTCGGCCACTAAGCTATTTTCGCCGTTGTAAGTACTTGAAGCTATTTCCTTTAGATCCTGCAATTGCATCTTTTTGTTTCTTGATTACACTAGTTTGGCATAATGAACAACAATGAGCTTCTTATTCTATTTCCTGATTTAAGACATGGATGGTTTGATGCGAAAATTAAAAAACCTATGGAACCTTATTTGCATGCTGGTAGTAACATTAGTATGAACGCTTTGAACACCATGGTTGCTAATGATATGGAAAATTCTAAGCTTGGGGAAGCTGGTTTTGATGAGCATGATCTTTTTAGTCCCCCAAGCATTGAGGAGAAAATTTACTTTGATGATACTTTGCCTCCTATTTATGATGATTATAATGATATTGGTCTTTTAGTACCACTTTGTTATGGAGGATAAATTTGATTATGATTACAATATGCCTCCTATATTTGATAATGAGAATAATAATGATAGCTACTTTGTTGAATTTGCTCCCACTATTACTAATAAAATTGATTATGCCTATGTGGAGAGTAATAATTTTATGCATGAGACTCATGATAAGAATGCTTTATGTGATAGTTATATTGTTGAGTTTGCTCATGATGCTACTGGACATTATTATGAGAGAGGAAAATATGGTTGTAGAAATTTTCATGTTACTAAAATACCTCTCTATATGCTTAAAATTTTGAAATTGAGCTTGTCTAGTTTTCCTATGCTTATTGCATTATGCCTACATAACTTGTTTATTTACAAGATTCCTTTTCATAGGAAGCATGTTAGACTTAAATGTGTTTTGAATTTGCTTCTTGATGCTCTCTTTTGCTTCAACTACTATTTCTTGCGAGTGCATCATTAAAACTGCTGAGCCCATCTTAATGGCTATAAAGAAAGAACTTCTTGGGAGATAACCCATGTGTTTATTTTGCTACAGCAACTTTGTTTTATATTTGTGTCTTGGAAGTTATTACTACTGTAGCAACCTCTCCTTATCTTAGTTTTATTGCATTGTTGTGCCAAGTAAAGTCTGTGATAGTAAGGTTCATACTAGATTTGGATTCTTGCGCGAGACATGATTTCTTGTCTGTCACGAATGCTGGGCCTAATTCTCTCGTAGGTAAAAATTATGCCAATTTACGTGAGTAATCCTCGGATATGTACGCAACTTTCATTCAATTTGGGCATTTTCATTTGAGCAAGTCTGGTGCCTCGATAAAATCCATCTTTACGGATCGTTGCTGTTTTGACAGATTCTGCCTTTTATTTCGCATTGCCTCTTTTGCTATGGTGGATGAATTTCTTTGTTCCATTAATGTCCGGTAGCTTTATGCAATGTCCAGAAGTGTTAAGAATGATTGTGTCACCTCTGAACATGTGAGTTTTTGATTATGCACTAACCCTCTAATGAGTTTGTTTCGAGTTTGGTGTGGAGGAAGTTTTCAAGGGTCAAGAGAGGAGGATGATATACTATGATCAAGGAGAGTGAAAGCTCTAAGCTTGGGGATGCCCCGGTGGTTCATCCCTGCATATTTCAAGAAGACTCAAGCATCTAAGCTTGGGGATGCCCAAGGCATCCCCTTCTTCATCGACAAATTATCGAGTTCCTTCTCTTGAAACTATATTTTTATTCGGTCACATCTTATGTACTTTACTTGGAGCGTCCGTGTGCTTTTGTTTTTGTTTTTGTTTGAATAAATGCTTGTGTGGGAGAGAGACACGCTCCGCTGGTTCATATGAACACATGTGTTCTTAGCTTTTATTTTTCATGGCGAAGGTTGAATCTTCTTCGTTAAATTGTTATATGGTTGGAATCGGGAAATGCTACATGTAGTAATTCTAAAATGTCTTGAATAATTTGATACTTGGCAATTGTTGTGCTCATGTTTAAGCTCTTGCATCATATACTTTGCACCCATTAATGAAGAAACACCTAGAGCTTGCTAATTTGGTTTGCATATTTGGTCTCTCTAAAGTCTAGATAATTTCTAGTATTGAGTTTTGAACAACAAGGAAGACGGTGTAGAGTCTTATAATGTTTACAATATGTCTTTTATGTGAGTTTTTACTGCACCGGTTCATCCTTGTGTTTGTTTCAAATAACCTTGCTAGCCTAAACCTTGTATCGAGAGGGAATACTTCTCATGCATCCAAAATCTTTGAGCCAACCACTATGCCATTTGTGTCCACCATACCTACCTACTACATGGTATTTCTCCGCCATTCCAAAGTAAATTGCTTGAGTGCTAACTTTAAAATTTCCATTCTTCACCTTTGCAATATATAGCTCATGGGACAAATAGCTTAAAAACTATTGTGGTATTGAATATGTACTTATGCACTTTATCTCTTATTAAGTTGCTTGTTGTGCGGTAACCATGCTTCTGGGACGCCATCAACTACTCTTTGTTGAATATCATGTGAGTTGCTATGCATGTCCGTCTTGTCCGAAGTAAGAGAGATCTACCACCTTAATGGTTGGAGCATGCATATTGTTAGAGAAGAACATTGGGCCGCTAACTAAAGCCATGAATCATGGTGGAAGTTTCGGTTTTGGACATATATCCTCAATCTCATATGAGAACACTAATTGTTGCCACATGCTTATGCATTAAAGAGGAGTCCATAATCTGTTGTCCATGTTGTCCCGGTATGGATGTCTAAGTTGAGAATAATCAAAAACGAGAAATCCAAAATGCGAGCTTTCTCCTTAGACCTTTGTACGAGGCGGCATGGAGGTACCCCATTGTGACACTTGGTTAAAACATGTGTATTGCGATGATCCGGTAGTCCAAGCTAATTAGGACAAGGTGCGGGCACTATTAGTATACAATGCATGAGGCTTGCAACTTGTAAGATATAATTTACATAACTCATATGCTTTATTACTACCGTTGACAAAATTGTTTCTTGTTTTCAAAATAAAAGCTCTAGCACAAATATAGCAATCGATGCTTTCCTCTTTGATGGACCTATCTTTTACTTTTATGTTGAGTCAGTTCACCTATCTCTCTCCACCTCAAGAAGCAAACACTTGTGTGAACTGTGCATTGATTCTTACATACTTGCACATTGCATTTGTTATATTACTCTATGTTGACAATATCCATGAGATATACATGTTATAAGTTGAAAGCAACCGCTGAAACTTAATCTTCCATTGTGTTGCTTCAATGCCTTTACTATGAATTTATTGTTTTATGAGTTAACTCTTATGCAAGACTTATTGATGCTTGTCTTGAAAGTACTATTCATGAAAAGTCTTTGCTTTATGATTCATTTGTTTACTCATGTCATTACCATTGTTTTGATCGCTGCATTCATTACATATGCTTACAATAGTATGATCAAGTTTATGATGGCATGTCACTCCAGAAATTATCTTTGTTATCGTTTACTGCTCGGGACGAGCGAGAACTAAGCTTGGGGATGCGATACGTCTCCGACGTATCGATAATTTCTTATGTTCCATGCCACATTATTGATGATTTCTACATGTTATATGCACACTTTATGTCATATTCGTGCATTTTACGGAACTAACCTATTGACGAGATGCGAAGGGCCGGTTCTGTTTTCTGCTGTTTTTGGTTTCGAAATCCTAGTAACGAAATATTCTCGGAATTGGACGAAATCAACGCCCAGGTTCCTATTTTGCCCGGAAGCATCCAGAACACCCGAGAGCCGCCAGAGGGGGGCCACAGGGCCCCCAGATGATAGGGTGGCGCGGCCCACCCCCTGGCCGCGCGGCCCTATGGTGTCATCGCCCCTTCGACCTTCTAACGCCGCCTCTCCGCCTATATAAAGGTCCCAGACCTAAAACCTCGATACGGAAAAGCCACGGTACGAGAAACCTTCCAGAGCCGCCGCCATCGCGAAGCCAAGATCTGGGGGACAGGAGTCTGCGTTCCGGCACGCCGCGGGACGGGGAAGTGCCCCGGAAGGCTCCTCCATCGACACCACCGCCATCTCCATCAACGCTGCTTGTCTCCCATGAGGAGGGAGTAGTTCTCCATCGAGGCTCGGGGCTGTACCGGTAGCTATGTGGTTAATCTCTCTCCTATGTACTTCAATACAATGATCTCATGAGCTGCTTTACATGATTGAGATCCATATGATGAGCTTTGTATCGCTACTAGTTGTGTGCTACTCATGTGATGTTATTAAAGTAGTTTATTCCTCCTGCATGGTGTAAAGGTGACTAGTGTGTGCACCGTGTGGTTCTTGTCGTAGGCTATGATCATGATCTCTTGTAGATTGTGGAGTTAATTATCATTATGATAGTATTGATGTGATCTATTCCTCCCTCATAGTGTAATGTGGACAGTGTGTGCACTATGTTAGTTCTTGGTTTATTTTGCAATGATCTATTATGCTCTAAGGTTATTTAAATATGAACATTGAATTGTGGAGCTTGTTAACTCCGGCATTGAGGGTTCGTGTAATCCTACGCAATGTGTTCATCATCCAACAAAAGAGTGTATGTAGCACATAAGAGAAAGAGTTATTTATTATGCGATCAATGTTGAGAGTGTCCACTAGTGAAAGTATGATCCCTAGGCCTTGTTTCCAAACATCGAATCTCCGTTTATTTACTGTTCTGTTGCATGTTTACTCGCTGCCATATTTTATTCAGATTGCTATTACCACTCATATACATCCATACTACTTGTATTTCACTATCTCTTCGCCGAACTAGTGCACCTATACATATGATAAGTGTATTAGGTGTGTTGGGGACACAAGAGACTCCTTGTATCGTGATTGCAGGGTTGCTTGAGAGGGATATCTTTGACCTCTTCCTCCCTGAGATCGATAAAACTTGGGTGATCCACTTAAGGGAAAGTTGCTGCTGTTCTACAAACCTCTGCTCTTGGAGGCCCAACACTGTCTACAAGAATAGAAGCTCCCGTAGACATCAGCCACTCGCTGCAATTATTTCTCTCGCATTTTACTTGTACTTTATTCATCTGTTACATCAAAACCCCCTGAATACTTGTCTGTGAGCATTTACAGTGAATCCTTCATCGAAACTGCTTGTCAACACCTTCTGCTCGTTGGGTTCGACACTTTTATTTATCGAAAGTACTACGATACACCCCCTATACTTGTGGGTCATCACTCCTCCTTGAATCCCGGCAGCACGACGGCGTGGTGGCGGTGTCGATGGAGATCTCCGGCGGAGCTTCGCTAAGCGTTTGCGGGAGAGGTGGAAGAGGTGGGGCGGCTAGGGTTTGGGAGAGGGTGGCCGGCCACTTAGGGGGTGCGGCCAAGCTATGGCTTGAGGTGGCCGGCCCCCTCCCCTTGTCCCTCATTATATAGGTGGAACCCCCAAGTGTTGGACTACAAGTCTTCGAATAAGACCCAAACCCAAAACCTTCCATGTGTAGGGAAACCTACCCAAGGTGGGATTCCCACTTGAGGTGGGACTCCAACCTTTCCATGAGGGGGGGGGGGGTGGCCGGCCACCTTAGGTGGAGTCCACCTGGGACTCCACCCCCTAGGGCTGGCCGACCATGCTAGGTGGAGTCCCTGCGGGACTCCGCCTTCCATAGTGATTTCTTCCGGACTTTTCTAGAACCTTCTAGAACCTTCCATAAATGCACTAGATCATTTCCAAACTTGGAATTTGACTTCCTATATATGAATCTTATTCTCCGGACTATTCCGGAACTCCTCGTCATGTCCTGGATCACATCCGAGACTCCGAACAAAACTTCGAACTCCATTCCATATTCAATATCTACTAATACGACATCAAACCTTAAGTGTGTCACCCTACGGTTCGCGAACTATGTAGACATGGTTGAGATCTCTCTCCGACCAATAACCAATAGCGGGATATGGAGATCCATAATGGCTCCCACATATTCAACGATGACTTAGTGATCGAATGAACCATTCACATACGATACCGATTCCCTTTGTCACGTGATATTTTACTTGTCCGAGGTTTGATCATCGGTATCTCTATACCTTGTTCAACCTCGTCTCTTGACAAGTACTCTTTACTCGTACCGTGGTATGTGGTCTCTTATGAACCATTCATATGCTTGCAAGCTAATATAGATGACATTCCACCGAGAGGGCCCAGAGTATATCTATCCGTCATCGGGATGGACAAATCCCACTGTTGATCATATGCCTCAACTCATACTTTCCGGATACTTAATCCCACCTTTATAACCACCCATTTACGCAGTGGCGTTTGATGTAATCAAAGTACCTTTCCGGTATAAGTGATTTACATGATCTCATGGTCGAAAGGACTAGGTAACTATGTATCGAAAGCTTATAGCAAATAACTTAATGACGTGATCTTATGCTACGCTTAATTGGGTGTGTCCACTACATCATTCATATAATGACATAACCTTGTTATTAATAACATCCAATGTTCATGATCATGAAACTATGATCATCTATTAATCAACAAGCTAGTTATACAAGAGGCTTACTAGGGACTCATTGTTGTTTACATAACACACATGTATCAATGTTTCGGTTAATACAATTATAGCATGGTATATAAACATTTATCATAAACACAAAGATATATAATAACCACTTTTATTATTGCCTCTTGGGCATATCTCCAACGATGGGTCCCCCTTGGCCCCCCTCCGGCTCTCCTTCGGTGTTCGGAACATTCCGGGGAAAATAAGGCCTTGGGCTTTTGTTTCGTCGAATTCGAGAATGTTGCCCGAACAGCTTTTACGGAACCAAAAACAGCGAGAAAACGGAGACTGGCACCTTGGCATCTCGTTAATAGGTTAGTTCCGGAAAATGCATAAAATCATTATAAAGTGTGAGCAAAACATGTAGGTATTGTCATAAAACTAGCATGGAATATCAGAAATTATAGATACGTTGGAGATGTATCATTCTTCAGCTTGTACTTGGTGATCAGGTGTTGCTCCATGTAGTGCGGCACGACGAGGGAAAGGAGGTTGTGGCTCTCCAGCTGCACGAAGAACGCTGGCACCCGCGCCCTTGGACCGTGCCCCAGATCAGCAGGACGGCCGGCGTGCACCCTTGGCGCGGTGATCTTCCGGTGCGCTTCCATGAACCATGCATTGGGGTCACGAAGCTGCACCCGGACGACTATGTCCTTTGCGTCTAGTATGGGCCCTTCCGAAAAGGTTTCCAGGAAGAGCCAGTTCTCCGGGATCAACTTCATAATGGCGATGAAAATTTCAAGATCGTCATTCCAATGCCAATGTCAATGATGGACTTGCCAATGTCAAGCTCCATCGTGGACTTGCCAATGTCAAGCTCCATGATGGAGCATGCCAATGACAAGTCCATGATGTTTGGCATGCCAATGTGAAGCAATGTCATGGACATGACATTGTCAAGTCCATCATGGAGCTTGCCAATGTCAAGCTCCATCATGAACTTGACATTGTCAAGTCCCTCATGAAGCTTGCCAATGTTAAGTCCATGATGTTTGGCATGCCAATGTCAAGCAATGTGCAGACCTCACCACTTCACATGCAACGCACACTGACATGGATCCTATCTACATGCACATCAATCGGAGCAGCTACAATGTCATCGACCACATCCACATTAGCATCTATCAGATAGGGAGGGATTGAGAGTGCTTACGATGGAGTGGTGTGAAAGCGGCCCTGACTGAGGAGGAGGCCACGCACCGGCACCGACATGTTCTCGAGGAGGTCGCACTCCAAATCCAGGTGGAGATGGAGGCGGAGCAGGAGCACCCGTCGGCTGGTAGGGCGCTGGAGCCGCGGTCGGGAAGCGAGGCACCGAGGGAGCTGTCGGATACCGACGAGCACGTGGTCGCCTGAGCTATCAACCAATCTCAGCAATGGGCATTACTAAATGAACATCTTCAGATATCAGCTGCATAAAGTCTATCCATTAAACCAGTGAGAAGTCTGTAACCTTTCCGTAATGCTTGCTCTGTTAAGGTAGCCACTACATCATCTGACTTGTATCCATCGACTTGCACAATCTGAGTTTATCATTTAAAAATAAAATAGCATCCGAATTGTACCAAGAATAGCAGCAGAAAACCTGTTAGCGAGGAGTTTTTTTTTTATCCTATAAACGAAAGAATATGAAAAGGCAATAATTTAAACCAGAGATAGTCTAACACACCAGTTAACGCATAGACATATACTCTCATATGCAATACCTCAAGGTTTTAAATCTCAACATGAAGAAATCATATATCCTTTTGCTATCCCTGCGGTGTGCACATCAAGAATTAAAAACTCACCAATGAGACCGAGTGGGAAATGCAGCTCAGTTAACTTAAATACATCGGAACACTATGAAAAAAAGTTAACACTTTTTTCTTGAGGTTCTGCAAAGGCTCATACTTCTCGACTGGATAAATCTCCACAACTAATCCTGAACCTATTTAATCTTCCATGGCAAGCTCAAGACCTCTGCAGCTAGATTTTAGAAATAAAATACATGAAAATAGTACAAGGCACAATGTTCCATGCACCAAGAAAGCATATTATGATAAGAAATCTTTCATCTGTACTACAGATAGCTAGCATATTATGATATATAAAATTCAAGGATCGGATACTATTGCAAGAGAAATCTTTTACTCAATGTATGAAGAAAGATAAAGTGAATCTCTCATAAACTGTAACGGGATTCCATTGATCGAGTCTATTGGTCATCAGTATAAGATTGAAAGTGTCATCACTCCAATTGGAGGTTACATGCAGCTACGGGGGATGTCGATCGGGATTTGGTAACAACCGAAATACCTGGCTGTGGCTGTCACTTCCCTGCGGCCGCGACACAACTGGGCGGCGGTGGCGGTGAATGGATGACACCGGGCGGACGACAACGTCAGTGCGAGGACGGACTTGTGATGGATATCCTACTCGTTTGGGATCACGCAGCGGGAACAACGATAGAAGCGGGGACGTGGTAAAGGGCATTGACGGCGCTCTGCGGGTAGGCGCTTGTGTGAGCAACGGCGGCGCATGGCGGACCTCGAGGGGACGGTGTAAGATGGTGGGCACCTAGGGATGGTCTCGCGGGGGTGGGCGACCGGGGGTGCTTGGTGTGCTAATGGGACGGATGCATCAGAGAGGGCCTGCTGGAACCCCGCTGCTCGTGAAGGTGAAATTCCAGTTGCAACCGTGGGCGGAGAGTGGGTAGAAGGTGGTGCTTATCGTGGGCGGAGAGCAAATATGGTTGACTGTGCGGAAACTAATATCTGATCGATTCCTTTGTATGGCTAATTAGATATAGAGAAAGGAAATGCTATTACAACTAATTAAAAAGAAATTGCTTTCTTTGATCCAGAACGCGGGAGTGAAAAGGTGATCTAACGAAGCAAAGATTCGAGATTAGATCAAACGGTCCGGATGCTTTCAATCTCCTTCACCAAACACATTGTACGACTTACGACCAACTCCAATATAATAGTATAGAATAGTAAAGAAGATTACACACAAGAAAAAACAAATACAAAAAGGTACAAAAAAATTAATAAAATCCTACCTAGTTGATAAATCAAGCCTCGTTGCTTGCATCTAGCGCCATGGTAAAAAAAACCCATTATTCCCCTAGCCCAAGAACAAACGAAAACCCTACAAACTGCCAAATAAGCTGAGCCAACAAGGATACTGAGTCAGGACCAACTAACGCTTCTTGGCTACAAAATTAACTGAACGGCCGAAAACAATGCGCGCGTTAACTTGTTTCTCGGCAAACTGAGAGTTATGTTTGGTAGCTCGTGTCAACCAGGAAAATCCCATCCCAACTAAGATTTTCGGTGAAACACATCTCAGCTATGCCTATCTTTACCTACTAACAAAGGAAGTAAGGTTTCTCCCCAAAAATTTCGTCCGTTTTTTAATTACCCTTTGTTTTCAGTTGAATTTACAAGCAATGCCACCGCCCATGTTACATAACGATTCGTTTAGTCGTTCGCGATCGATATCCCTCCACGGCTCCACGCCTTGGATTTCAAGGATGACGCGTTACGGATGATTGAGGTGGGCTAATCTTAATGGGCTACATCGATGTACTGTAAAAGCAAAATCGTGATGGACCTCCTCCCGATTGGTTTCGTTGTAAGCCTTCAGCTAAGGAAGGTTCACACAGGTATAGTACCACCTCGCTTCCATATGGAAGGTTCCACCGATTTATATACAGATTTTTTCTGGGTTATACCAAGTTGCCTTGAAACAACAAGAATATACATGGCTACATGGGCCAACGATATTGGGGGCGGATTAAAATGAGGAATTGCATTCTCGGAGGTATGAGTAGGGAAAGGGGCCAAATTAAGCGAGGAATTGCATCCTCGGGTGCATGAGAAAGGAAAGAATTAAAAGGATGAATTGAATCCCTCGTGGGCACGAAGAAGGAAAGGAAATCAGACGAATTAGAGAAGTCACCGTGGCATAAGAAATCCAAATTGAAGAAGTAAATGTAAAGGAGACGATTGAGGTGCACTCACGGACAGAAGTTCACTTGGGATTTGGGACACTCTGCCTAGGAGCTTTGAATTTTTATTTGGTTTTTTTACCTTACCTTTCTTTTTACACTATTTTCATAGAATGAGGGAAAATAGTATCGAATATTTGCAAAATTTTGTGATAGATATTTTTCAACACATATAAATAACATTACATCAACACTAGAATAAAATAACAAAAAGTAGGGTTTGCAAAAAAAATATTAGCGTTTAGCAAGATCATGACAAAAACATGAATGCCACGATGCCATAATGCCAAATTGAGATAAAAATAAAATATAACTACAACATTAACTTGGATGAGGAACACATTTAATAACCCTACGAGTATTATTTTAGATTACCTGCCAGCGTCATCTAATCAGGCGCGAAGTTTTTTCTATCATGTTGCAACTCACATGCATAATTACTATTAAGGTTAGAAAAATTGTTTGTTAGATTTAATGTGGCTGTCTCAATGCACGCATTTATATACCATATAATAGCTATGTTAATTAAAGGCTCATTATATATTTTTGGGGTAAAGATATAAAAGGATATCTTTTTGATTCAACGTGACGCCGTGGCAACGCACGGGTCTTGTACTAGTCTCATATAAAAAATGCCTATCAACCAGGCCAGGTTGTCAAAGCAAAGTTTCACAACGCAGCCAAGCTGAATCCATCCAGCAAAGTTTCTCGAGAGACCCGCAAGCGTACTCCTAGACCTGAGCCTGCCTCCTCACTTTCCTCTGGAACAAAATCCCACACAACTGAAACGCACGGCCCCGCGCCCTCCTCTGGCCACTGCCCGCCGCCCGCCACCGCCCCCTGGTCGCCGTCTGCCACCTGTCGCCGAGCTCGTGCCGACACTCTCCTCCCGCGCCTCCTGCAGTTCCTTCCGATCCCGAGCTCTCACCATACAGGCTAACAAACAAAGTATCAGTTCGTTTTTTTCACCACATACAGGCTAACAAATACAGTACACCACAAAATCTTAGGTTAGCTTGTATGAGGTGAGATATTTTAAGTTGGAGAGTGGATTTAAATTAACCCGGGCTACCAAACACGCACAAATCGCATTAATGGTAGGAAAACTATACACGAACCGGTACGGGAAAGACCCAGGCGATCAGGTGGCGGCCTAAAACCCATCTAGGGTTTCGTCCCTCTCGTCGGCGACGCTGCCGGTCCACTCCGCCTCCGGTGGCCTTGGGGCCTTGGAGGTGTGGCGGACCGCAGCCTCTCGCCGGCGGGAAGGTTTCAGTTCTTCGTTTAGTTTGTTCTCGGTGTCTTCTTCAGGATGGTGAGGCGACGGCTACTTCCTAAAATCAGAATAAGGTCCTCCCCGTCCTATCCTCGCTCCGGTGCTGCATCTAGCGTTAGCGAAGGCCGTGTGGAGTTGTGTGTCCGGCGAATCTCCCGAGATCCGGTCGTCTCTCGTGTTCGATTGTGTGGTTTCAGGTCAGTCTCTTCCGATGTACGGTTGTCATCATTGGCGATGGTTGCTTGCTGCGGTGCGCTGGTCCTTTGAGGCCTTAGCACGACGACTTCCCGTCTGTCTACTACAACAAGCTCTACTACGACAAGCTTTGCCTGGCTCCGGTGATGGAGGGGCGAGGACAGCGGCGCGCATTCGGCTCGTGCTAGTGTCCGTAGTCGTCGCTAGGTGGTCCAATGACCTTTTTGTAATTTTTATTACTTTTAGACATCTTTGTACTACTGTTGATGATTATTAATGATCGGTGGAATTTTCGAAAAAAAAAATGGTAGGAAAGCTAGTTCGGCTCTGCCGTGCATTTGCTCCAGCTCTGGGCCGTCCATTTACCCGATGGACGACGCGCGAATCGTGCAGCCGGTCGTCGCCTGGCCGGCCTTGCATCTGAAGGCAACGCCCTACTCTCACGTGCCTCACGTGCCCTCCGTCGTCTCGCCCCGCTACTCCCCACCGCAGCAAGCAAAGCAGGCCGGCACGCACCCGCAAATCCTCAACCCCCACTCCCCTACCCGCGAGGGCGCGAGATCTCTCTCCCTCCACCCACCGTCTACCCCCCAGATCCACCTCGCCGACACCGCCAGTCCACGCCGCCGACGCCGCCGCCGCCGCCATGTCGCACAACTACGGGGACACGATCCCGCTGAACGCGTCGTCGGCGCAGTCCGACATGGACGAGATCGAGAGCCTCATGTACGACGCGCCCTCCTCCACCGCCACCGTGCTCCCCGCGCGCCCGCCCTCCCCGCCGCGCGCCTCCATCCCCATCTCCAGCTCCCCTCCCCCGCCCTCCTCCAAGCCGCCGCTCCCGACCTCCTCCATCCCCATCTTCGTGCCGCAGGCGCCGCCCTCCGCCGCCAACGCCCCGCCAGCGTCCGTCTCCGTCGCCATCGCGTCCGACGGCTTCGGGGCCCCGCCCAACACGCTCACCGAGCCCGTCTGGGACACCGTCAAGCGCGACCTCGCGCGCATCGTCAGCAACCTCAAGCTCGTCGTCTTCCCCAACCCCAACCGCGAGGACCCCGGCAAGGCGCTCAGGGACTGGGACCTCTGGGGCCCCTTCTTCTTCATCGTATTCCTCGGCCTCACGCTATCCTGGTCCGCCACCGTGAAGAAGGTACCTGCTATCCATCCCACAGCCAGATCTCCTGGTACCCTTTGCATCTACATGACATGTTTTATAGGTAAGGTAGATCGGGCTGTAGATTACTGCACTACATGGCATGTTTCATGGTTTATTTACTTGGTGGCAAGCATCTGTGATTACATTCCGTTGCAAGCTCGATGTTGCTCTTGGGATAACCGAATCTGAGGTTGTAATCTTAGGTGTCAGACTGGCTTAGAACAGCCACTCATATAATACTGCATCTAGTTAATTTAGACGTGTGAATCATCTACCTGTCCTCACGTCCCTTAATTTTGCGCATTGATAATTGTTGTCATCCTAAAAAAGGGATCCTGCTATAACTGATGAATTCTATGTTATCAGTTATTCAGACACGGCTCGTGCAATATGTTTTTACTTTCTTTGTTCTTATGATGTGCTTAAGTAATTCGCTGGCATATTTACTCCCGCCACCTGTCATCCATTTCTCGTAAACCAGAATTATCTAGTGGACCAGTTGTAGGTTTGTGCTGAGCTGCGAAGCTTCTATGTACCATTACGACAAACTAAGTGGCGTTAATACGGTATAGCTTACTGGACATGCGCGCAAAACAGCTACATTCTCGTGCAATACATATGCATCCTTGTGAATTAGAATGTGTAGTCTCACTTATAAGATTGGTGCAACAAAAAACTTGCTTCTAGAACTTGTTTTACATTCTGTGATGTACTAATTTTGCACACATAGTGACAAAGCAAATTAGTAGAGCTGCTTTTGGGTAAAATATGATCTCAATTGGTAATAAATCCAGAAGGCTGTGCTAATTCTGCATGGCTAAGCGTATAATCTGCTCTTGAGCTCGCAGTTATATTTTCTGACATCGTACACCCGGAAGAAGTCAAAATTTGATTCTTCGACGTTTTCTCTTGCAGAAATGTTGTTTTGCATTTTTAAATATAGGTTTGGTGGTTGTCCTGAATGAGCAGAAAATATGCGAAAATATATCTTCAGGTTCTGTTCCTACCATGTTTACAGTGTAACACATGTCATTGAATGTGGCGTTTATTGTAAATAAGTGCATGCTATGGAAGAAAGCATGGTGGTTCCCTTATTTCCTTGTAGTTTTCAATGTTACACTGAACAATTGTAGTTAGAAACTGATGAACCATTCACTTTTCAACTTTCGGTGGTTTTCCTTTCTCTGTGTTGTCATGTTAGCATTGTTACACAATTTTCCACATAAGCAGCCAATACTTATGTGCGGTCCTCCCTTATAGTGGTCCTCCTATCGTTCTAGTTTACAGTTTATCTTTGTTTCCTTCTGGGCAAAAGTGCTGATTTCTGTGTCATCTCTATTTGTAGTCTGAAGTATTTGCTGTTGCATTCGCTGTCCTGGCAGCTGGGGCTATAATTTTGACACTAAATGTTCTGCTTCTGGTAAGCTCTCTCTCTCTCTCTCTCTTGCTATACTAATATGCACACTTGCTTAATCTTACTGTACCTACTGTGACATTTTGGAATGATTTCTTGCTGCCAACCTGCAGGGTGGGCACATCATCTTCTTCCAAAGTCTAAGTCTTCTGGGGTATTGTTTGTTTCCCCTGGATGTTGGAGCCCTAATTTGCATGCTGAAGGACAATGTCATACTAAAGACCATCGTTGTGACAGTCACATTGGCGTGGAGCTCCTGGGCTGCCTACCCATTCATGAGCGCTGCAGTTAACCCAAGGAGGAAGGCTCTGGCACTATACCCTGTATTCCTCATGTATATCTCAGTGGGGTTCCTCATAATTGCCATAAATTAATCCTTGGGGTCAGCAACTGTAGTTACATCTGAAATGTTGAGAATCTTCCTCATTGAACAAGCGGAATACAGACATGTTTTAATAGACACTATCCCCCCTAAGGAGTCGTTGCTCGTTGTTTTGTTGAGATTTTGGCCTTCACATGACCAAGAGGCATAAGGCTGTAAAATTAGTTGAAAAGTCTATAAGGGTTGACTGTTGTAAAGGGCATCTTGGCTTTGGACCACGTAATTGACTATATATCAAACTTTCTTCAAACATGGATTGTTTGCTGTTTCAAGTAAACTAGAGAATTCATCTGGTTATATGCTCCATCTTTTATGTTGGAGGAGAATATGGCTTTATCTTGAATGTTCATCGTTCTTCCAATGTGCGCCTTAATATGTAACTTGCTCTACCATCTCTGTTGATGTCTGGCTTTTCTGCTGTACCTAGTTGTGCCTTTTTCTGTATGTGTTGCATACCAGGGTCTGCAAACCTTGTGTACACGGGTTACATGTTGGACACTAGTTGCGTTGGTCTTGGGCACAGCCCGACTCTCTGGAGGTGATACAAGCTTGCGATGGCACCATTGAAGTCGTCCATACTCTTTGGAGTTGATATACAGGGTTGCAACGGCACCATTGAGATTTGGGGCGTGCTTGGTAGCCTAGTTTCGCCTTGGCTCATATTGGGCCAGCATTTTTTTGCTCTTTTGGTTGCTTGGCCTTGCTCATATTGTTGCAAAAATTACTTCTCAGGCCTTGAGGAACACCTGGATCGTCCGTTTTTAGTGAGCCACCCTCGTCTCCACACAAATTGACAACGCCGCGTTCCGCAGAGCCACCATGGGAAATGGCGCGAGCTGGCGCGGAATGGAGAAAACTCGGCGAGATGAATTCGGTCACCGCGCTCCAAATTTCGCCACCGTATATAGGGGCAACTGTCTCACCGCCAAATCCAAATGCCCCATTTACCCCCATTTCGAGCTCATCTACCCTTCCTGATCTAGCGACATGGCCGACTCTTCCTCACCCACACGGTCGGCGAGGCTGGCGGTGACGACGTTGGTTGTGGCGGAGCCTACTGGCCGCGGATTATCGTCTTCTTCCTCTGCGTCGATCACTCTGGTTGTTGTAAGCTTCTGCAACCCTAGCCTTAGATCTAGATCTTTTGGGTACACAGGGAGGTCTGAAAGAATCCATTGTAGGCCATTTCTTCGTCGCCGGTTGAGGTTGTCGAGGTTGCATCTGAGTCTTCCACGGGGACGGTTGTCGCCTCTTTCTTTTCTCGTAGTTCATTGATGTGGTAGTGGTAGTTCATTGATGTGGTAGTGCTTAAGGATGTGGATATGGATGTGGTAGTGGTAGTTAATTGATGTGCTAACGCTTAGGTACGTTCTTCTGGTGTTTGTCATGTAGCCGGTCATACCATTGGCCTTCCCTGGTCTTTGTGCTCCAACTGTCAGTGCTCATCATTGTCTGTTTTCAAGCAAACCGGCTATGGTTTGGAAACCTGATATTTCAAAGTTTGTGCTGAATCGGTTGGTTGAGCTTGTCCATAGTGGCGTCTGTTTTAACCTGAGATTCAAAGAGGAGCAGATGAAGAAGGTAGTTGCTGATGTTCTTGCATTCGCTGGCATACATATGAGCACTCTTCAGATCTACAACCACATCGGAAGGTGGAGGATGAAGTGGAGCGTCATAATCAAGATAAAATCCGATCGTACTTTGGACTGGAGCGAAGATGGTTGCTGCTCGTATGCTGCTGATGAAGAGACGACACATGAGTATATTAAGGTAGTAAGCTTCAATGAGTTTCTTCATAGATCTGAAAGTATGTCATTGTCATCCGCACTAACAGTTGTTCCTTTTGGATTGCAGCGCTAACCGAGACATCGTCACTACGTCGGGACCCCGATCACGAACTATGCTCAGATGAAGACGATCTCCACGCCCAGGTTTGTCTGCAGGGCGCAACTGTTCCAACTTGCTTGCGAGGGCAATCGACTACATTGTAGATAATGAAGAAGAGTCTGCCGAGTACCGTCAGCTGCAACCATCGGAGAGGAGTAGCTGACTTAGGACCTGGCTACGCAAGTAGTTCCTGCTTAGTGCTTCTGCTTCCTTCGTCATGATCTGCTGATTTTGGGAGATGCTCTCGTATCCCTCCATTAGCTAGGACTTGCTTGAACCTAATCCTCGGTCTGTAATGATGAACTTGTTCGAGGTGGTATATACTAACCCCACGTGTGATGAACCTGTGATACATCACGGAGTATAATTGTTTTGCTCGTGATGCATCGCCCAGTAGGATAAGTACTTGTTGTGTATTACCAACAACTTTTGATGAACTGAATCTAACTAAATGTGTTGTTATTCAGTTAGCAGTACTGGGTACGTAACCTCGCCGCTCTAAGGAAAGGGGTTACCAAAACACGGTCATATCTGCAACAACCAAAGAGGGTGTGTGCTGCATGAGCAGGACATAAATACGTCTGTGCAGGCACCCAAACAATGGGAGCCGGCTTCTCTCTAGTGCAGAAAATGCCACACGGATAACCAAACAACACGATTTTTATGGCCCATGGCCCGCTTTCAACGTGCAGGCACTCCCATCTCACTGCGTTAGTGGTGCACGAAATCGGTTCAGGTTGGAGTCCATACTCAGCTATCCCGCGGGAGAGTTTTTTTAAGGCTAGCAAAGTAGCAATATTGAGACTGCTTCTTTTCAACACTGTCGGAGGGAGGCTAATGAATCCAAGGAGACCTAATCAAGTTGCGCATCCGTTAGCGAAATTTGCTTATGAACCGAAGTAGACCAATTTCACGTCCAATTAACTGCATCTAAACACAGTGCGAGTTTGTTTTACCTTTTACTTTACATGGTTTAACCCTTTTATGATTTATCAATGAAATAAAGCGCCTTGAGGCTTTCCATATTCCCTTCAACAACAACAACAAAAAAGAATAGGCTGGCATGCACTGTTAAATGGATCATGTGTGATGGGAAGCTGCTGGAGTCGCGACTCACGAGGTCGCAATCGACTGCGATACAACAAAGTATGCATCCACAACTATCAGGTTTTGAATTGTACATCAGCAAGCCAAGTTTGTCCCATAGAAAATTACCGATGAATCTTATGACCCGAAGGTGCTATACATGTACTGATGTACACTTTGAACACTTTTTTTTTTTGACAGTATGTACACTGTGAACATGTGGTTGTACGAACCAAAAGCTCGCAGTGCTCCGTTTGGGAGTATGTTGTTCATCTGCTCAACTCACAAATAGATCAAAGTCACCTCATCTACTCATCTCAGAGACAGATGACAGTCACAGGGAGAAGAACACACGCGCGCGGACAAGTTTCATCCATCGCAAAGGCGGGAAGCCTGCTGATAATTCCTGGACGCCGACGCGTGGGAACAGGGAACCGAGGGGATGATCCACACGGGCTCCACGTCGGCGGAGTGCCCGCCGGCGATGGCCACTACCGAAGTCTCGAAGTCTTCCAGCGAGTACACGCCGATGGCCTGCGGCACTATCATGTCCACCTCCCGCCGCGCGAAGTAGACGCAGTTCTCCCGGACCCCCGGCAGCGCCGCCGTCACCAGCACCGCCACCGACGCCACCGCCCCCACGAACACCGCCCTCCCTGGGAGCTCCTCCACCTCCTCCCAGTTGCACTCCTCCGGCCGGAACCGATGCACCTCCACATCCACCTCCGCCCAGTCCCCATCCACACTGTACAGCTTCCTCACCAGCAGGAGCTCCCCCTCGGACTCCACCAGGTACGTGCGGCGCCGCCAATGCCTCAGCATGTTCCTCTCAGGCCAGCCGTCCTTCTCCCGCAGCTCCGACACGGCCGCCACGCGCGCGCGGAGGTCGGCTCGGTAGGCCAGCACCGTGCCGTCGTAGCCCACCGCACAGAGCCGCCCGCGCCAGAAGGCCATGTCCCGGAACCCTCCGTGCTCTGCCCCCGCCGCGATCGAGATCCAGGCGTCGCCGCCGGACACGTCTGGCTGCAGCAGCGCGAGCGTGCCCGAGTTGCCCAGCAGGGCGGCCACCCACCCCAGCGAGGTAGGCGGCGCGGAGAGCATTATCTTGGCGACCGGGAACACGGGGGGCCGGGGCATGGCCACGGATTCACCGGAGAAGAGGTTGCGGAGCTCGATCGCCCGCTCCTCGTCGAAGGCCATCGCGAGCCAGCAGCCGATCTGCCCGCAGCACCGGCCGGCGTTGAGACGGCCGGGGAGAGCGTAAGGGAGGATCTCCAGGCGGCGGAGGCTGAAGAAGGTGAGCCTGCCGCAGGATCCGGGGCGACGGAGGAGTAGTCGCGGGGCCTCGAAGGGGAGGTCAGCCGAGAGCAAAGCTCGCGCGCACAAGCGCCACGAGGAGCAAACGAGGCGGACGGCGACATGGTCGAGCGGGTCGAGGCGGAGTAAGATGCTCTCCAGAAGCTCCGGTGGTAGATCCGGCCAGGCGGACTGCCCCGCCGCAAGCGGCCGCCGGGGGGGATTTTGCGAGGAAGCCATCACATGCTCGACGCCTCCCTCCGTTCAGAAGGAGATTTCCCCCCACTCTTTATTTTTCTTGTTTTCCTCCTTTATTTGAATAGGTTTCCTTCTTGTCTTCTCATGAGAGAACACTCTCAAGTCTCACCTCTCACGCTCTCGCTGTATCAACTACACTTTTTTGTTGCTTTCAAAAAAAAAAAACATTTTTGTTTATCTAAAAAAAACTACATTTTTTGGTTGACCTCCTTAGGCTTCGTGGGGATCGGTAGGAATAATACTTTCCAGTAGTGGGTGAACCACACCTAACAACACCTACCACCACTCAGTTCCCACAAAACTCCATCCCTGATCTACTAGGTAGGTGTAGAGTACTGAGATTAACAAAACTCCATTCGCGACACCAAACATGCATTTATAGTAACTCTAGCGCCAAACGAGGCCTTAACAATTAGTAAAGATGAGTTCTCGGCTCCAACTTTTTTCTGGCTAAAAACCATACTAATGGTTTCTTCGCCCTTCCTTCTTATTCCTCGTGAGACACTCAACAAGGGAGGTGTCACCTTTTCCCGTGAATTCCATGGCGAGGGTTCTGGTTTTTCTGTCCCTTAGCTTCTCCTTCGGCGTGAGAACGTAGTGAGACCTCATTCCTCCATTTTGGCTTGAGAGTTAGGGTTAGGGTTAGTATGTTGTTGTGTGTCGCTCGGGTGTGTCCTTCATGGCGGGATCTCGGAGTTGATGGCAACGTGTACTCATCGATCCTTCAAATCGACAACGTTAGGGTTCGTGGATGGTGGCAGTGAGGCGGTGGCATTGACTCCAACAAATGTGGATGTCCTCCTTCTCTATCCCCGTTGATGTGGCGTTGTCTCCAGCTCCATGACGGAGCGGGGAGGATTTGTTCAGGAATTGTTCGGTTGCTCCAACATGTGGTTGTGGCGGTGCCAGCATGCGGTTGAATATGGCAAGCCCAAAGCATGGAACATGGTCAGTGGATAGTGGATCTGGCGTCACTCGTCGGTAAAGCACGAGGAAGATCTGCCTCGCGCGCGCGGTAGGTTAGTTCTTCGGATAAAAAATCCTTGATGGCAACGTTATGCTAATTCAAAACCCTACATTTATTAATTCCTACCTTCCCTTCTATCTAGTTTTAGTAGATTTGAGCCCCGAGAGATCCATCTTCTTCCTCATCTCCACTGCCCATCGGGGTTCTGACAAACCCTCGCCAGCTTCTCGTTTTGTACGACTGCCTCTCATGGAGGTTGTCGTACTCCCAAGCTCCAACGCCACAAGGATCCTGACGAATAGGAGGAGGGTGTGCCACAAGGGGAGGAGGGCAGAGGCATATGTGTGTGGTGGTGGTGCGCATCTTCCTCGTATCCACAAGGATGCCCAAAACGTGTTGGTGAAAATGGCAAACTAGCTAAAAAAAGAAAGAAAAATACAACTCTATTGGGTGGAACGACTAAGAGAACACACCGCCGTTGTGTCCGGTGCCCCCAAAGCCTTCCCAAAACACTCGTGACGTAAGATGTATAGAGGTCACCAACGGCCCGACACAGGTTCGTTTGTGTCCACGCTGTGGCCCGACGCAAACGGACCGACCTGTCTGCGGCGATCCATTCGTGACCCAAACTTGGGTTGGCAATGCGTAGCCACGGACAGCCAACACGTCTCGTGTCCCCCTCTTCTACCCTAGGGCCCACACGACAGTGGCACACAAGATACTTCTTCTCCCGCCACCAAATAATTGAATTCCTTTTGCGCCAAAAACCTTTGCATGGGATGGATGTCGTCTCCGCCATGTACTCCGACCTCGACGCCCCAACCTCCACCCCTTCGTCCCCAACTCCCGCCCCATTGCAAGCCCCTGCTGTCGGCTAAAATATGAAGGCAATGACCCCAAAGAAAGAGATGACGCCGCCTGGGAGGACCATCGACACCAAGAAGTGTGGCGACAGGCGTACCGTCGCGAGGGGAAGGAAAGCCCATCAAGCCGGCACCGACACAACAAAGGTTGCCGCAGAGATGGCCATAGTCCTTCAGGCCAACGCCAAGGTACTGACCTCTATAGCTACCGTGTTGGTCGTCCTCTAATCAAGCAAGAGGTGACCGCTCAGGTTCAAGCCGCCTCCTCCACAAGGTCAATATCTTCCTTGGCCGCAAAGCCGCCTCTGGTATATAGTTAGCCGCACATGACGCCTCCTGTTGCGCACGACCAGGTATCGGCCTCTGATGTGTCCAAAATGTGGCATGTTTTTCATTACATTTTTTTTTGTCTCATTACATGCTCTATCTAGGTGTGACTATGCACTAAACGCATGATTATAAGTACTTCTTCTTTTTATGAGAGATTTGCACAACTAATAGTTTAGTAGTATTTATCACTTTTCCTTGTGTTTGATGTGTGTAGGTCTTCTGAACGTTTATGAACAAAGCACGAGAAAAGAAGCCAAATCGAGGCAATCTACAGGAGTTACAAACACCCAGACTTATCCATTTCAAGGGTGAAAAAGAGCCAATTTTTCCATCACAAGATAATAATGATCCAGGACCATAGTGTTGTAACCCTTGTCGATAGGAATCCAACGAGCTGAAGAACACCTAAATCAGAGTTTGTACGAACAAATGGTGGCTAAAATACTAAAGAGGATCATCGACTTTAACGGGCGCTAGTACGTTCATGGCGATAGTACCGCGTGCCCATACCGCGGGTTTTAGGGTTACGAAAACGCCCAAATTTGACGTGATTCTCCACTAATTTCGCCCATGTTTGTTCCTAGACTTTCCTTAGGTGCTAAGATCGGTTGGGGGACTATTTGAGGCACCTCCTAGACCTATATAAATGAGGGGAGAACCAGCACAAGATCCAATATCCACCACACATCTCCGCACGATGGATCCCTGCCGACTCCATAAATCTTCACACCACCACCGAGCCATTCAAGGAAGAGAGGAAGAAGGCCTGGGACGATGCCTCGACATCAACACCATGACTAGATCCCGCCATCCATCGCGTTGTAATCCAAAATCTATTGTGGATCTTACACGTGTATCATATTTATCCATTCACGGGCATTCATATGATGTCTTGTGACCCCTTTCTTGAGTAATTTAGTTGGGGATATGGTAAACCCTTGTTAGGGATATGTTGTAAAGTTGTAACATGTGAAAGTGGTGGTTGCCGTTAATGATGTTTTAGATGTTTTAGGTTGTGCATGCAATATTTTCCATTAGGGACATTGAAGGTAATCATCATTGAGCGTGGTTGAAGGTACGTGGACGTAAAGTTCCGCCGCCTCTTTCAACCATGTCTCAACAAGGGGTACGAGGTACATGATCCTATGACCATAGCCAGGAGGAGACCCTTAATTATTGAACCTGCGCGTCATGCGATCGAAAAGGTAGTGGTTATGAGGGGTGTGGAACAGCTGGGAGCACCTTTATTCAGAACTATGTAAATTTTGTTGGCACTATTGTAAGGGTATATTGCCCCTATGTGTGGTTTTGGTAATTAATGATAATCCCTATGGACTAATGTTTTTCATTGATTTTATATGAAGGAATATTTCATAGGTACTACTTGTATTCCATGTGTTGGATTCAAGTATGGATGCCATGAAGATAAAGATATACCTTGTGTATTGGCATCAAGATCATCGATTTGAAGATATATATGTGATATGATCAAGAAGAAGAAATGAAGATGGAGTTCTTATGTGGAACTCAAATATTAGTCATGCTCTATCCTATGTGATAAGCAATGAATGATCAAGATCTTGAGAGCTTGATTCCAAGTGAAGAATTCTTTATATACCTCAAGATAGTATGATAGATTATGAGAAGATACAAGGTTGAGTTGGGAAAGTTCAAGTTGAGCATCTCGAGAGGATCATATGCTTGAAGCTTGCCGTCCATTTCATGATAATGGACTTGTGAAGATGTACATCAATGGAGCTTTCCCATCATAGTGTATGGGGGAGCATTTGTGAGTCTTCACGAAGTAACGATGATCAAGTAAGGCATTCCGGCTTGAGTGGAGCTTGAAGAGCTATCATCAAGATCAAGCGGGATGCGCAAGGCAAAGGTATGGCCTTGCTAGGTTTTCCTTTTACCGGTCTCAAGGTGGTTGTTGGGAGGCCGGATTATAGGATAGATAGTCGCACTATCAAGAGGGGCTTCGGTTGGGTAACTTGATCACATCGTCTTAGGGAGCTCAATCCTTTGCATACTTTGCATATCCCTATTGCTTCTTGGTGTTTCTCTGTGAGAGGTTCTTGAGCTTGTTGCTAGCTTTACAACAAGCCCAAGTTCATCGAAAACGGAGTCCGCATGCATCTTCTATTGCGTTTTCGAGTTTGGACGTCTTCACCGTTTCTTGACGGTGGGAGACTCCCTCTCTAAAAACATATAAAAATATCCTGTGAGAAGTCTCCATATTTCCAACAAAATTGATTTCATGTCAATCGGGGTCCGGACACAAAAGTTATCACAGTTTTTGTATAACATGTTTTACCTGCTGGCCCGGTTTCTCGCCCGGCGTGACCGGCCGTCCCACCGGCCGGCCCGGTTCAAACCGGCCCGTGGACTGGTGCCAACCGGGCCATGTACTGTAAGACCCATAAGTGTCCCGGTCATGACCCGGTCACAGGCCCGGTTTGGACCGGCCGGGTCCGGCCCCTCGTCCGGTTTGACCGGGCGGTGGACCGGTCTCCCCGACGCAGGTTCTGCGCGACAAAGACCCACCCCGGTCACGACCCGGCGCCTGGTCCGGTTTGGACCGGCTGGTCCGGTCTGTGGCCCGGTCTGACCGGGCCCTGGACCGGACGGCCCGGCCCCAGGCCCGGTTGACCGGCCTCCTCGACGGTTGACTCAGCCCAACTTTTCCCCAACGGTTTTATTTGCTCTTGGGCTATAAATAGCCCTTCTTCCACCTTGGGCTGAGTTAGTTCTTCATATTCTCTCTCCTCCATTGTTGCCTTTGAAGAACTTTGCGGTGACCCAGCATACCACTGCATGTTGTAGTATACAAGTCGTTGATATGATCTTCATGAAGGGACTTCTTCACAAATATCACATCCCTCAGAGTGGTACAACAGAAACATTGCAGGTCATAACACTCGATAATATATTACAATCATGGTCTTAACAAGTTGGTATTCTCACAGGTCCGATGAGAACACCCTACAACATAAGGTACTTAGTACAAACCAACTAGATATGAAAAGAGCTCAGCAACTTATTTAGGTAGGTTCTACGTTGCTCGGCTCTATGATTCTAGGGTATGTCACTACTCCTCCACCTCCGTGTCATCTGGTCCGTAGACTATCCCATAGTCTACGCCTTCCACTCCACCGGTAAGATCAGGTTCCTCGTAGACCAGCTCGTAGCTTCCTCCCGGTGCTCCATCGGTCATGGCCTCCACTTCCGTATCACAGTCTAGCAAGGGTGTCGAAATAAAGTGAGTACAGGGGTACTCGAGCAAGTTCAAAAGAGTAAAAGGTGTTTGATGCACTAGCTACGACCTTCGATCGAGAAAATCTTAGGTCAATGCATGTTTCGAAATCATTTCTTCAAAAGGTTTATTTTATTCGAAAACTATGCCCGTCGGTCTTCACGGAGTTGACTAGAACTTCACGGAGTTCCTTTCTGCCGCGTTCGCAGCTCCCTTCCGGAACAGGGAGTGACAGCCACAATTTAATACACTCGCAGAGGTGCGTTACTTTTCCCATAAGAGATCTCACCCTTTTTGCCATCCGCGAGGACTTGCCCCCGTTCACACTTCCTTGGTGTGAGGCCGGTATAAAGATCCAAGCCCACACCGCCTTCTCCGCGACCTCGCAGTATCCACCCTTTTGTAAGTCTGTCCTCTCCTATATTTATGGGTAGACTAACCTGGGCACTTGTTCTCTCCTATACCATTAAGGTAGACCGAGCCGAACAACTTATATGCCCCTGTTCTATACACCATAGATAGACTGATCCGGACAACCCTTACAATCCTTCATAGACCAATAATAAGTCTACCCTCTCCTGTATCTAATGGTAGACCGTGCGGGACCACATGTCCCCACCTTTACCAAAGATAGACCGATCCGGGCAACCCTTATTACCAATCCGTTGGCATGCGAGAGGGAAAAGATACAGCTGGCTTCCCGGAGCCATTATAGATCTTATGGTCAACGCGATATGTACGGCGCTAGAATCACTCGGACGGCATTGGTACTTAGTCCTAGATGAATAGTACCCATGCAATGGAACCTCCACCAATCAACACATACCTTGGTTCCATTGCCAACCACATAGTCATATTCATAATTGGAAAAGTAACATTTCATTTTCAATGCGGGAATGATAAGTCATATAGCTTTGCATTAAATTAATAGAAAATACTCAAATTTGACATGAGCAAGGGTGAACTTGCTCGTGGACTGCGAGATAGTGCGGTTCAATGCGTTGGATGGAACCCGGACCTCGGGTTCTGTAAAGAAGCATCATTGTCCGGTAAGGACAATGTTATAAAATCCAAATGATGCATGCATGGATGTATTATTTTTTTGTTGAATCCCTTTATCCCGATGAGTTATTACAATTTAGGGTTGAGTTAAGATTTATGCCTTTGGCGATAATTTGCAATTGTTTTAATGTATAAAACACTTTAATTCACACAAGGTAACATAATTCAAAGTAAACTACTTTATGTTGGTGATTTATTATTTATTCCAAAATAATTTGAAATAATAGAGTTGTCTCTATATTTTTGAGAATAAAAAGGAATAGAATATCTTCCTTTGGAAAATACCTTTTTCAAATAGAAATGATTTGGAATAATAGAATCTCATTTTGAAATGTTTAAAAATAAGTATTTGAACTTATTTGGGATTTTTCCTTGATTTATTAATTCAAGGAAATATAATTTGAAATTCCAAATGTTTATTTTAAATTCATAAAATTCACAAATTTAAATTTGTTCATCAAATTTTATTTCATATTTTATTCTTATTAAGAATAATTTTTCATTCACCAATCCAATTTTTAATGGATTTTTAGAGTTGTATTTTATTTATTAAAATTTGGTGAAATAATGGCCTTTTCTAAATTGTGAAAATACTAAAATACCCCCTGGACCCATATTGGGCCCAGCCCACTAACCTAAGCCCATGGGACAGCCCACTAAGGCGTGCCCATAGCGGCTCGGTGGAGCCGAACGGCCCACCGCTCTCACTCACTCGGCCCTCTCTCACTTTTTCCTAACCCTAGCTCCTCTCTCGCGACGCCCGTGGCGATGGCGTCGCCGCCATGGCCGCCGCCGCGCTCCGGCCGACTCCGAGCTCCTCCGCCGTAGCCACCTACCGAATCGGAACCGCCGCGAGCGGATCTATCGATCCGTCCGCGTGGTTTTCTCCTTCTCTTCCTCTCCCGGCGAATCGCCTCCGATCCGGATCTCGGGTAGAATCGCCGCGACGAACTCCGGCGAGATCTCGTCCTCGCCGACGACGGGTGCGCCTCCGAGACCGACTCGGCGCGAGTGCCGCTTGCGTACTTGTGCCGTCGTCTCTCGTGCCGTGCTGTGGTGGTGTTTGTGCTCGTCGGCGTAACGCCGGCGCCTACCCCGGACTTGCGGCCGTTAGGGCCGCGCGAGCACCGCCTCGCCATGCCCTAGCCTCTCGCTTCCGGGCGCAAGTAAGTGTTGCATCCACCTCTTCTCTCGTGCGCCTCCTCTTGGTGCTCGTTCTTCATCCTCCTCAAGCTCTGTCGCTCTCTCGGTGATCCTGTGATCACCCGGAGCCTTGCTATTCCGATGCAATTCGTCTATGTTTGGATTGATTGCAAGCACATGGTCCAATTACCATTATCGGTACCGGCACTCGCTGCTCGACATGCTCGTTCATGTTGTTCTTGCTTCTCTCGCTGCTCCTAGCATGCTCTATACTTGCCATGCTCTACCGTGCTTGCTTGTCTAGGTGTACTTGTTTTGCATCCGTGACACTTGTGTGTGTGCCGCAGGTGCTCGTGATATGATTTAGTGCTACTCCTCGTAAGCCAATGATCCATTGGATCATTCCTTGCTTGTCGGCTAACCTCTCTGTGTAACTTGGCTTGCTATAATTGATCCATTTGATCAATTGATTGCCGATGATGGCTTATCTGGTTAATACTCGTGGCTATAAATTAACTATGTCTGCTCAATAGTGTGCTATCATGCGATACTAAGCATGGATCTGTAATAAATTCATGCTTGTATTAATTTGATTATGAAGAACTGCTTATGCAGTGATGATTTTAAATGACTTGCTTGATATGAATTTGCTGTTCATGATTATTTATCAAGCAATTAAAGTCTGAATCCATTTTTGGATAGTGATGCTTTGTATTTGGCTTTCTCTCAATTGGTGCTAAGTGTGAAGTGACCTCGGTAGCCTTGCTACTCGACTGGTTGCTCACCTGGTTGGTTGGATCTTGTTGGCTACTCATCTTTGCTTGTATATTTGGGAATCATAGAAACTATGAATGCCAATATACTTGCTCGTGAAGAAATCTAGGGTTTCGATGGTTGTATGCTTAGGATTTATTGTGTAGTCATGGCTGCTAATCCTTGCCATCTACTGGTGCTACCTATGCATCAAATCTGGCTAGTGTGTGCATCTCGTACATATGTGCTAGTTTCTTGTGCATAGGATCCGTACCTAGATGCTTTATATTTTAGTGGCTTTTGATCGGCGGTAATCCTTGGTGAAAACCAAGTGATGATCTACCCATATGAGCATCTCGCTCATCCCATGCTCATGCATATGATGGATTAGATCCATGGGATCTTTTCCAGGAACTAGGTATACCTTGTTCCAGCTCCTAGAAAGAAATATTTGGTTGATGCGGACTTGGGTTTTGTGTATAGCTCTCCACCTCCGGGTCTTGGATGATCTTCTCAAGTCACCATGATTCCCGGTGGCTGAGTGGTTTTGTATGGTTTGGTTCTGTTCTTGCTCAAGAACTGGATGAACTGAGCTTGTTCCGCTTCACCCTTACCCGGTGATTTGCATATGTGGTCGACTCGTCATGGTTCTAGGGTTTGTGTGCTATTTATATGGTCTCTACTTCCTCTCCGGCCTTGACACACAAGCCTGGTTTGCTTGATGACTAGGCTAGTGCACCGCCTTGCTTGTTGTGTGCACAGCACACATGAGCAGATGTGCTCATATGCCGAAACTTGAGCCCTCGATGGTTGCTCGGCTTTGGTCCGCTCCTTCTTATCCTGGTGTCTGTCCGGGTTTTGGACAAGCACAAGTGTCTATGACACTTGGTTAACTCGTCCAAACCGAATCTGTCACACTAATCAGTCCAAACTGAATTTCTACACTTAACATTCCGTCTAGTATTGGTTTTTATGTTTTGCGGTGTTTTGAATCATGGACATGGCCATGAAGAGATACTTCAAGGCACATAGTCTAAATTTTAGTTTAGGAACTATTTGTAATCTTTATTTTTATTTCTGTTTATTATTCATCAATTCTTGTATCAAGAATTCAGTAAAGACAATGTAATTTGTGTTGTGTTATCAATAAAGCTCAAGTTTTTGTTTATGAGCTTTTGCATTATGTAAAGTGTATAATCTTGATTAAATATTGTATTTGATACTCACTTTGAAATCCAAAAGGATTTGAATAATATATTGTGTTTGAATTGTAAATTCATATTTATGTTGTGTAATGATTATTGTTTAATGTTTAACACTTGTCAAATAAAATCAATTTCCCAAATCAACAAGATACAAAAGAGATCATGTCGAAATTTCCCTAACTCACATTGCCTAACCCTAAGTGCAAAATGAGAGAGAACCTCGATCCCTCTTAGGTTTAGTTGCAATAAGGCGCGAAAATTTCCCCGTTTTGCGATGAAATGCACATCCCATTTCTAAATCTACCCTTCGTTGTTCCTATGTTCTGGGTTATTACAGCCTCTCCCCTTAACGTAAACTTCGTCCCGAAGTTAAGATTGGTACCCGAATAACTCGGGGTAGGACTTCCCGAGCTCTTCTTCGGTCTCCCAGAGTTGCTTCTCGTTCGGGATGATGTTGCCATTGTATCTTGCAGTATTTGATTGCTCTATTCCTTAACTTCTTCCATCGTACTTCCGAATCTTTTCGAGGCTTCTCCACATAAGTTAAGTCCGATTGTAGCTCTATTTCTTCATGTGTAATAGGATCATCAGGTGCCTTCAAACATTTTCTCGAGTTGTGATACATGAAAAACATTGTGAATTAGACTGAGACTGTTCGGTAGTTCCAACTCAAAAGGCTGTTTCTCGATTCTGACTGAGTATCTTGAATGGTCCTATGTATCGAGGACTTAGTTTTCCTTTTACTCCGAACCTTTTGAGTCCTTTCATTGGGCTAACCTTCAAATATACCATGTCTCCCACTTTCGGTTCCCAATCTCTTCTCTTTAAGTCGGCGTAACTCTTCTGACGACTCTGAGCTATTTTGAGTCTATCCCTGATTACCTCGATGACGTCTTGTCTCTCCTTGATGTAATCCGGTGTAAACTCCTTGTTTTCTCCGGTTTCAAACCAACAAATTGGTGATCTACACTTCCTTCCGTACAATGCCTCGTACGGTGCCATCCGAATACTACTCCGATAACTATTGTTATATGAGAACTCCGCTAAAGGTAAATGATCCTCCCACGAACCTCCAAAGTTCGGAGCACAAGCTCTAAGCATGTCTTCAAGTATCCGATTGGTTCTTTCGGTTTGTCCTCCGGTTTGTGGATGATATGCTCGTACTCGAAATCCAGCTTGGATCCCAAAGATTCTTGTAGTTGTTTCCGGAATGCTGATGTGAAAATTGAACCTCTATCTGAGACTATCTTCTTTGGTACTCCATGCTTACTCACAATCTCCTTTACATATATATCCACAAGTTTTTCTGCAGTATCCTTTGTGTTTACGGCTATGAAGTGAGCGCTCTTGGTAAGTCTATCCACTATTACCCATATCATATCCTTTTTTTTACTAGTCATTGGTAGACCAGTAACAAAATCCATCCCGATTTCATCCCATTTCCACTCCGGTATCTCTAGTGGTTTGAGTAATCCCGCAGGACTCTGATGTTCTGCTTTTACTCGCTGACATGTATGGCATTCAGAGACATATTGAGCTATCTCTCTTTTCATGTTGTTCCACCAGAACATCTCCTTCAAATCCATATACATCTTGGTACTTCCTGGATGTATGGAATAAGGGGTTTCATGTGCTTCTTTTAATATGATTGACTTCACTCCTGGATCATCCGGTATACAGATCCTTTTCTGGAAGTATAATGAATCAAAATCCCCTAGGTGGAATTCCGATGGTTTTCCTTCGCCAATCCTCTTGATTTCCTCTTGAATGAACAAATCATCCGCTTGCTTTCGGATAATCTCATATTTCAAGTCTCGAGTACATCTCATCCATAATCCTCATGGTTGCTATACTTCCTTTGATATCACCTTGAATAAACAAGATCCGAGCATCTTCTAACTCCTTCCGAAGTTCCTTTGGAATCTCCCATTCCGTAGGTTGATTCTCCGTACTTTTCCTACTTAGGGCATCTCGCTACTACATTAGCCTTGCCCGGTGTATAGTTGATCTTAAGGTCGTAATCCTTAATCAACTCCAACCATCTCTTCGTCTCATGTTTAATTCTTTTCTGGGTGAAGAAATACTTCAAACTTTTGTGATCAGTGTATAACTCACACTTGGATCCATATAGAAATTGTCTCCAACTCTTCAAAGCATACACAACTGCCGCTAACTCGAGATCATGTACTGGGTAGTTGTGTTCATGTGGTTTCAACTGTCTTGATCCATAAGCTATTACCTTTCGATCTTGCATAAGAACACATCCAAGTCCATTCTTGGAAGCATCACAATACACCGTGTAATCCTTTCCTGGTTCAGGAACTGCTAACACCGGTGCTGTGGTTAACTTATCTTTGAGTGTTTGGAAACTGGCTTCACACTCCTCTGTCCACACAAATGGAGTATTTTTCTTGAGTAACTTGGTCATTGGTCCCGCAATCTTCGAAAATCCTTCAATGAACCTCCGATAATAGCCCGCCATACCAAGGAATCCTCTCGATCTCCTTAGCATTCTTAGGTGACTTCCATTCCAATACTGACTGAACCTTGCTTGGATTCACTGCTATTCCCTCTTTGGTTATGACATGTCCAAGAAATTCAACACTCTCTAACCAAAACTGGCACTTGCCGAACTTTGCATATAGCTGATGTTCCCTTAAAATCTGCAGAACTATCTTCACATGCTTGGCATGTTCTTCTTTATCTTTGGAATAGATCGAATGTCATCGATAAACACGATCACAAACTTGTCCAAGTACTTCATGAATATCTTGTTCATCAAATTCATGAAAATAGCCGGTGCATTTGTTAGTCCAAATGGTACAACCAAGTATTCATGGTGTCCATACCTTGACACAAACGCCGTTTTTGGCACATCTTCCTTCTTGATCTTGATTTGGTGATATCCCGACCTTAAATCTATCTTCGAGAAGACTCCAGCTCCTTGAACTTGATCAAAAAGATCTTGTATTCTGGGTAAAGGGTACTTGTTCTTGATGGTTACATTGTTAAGATTCCCGTAATCTCCACACATTCTCCTTCCTCCATCTCTTTTATCCACAAAGATAACTGGTGTACCCCATGGTGACACACTTTCTTGGATAAATCCCTTCGTTCCAGTTCATCTATCCGAGCCTTCGGTTCCACTAACTCCTTTGGCCCCATCTTATATGGTGGTTGAGCTATTGGTGCTTGTGCTCGGAATTAGATCTATGGTAAACTCGATCTCTCTATCGGGTGGCATTCCCGGTAGTTCCTTGGGAAATACATCTTGAAATTCATTCACTACGGGAATATCTTCAATCTTCACCTCCTTCGGACTATTCAGCTCCAATCCTATCTCCAACTGAGTGTACTTGTCTCCTTGAAACACTATCCGACCTCCTATGGAGTTTCGGAGTGATACTTGTCTTGTCTCCACGAGCTTGATTACTGCGCCATTCTCCGTTAACCAGTCCATTCCTAGGATGACCGATATGTCCTTCATGGGGATGATGAACAGGTCCGCGAAATATACACAGTCACAAATGGTTATGACTCGTGCTTCTTTCACGTGGGTTACTAAGATCGTTCCCCCGCGGATAAGACAGTTATAGGTGTTTCTAACTTAGAACATCTAAGCCCGAATTGTTCCACAAATTCCCGTGCAAGAAATGATGTAGTTGCTCCAGTATCAAATAATACTTTGCCAGGATGAGTAAGGATGCCGAGCGTACCTACGACTGCTTGATCCGACTCTCCTGCTTGCTCCAAAGTTGTGCAATTCAGCTTCCCATATGGCTTTCCCCTCTTGTTGTTGTTGTTGTTCCGGTTGCTGTTGTTGTTGTTGTTGTTGTTGTTGTTGTTGTTACCTCCGCCTCGTCCTCCGGAGCTTTGTCCACTCCATGACGCCTTGTTTGGACATTCTGGCTTGATGTGTCCCTCTTTCCCACAACCATAGCATATGATCCTGGGCTTCTGACAATCCCTTTGAATATGTCCCCTACGCCCACAGTCGTTGCATATGATCCGATTTCTTGGGTTCGATTCGACCTCCCGGTTATACTCGATTACCAGTAGGTCGGAATCGGGGTTTGAAACTCCGATCCGGAGTCGGTTTATCGATCGGGTACTTCCTTGGCTCGATACGAGCCTTCTTCCTTCTATCCTCCCGGACCTGCCTGTAGTCATCCTCGAAAGTGATTGCCGAATCAATCAGTTCCTGGAATTCTGCAGTCCGTGCCAACCTCAGTTGCATCTTCATATATGGATTCATGCCTTTCATGAATCGTTTCTTCCTTTTCTCAACAGTGTCCACTTCCTCAGGTGCATATCTTGACAGTCTATTAAAATCTCGGACATATCGCATGATAGGTGCGATGATTCGATGCAGCTCGTCAAACTCTCTCTTCTTCAGCTCCACCACGCTCTCCGGAACATGGGCATCCCGGAATTTCTTCTTGAATTCCTCCCGGGTGAACACCTTTTTCGGAGGGTGTACTCGCCACAAGATTCTCCCACCATGATGCTGTCTGGACCCGACAACAAATAAGTGGCATACCGAATCTTTTCTTCATCATTGCATCCAACGGTCCTCAACTTTCTTTCGGTGTCCATGAGCCGGTCTTCCGCATCCATTGGTTCCGGGGCTGATGCAAAAGGTAGTGGTCTTGCATTCGGAAGTCCGATAAGGTTACTCCCCTGCCTTCATTACCCCTATCATTGATGACGTGGGTAAAGAAATCTTGCATGTTCTTGTTCTGACTCTCCTGGTACCTCCTCCTATCTTCTTCCATTGCCCTCATGTACTGTTGGAAATCTGGATGCATCATTGGATGTGGTGGTGGTGGTGCGTTCTCTGCTCTAGCTGCTGCATCTGCCTCCTCTTTCTCTCTTCCTTCCCGCTCTCTGCGAGCATCTTCGGTTTCAACTAACGCCATTTCCCCCTAGTCCCGTAACAAAGAGCGATTACTCATAATTACACCATGCAAATGTTTTACGAGCTCAACTCATTGCCCAGTACTAGTCACATAATGAAATCAAGAAGCAAATCCAAAACAAACATTTATTATGTATATACACCGTATAATACATAACACACTCACAAACTTATATTACATGTGGTACATATAAACCACTTATTTGGCTCCAAGCCCAAGCCAACGGGAATTTAAAATACGTTCTATTACAATACCACCTAGATTACTTTATTCTTCCTTGGAGCTCTACTCCTCATCGTCTTCATTCGCCTCCGCGTACATCCACGGGGTCCAACCAGGTACAGCGACTAGTCTTCCGAACACCGTCCGGAACAAAGGTCCTTCCAGTAGGTATGTAATCCGAATCGGACGAAGTGCCGAGACAGAGATCTGTCATTCCAAAGTAACTAGATAAAGACTCATACATATCCCCGGTGGAATACAGCGCCTCTTCTCCGAGTCATCCATGGAGGATTCCTATTCACTTGACCCCTCATCTTCTTCTTCTTCTTTTTCTTTGTTCCGGAACTCTCACCTACTTCGTACTTGCGATGGTTTAGATATACCCATCTCCAAATCTAAAGAAATGGAATCGGTACCTTTCTCTTCCTGCTCGTAGTGTTGGTTAACATTTGGGTTAACCGCATCACTCTCATCTCCCGCATCACATGGAATTGGCTCCTCCTCATCACCGAAAGGTTCCCGAAACGCCAACCCGTCGAGTTTTCAATCGGTGACTCCGAGCAATTTATGTTCCATGAGTGGTCTCCCCATATCCAGTATCATATGATGCCGACACATGTGGATAGTGCGGAACAAAGTTAGGTGTAAGTGGGTCTCTTGCGGGTAGATTTCTCTTGAACCACTGGTCACTCAAATCTACATCACTGTCTGGGTTAAAGAAGGGTGTAGTATGTTGTGGTTGTGCCCTCAAGTCATGCATCCGAGTTTGGACTTTATCAGGGTCCGTGAACTCAGCTAGCATGTGGTCAATCTCACCTCTCATCTTCATGTGTAAAAGATACATCGTAGTCAATAAAGACTTACAGACTATCCATGTGCTTTGTGCTGCGGCTTCGGGACTTCGTGGGCTAACACCAAATGATTAAGAGTGGGATCCTCATCTTCCTCGGCATGAGGTATATGAGAAAACTACGAACATAGGAGTTCTACTCGACTTGTGCTGCCTTATCTCAAGGATTGCCTTGAATAGGCCCATATGGTAGGCTGTGGTGATAGTTTTGGCTTCTCCGTATGGCATTATACGACTCATCGGCAGCTTTTCCGGTAGTTGGACCGATACTCGCACTTGGCTAGGATTTCCCCATCATAGTAAGTATACTTGATAACGGTATCCGTGGATCGCAATGAAGTTCCTTCGACATCCCACACGGGAGAGCTGTTATTGGTCCATCATAATCACCAAGCCAACCCTCAACTTTCCTCAAAGTCCTCTTGGGAAAAGTGTTCGCCATTATGGCTGTATACAAAAACAGAATATTAGTAGTGATAATGCATCATAATAGCTATAATAAAGAATTATCGCACTAAAATATATGGTTTTGCTATTCTCAAGTGAATAATCACCATACTTCTAGAGAATCCTTTACTATTTCTACTAGACTCCTACAGGTTTCTTCCCTATACTAGGTTTTTCCAACCTAAGGTCGCAACATTTGCTCTGATACCAGCTGCGGTGACCCAGCATACCACTGCATGTTGTAGTATACAAGTCGTTGATATGATCTTCATGAAGGGACTTCTTCACAAATATCACATCCCTCGAGTGGTACAACGAAACATTGCGAGTCATAACACTCGATAATATATTACAATCATGGTCTTAACAAGTTGGTATTCTCACGGGTCCGATGAGAACACCCTACAACATAAGGTACTTAGTACAAACCAACTAGATATGAAAAGAGCTCAGCAACTTATTTAAGTATGCCACTACGGCTGCTCGGCTCTATGCTACTCGGGTATATCACTACTCCTCCACCTCCATGTCATCGGGTCCGTAGACTATCCCATAGTCTACGCCTTCAACTCCTCCGGAAAGATCGGGTTCCTCGTAGACCGGCTCGTAGCTTCCTCCCGGTGCTCCATCGGTCATGGCCTCCACTTCCGTATCACGGTCTAGCAAGGGTGTCGAAATAAAGTGAGTACGGGGGTACTCGGCAAGTTCAAAAGAGTAAAAGGTGTTTGATGCACTAGCTACGACCTTCGATCGAGAAAATCTTAGGTCAATGCATGTTTCGAAATCATTTCTTCAAAAGGTTTATTTTATTCGAAAACTATGCCCGTCGGTCTTCACGAGGTTGACTAGAACTTCACGGAGTTCCTTTCCTGCCGCGTTCGCGGTTCCCTTCCGGAACGGGGAGTGACGGCCACAATTTAATACACTCTGCGAGAGGTGCGTTACTTTTCCCATAAGAGATCTCACCCTTTTTGCCATCCGCGAGGACTTGCCCCCGTTCACACTTCCTTGGTGTGAGGCCGGGTATAAAGATCCAAGCCCACACCGCCTTCTCCGCGACCTCGCGGACCCACCCTTTTGTAAGTCCGTCCTCTCCTATATTTATGGGTAGACTAACCCGGGCACTTGTTCTCTCCTATACCATTAAGGTAGACTGAGCCGAACAACTTATATGCCCTGTTCTATACACCATAGATAGACTGATCCGGACAACCCTTACAATCCTTCATAGACCAATAATAAGTCTACCCTCTCCTGTATCTAATGGTAGGCATGCGGGACCACATGTCCCCACCTTTACCAAAGATAGACTGATCCGGGCAACCCTTATTACCAATCCGTTGGCATGCGAGAGGGAAAAGATACAGCTGGCTTCCCACGAGCCATTATAGATCTTATGGTCAACGCGATATGTACGGCGCTAGAATCACTCGGACGGCATTGGTACTTAGTCCTAGATGAATAGTACCCATGCAATGGAACCTCCACCAATCAACACATACCTTGGTTCCATTGCCAACCACATAGTCATATTCATAATTGGAAAAGTAACATTTCATTTTCAATGCGGGAATGATAAGTCATATAGCTTTGCATTAAATTAATAGAAAATACTCAAATTTGACATGAGCAAGGGTGAACTTGCTCGTGGACTGCGAGATAGTGCGGTTCAATGCGTTGGATGGAACCCGGACCTCGGGTTACGTAAAGAAGCATCATTGTCCGGTAAGGACAATGTTATAAAATCCAAATGATGCATGCATGGATGTATTATTTTTTTGTTGAATCCCTTTATCCCGATGAGTTATTACAATTTAGGGTTGAGTTAAGATTTATGCCTTTGGCGATAATTTGCAATTGTTTTAATGTATAAAACACTTTAATTCACACAAGGTAACATAATTCAAAGTAAACTACTTTATGTTGGTGATTTATTATTTATTCCAAAATAATTTGAAATAATAGAGTTGTCTCTATATTTTTGAGAATAAAAAGGAATAGAATATCTTCCTTTGGAAAATACCTTTTTCAAATAGAAATGATTTGGAATAATAGAATCTCATTTTGAAATGTTTAAAAATAAGTATTTGAACTTATTTGGGATTTTTCCTTGATTTATTAATTCAAGGAAATATAATTTGAAATTCCAAATGTTTATTTTAAATTCATAAAATTCACAAATTTAAATTTGTTCATCAAATTTTATTTCATATTTTATTCTTATTAAGAATAATTTTTCATTCACCAATCCAATTTTTAATGGATTTTTAGAGTTGTATTTTATTTATTAAAATTTGGTGAAATAATGGCCTTTTCTAAATTGTGAAAATACTAAAATACCCCCTGGACCCATATTGGGCCCAGCCCACTAAAGCGTGCCCATAGCGGCTCGGTGGAGCCGAACGGCCCACCGCTCTCACTCACTCGGCCCTCTCTCACTTTTTCCTAACCCTAGCTCCTCTCTCGCGACGCCCGTGGCGATGGCGTCGCCGCCATGGCCGCCGCCGCGCTCCGGCCGACTCCGAGCTCCTCCGCCGTAGCCACCTACCGAATCGGAACCGCCGCGAGCGGATCTATCGATGCTGTCCGCGTGGTTTTCTCCTTCTCTTCCTCTCCTGGCGAATCGCCTCCGATCCGGATCTCGGGTAGAATCGCCGCGACGGACTCCGGCGAGATCTCGTCCTCGCCGACGACGGAGTGCGCCTCGAGGACCGACTCGGCGCGGTGTGCCGCTTGCGGTACTTGTGCCGTCGTCTCCGTGCCGTCGTTGTGGTGGTGTTTGTGCTCGTCGGCGTAACGCCGGCGCCTACCCTGGACTTGCGGCGCGTTAGGGCCGCGCGAGCACCTGCCTCGCCATGCCCTAGCCTGCGCTTCCAGGCGCAAGTAAGTGTTGCATCCACCTCTTCTCTGTGCGCCTCCTCTTGGTGCTGTTCTTCATCCTCCTCAAGCTCTGCTGCTCTCTGGTGATCCTGTGATCACCCAGAGCCTTGCTATTCCGATGCAATTCGTCTATGTTTGGATTGATTGCAAGCACATGGTCCAATTACCATTACTGAGTGCCGGCACCTGCTTGCTCGACATGCTTGTTCATGTTGTTCTTGCTTCTCTGCTGCTCCTAGCATGCTCTATACTTGCCATGCTCTCTCTGTGCTTGCTTGTCTAGGTGTACTTGTTTTGCATCCGTGACACTTGTGTGTGTGCCGAGGTGCACTGTGATATGATTTAGTGCTACTCCTGTAAGCCAATGATCCATTGGATCATTCCTTGCTTGTTGGCTAACCTCTCTGTGTAACTTGGCTTGCTATAATTGATCCATTTGATCAATTGATTGCCGATGATGGCTTATCGGTTAATCTTGTGGCTATAAATTAACTATCTTTGCTCAATAGTGTGCTACTTGTCGGTACTAAGCATGGATCCGTAATAAATTCATGCTTGTATTAATTTGATTATGAAGAGCTCGCTTATGCGGTGATGATTTTAAATGACTTGCTTGATATGAATTTGTCTGTTCATGATTATTTATCAAGCAATTAAAGTCCGAATCCATTTACTGGATAGTGATGCTTTGTATTTGACTTTCTCTCAATTGGTGCTAAGTGTGAAGTGACCTCGGTAGCCTTGCTACGATCGGTTGCTCACCTGGTTGGTTGGATCTTGTTGGCTACTCATCTTTGCTTGTATATTTGGGAATCATAGAAACTATGAATGCCAATATACTTGCTGTGAAGAAATCTAGGGTTTACGATGGTTGTATGCTTAGGATTTATTGTGTAGTCATGGCTGCTAATCCTTGCCATCTACTGGTGCTACCTATGCATCAAATGCGGCTAGTGTGTGCATCCGTACATATGTGCTAGTTTCTTGTGCATAGGATCCGTACCTAGATGCTTTATATTTTAGTGGCTTTTGATGGCGGTAATCCTTGGTGAAAACCAAGTGATGATCTACCCATATGAGCATCTTGCTCATCCCATGCTCATGCATATGATGGATTAGATCCATGGGATCTTTTCCGGGAACTAGGTATACCTTGTTCCGGCTCCTAGAAAGAAATATTTGGTTGATGCGAGACTTGGGTTTTGTGTATAGCTCTCCACCTCCGGGTCTTGGATGATCTTCTCAAGTCACCATGATTCCTGGTGGCTGAGTGGTTTTGTATGGTTTGGTTCTGTTCTTGCTCAAGAAGCTGGATGAACTGAGCTTGTTACGCTTCACCCTTACCCGGTGATTTGCATATGTGGTCGACTTGTCATGGTTCTAGGGTTTGTGTGCTATTTATATGGTCTCTACTTCCTCTCCGGCCTTGACACACAAGCCTGGTTTGCTTGATGACTAGGCTAGTGCATCTGCCTTCTTCGTTGTGTGCACGACACACATGAGCGATGTGCTCATATCTCTGAAACTTGAGCCCACGATGGTTGCTCGGTTTTGGTCCGCTCCTTCTTATCCTGGTGTTGTCCGGGTTTTGGACAAGCACAAGTGTCTATGACACTTGGTTAATCGTCCAAAGCTGAATCTGTCACACTAATCAGTCCAAACTGAATTTCTACACTTAACATTCTGTCTAGAATTGGTTTTTATGTTTTGCGGGTTTTGAATCATGGACATGGCCATGAAGAGATACTTCAAGGCACATAGTCTAAATTTTAGTTTAGGAACTATTTGTAATCTTTATTTTTATTTCTGTTTATTATTCATCAATTCTTGTATCAAGAATGTCTGTAAAGACAATGTAATTTGTGTTGTGTTATCAATAAAGCTCAAGTTTTTGTTTATGAGCTTTTGCATTATGTAAAGTGTATAATCTTGATTAAATATTGTATTTGATACTCACTTTGAAATCCAAAAGGATTTGAATAATATATTGTGTTTGAATTGTAAATTCATATTTATGTTGTGTAATGATTATTGTTTAATGTTTAACACTTGTCAAATAAAATCAATTTCCCAAATCAACAAGATACAAAAGAGATCATGTCGAAATTTCCCTAACTCACATTGCCTAACCCTAAGTGCAAAATGAGAGAGAACCTCGATCCCTCTTAGGTTTAGTTGCAATAAGGCGCGAAAATTTCCCCCGTTTTGCGATGAAATGCACATCCCATTTCTAAATCTACCCTTCGTTGTTCCTATGTTCTGGGTTATTACAAACTTGCTCTCTCTCTTGTCCTCCCCATGATTCTTGGTCATTCTTGAGGGATCTAAAAGAGGAGATCTAGATCTACACTTCCACCAATCCATTTATCCTCTAAGTGAGGGGAACTCTTGGGATCTAGATCTTGGAGTCTTTTGTTGACTTTCCTCATTGTTCTTCCTCTCCAATCTCATCTTAGCATTTGTTGCTTGGGTGGGATTTGAGAGTGAAGGATTTGAACACCTCTAGTGTTCTTGCTTTGCATCATTGCATAGTGTTGAGCTCTCCACCACGATTAGTTCGAGTGAGAGACCGTGAGCTTGTTACTCTTGGAGGGAGACCTCCTAGTTGGCTTGGCGGCTGGTGCTTCGGTGATCTCTTCAAAAAGATTGTGAAGAGGCCCGGGCTTCTCCTTCGTGGAGCTTGTGAAGTGGTTGTGGAGCTTGCCATCTCCAGCGCGGAGGAAAAGCTAACCATAAGGAAAGGGCCATTATCTTTCGTGGGTGTGGTTCGGAGAATAGGGTGAGCCTTCGTGGCGCGGGGAATCCTTCGTGGGAACTCCACTCCTCCAAACGTGACGTACCTTCTTGCAAAGGAAGGGAACACGGGAATACATCCTCGTCTCCGCGTGTCTCGGTTATTTCTATATCCGAGCTCTCTTTCCTTGTGATAGCCATCGTGCTTGAAGTACATATATCTTGCTATCTCTTGTGCTACATATATCTTATGTCTACCTTGCTTAGCTCTAGTTGCCATTGTTACACTTAGTTGAGCTTAGCATATTTAGGGTTTGTGCTTGTAAACTAAACGTTAGTTTAATTCCGCATTCTTACAAGACAAATCCGCAAGAGTTTGTAATTGCCTATTCACCCCCCCCCTCTAGGCGACATCTCGATCTTTCAACTATGTAAATTACCTTTTCTATTAATAAAAATATTATTGAAAAAATGTAATCCAAACGAACGAACCCTAAAAAATTGGCTTTTTTTTGTCCGTGGCCCGATCCAAACAAACGCTTTTCATGTTTGAAATATGTTGGGCTGCTGAGCTCGATGGAGAGGTCTTAATCAATTGCGATCCAACAAAATATGCATCCACAACAATCAGGTTTAATTTGTACATCATCAAGTCCAGTTTCTGCCCTAAAAAAATGCCTAACAATATTAAAAACCAAAATGTGTGTATACATGTTACACTCTGAACATCTTTTTTCTGGCAGTATGTACAGTGTGAACAAAGCAGATAGAACAACATTACAACCAGCATTGCACTTCGTAGTTATACAAAGTTCGCAGTGCTCCGTTTCGGAAAGAAAAAAATTCCCTCACCAAAAAACTGAAGGGAAAAGAACACACACGCGGATAAGTTTCATCCATCGCAACAAAAGCAGGAAGCGGGCTGATAATTCCTGGACGCCGACGCGTGGGTTCAGGCGACCGAGGGGATGATCCACACGGGCTCCACCTCCACGGAGTGCCCGCCGGCGATGGCCACCACCGCCGTCTCCCGGTCCCCCAGCGAGTACACGCCGACGGCGTGCGGCACCATCATGTCCACCTCCCGCCGCGCGAAGTAGACGCAGTTCTCCCGGACCCCCGGCAGCGCCGCCGTCGCCAGCACCGCCACCGACGCGACCGCCCCCACGAACACCGCCCTCCCAGGGAGCTCCCTCACCTCCTCCCACTTGCGCTCCTCCGGCCGGAACCGGCGTATCTCCACCTCCACCTCCACCGAGTCCCCATCAACCCTGTACAGCTTCCTCACCAGCAGGAGCTCCCCCTCCGACTCCACCAGGTACGTCGGCTGCTGCCACCGCCACCGCCACACCAGCCCGTAGTTCAGGTCCGACACGGCCGCAACGCGCGCGCGGAGGTCGGCCCGGTACGCCCGGATCGTGCCGTCGTCGCTCAGCGCGCACAGCCGCCCGCGCCAGATCGCCACGTCCCTGAACGCCCTGTGCTCCGCCCCCGCCGCGATCGTGGTCCAGGCGCCGCCAGATACGTCCGGCTGGAGCAGCGCGAGCGTGCCCAGGCTGCCCAGCACGGCGGCCACCCACCCCAGGGAGGTGGGCGGCGCGGAGAGCACGATCTTGGCCACCGGGAAGGTGGGGGCCCGGGGCATGGCCACGGATTCAACGGAGAAGATGTTGTGGAGCTCGACCGCCCGCTCCTCGTCGAAGGCCATCGCCAGCCAGCCGCCGATCTGGCCGCAGCACCGGCCGGCGTTGACGCGGCCGGGGAGGGCGAAAGGGAGGATCTCATCGCGGCGGAGGCTGAAGAACGCGAGGCTGCCGCAGGAGCCGGGGCGGCGGAGGAGGAGGCGCGGCGCCTCGAAGGTGAGGTCAGACGAGATCGAAGCTCGCGCGCACGACCGCCACGATGAGCAGACCAGGCGGACGGCGACACGGCCGAGCGGGCCGAGGCGGCATAAGATGCTCTCTAGGAGCTCCGGTGGGAGATCCGGCCAGGCGGACTGCCCCGTACCAAGCTGCCGCCGCCGGGGATTCTGCGGGGAAGCCATTTGGGAGAAAACCTCCTTCCGGGCAGAAAGAGATTTTCTCCCACTCTGTTTTTCCTTATTCGGTCTCTCAGGCTCTCAGTTATACTTTTTTTCCCCCAACATTGCGGTTTAAACTTCGGAGTAGGCATTTCTCTACTCTCCTGTCCATACTTGTCTCATCTGTTGCCTCCCCTCGAGACTCACAAGTCGCCGCGCCGGGGCGCCGCTGGCTCCCCTCGATGCAGCCCACGCAGGCTACAACCATTAAAACTGATGCTCGAGCTCGACCGGCAATCTGCTGCCCTCGACGCCGCCGCCCAGGATTCAACTGACGACCTCTGCGCTTGGCGCATGGAGATTTCTTCGTTTTAGCCTGGGAGATTGTGGGCGCGGAGGTGATAGCACGACTTTACTGCTACGGATTGAAGATGATTAAACATGCCGACGACCAGAGCCGTCTCTTCCCAGTTGGCGCCGACGGCCAGCCAGATGCCCGCCGGCAGTACAAGATGAAAATTGGTGCCGTAGCGGTAGCGGGTGGCACAGGGTAGACATGCGCCGGCGAGGTTCTGAGAATTTGTTGCAATTAAGTTTGTGGGAATCGCGTTTGTAGAAAAACGACTAATACTCGTTTTTGGTAAAACGCGAAATCTGAGGATTCGCAGAACCTAGCTTTCTATATACGCGGACTGTTTAGCGCTGCCAAACAAAGATTTATTCCGTTAGACCGTTTTCCGAGTTTGTAGAAATCTGGTTCTGTGCAAACGGCATATCCAAACACGGCTGAACAAAATCCCTAACGACGCGCGCAATCCTGGGAGCGTGTGCTTTTGAAAGGAAGGTTCCAATTAGGATCCCCTATATATCTACCCGTCCATCTACATAAACCCACCTCTTCTTCCTGCAGCCGTATCAAGTTCCGGACCAGCGAAGCTCTCAACCATGGCGGCAACGGAGACGACGAGAGCGCCTCCAGCGGAGCAAAAAGGGCCTCCTGGCCTAGCATTAGCAATGGAGATGGACGCGACTTCGGCTGCAGGTCGACCGGGGGAACAGTGCGAGTATGCTTTCATGATCGTCAGCGTCGTGGTCATGACGCTCTTCACGCTATGGCTTGTGCTATGGTTTATCTGGGCGTGCAGCACGTACAAAGGGCCGGAGTTCTCCGTCGCAATAGCCGCCGTCTCCGGCCTTGTCCCGGCGCCGGACCGGCCCGTGCTGGATCCGGAGTTCAACCTCACGGTCCGCATCACGGTGCGGAGCCGGCTGATGCGCCGCTCGTGCGACAAGTCGTGCACGACGGTGCAGGTGAGCTACCACGGCTTCACGCTCGCCTCTGCGTCTGCACCGGAGGTCTGCAGGATCAGGATGCACGCCGACGACGACCGGACGGTGCTGACGACCGTCGTCGCGCGTGGGACCCGGGTGTGGCTGCCGGGGCCCGTGCTGGACAGCCTCGCGGCGGACCTGGGACGCGCGTCGGGGGTCTTCGACGTCGCGCTCGCCATCCCGGGATACACGAAGCGCTCCCACGACGGCGAACGGCTGGAGGTGTCTTGCATGGCAAGGCCGATCGGGGATGACGGCGGCAGGGCTTTGTGCGATGTGCGTGGGGCGTGGGCTGGTTGTGGCCTGGTGTTCAAGAATACAATGATGTTACTTGCACCTTGGCTCAATTTTTAATTGTTTCCTTTACCCCGCATATTTTCCACTTTTTTTTTTAGATATCTTGTGTTACCCTGCACTACTTGTATTTTTGCGCATCTGTTTTCTACCTGGTAGGATGCTATAATTTGGACAGAAAACGAATTGTAATCAATGGAATGAATCATGATCAACATCAAACCATTATTTGAGTGAAAAACGGGTTTTCATTAGGTGTGTGTTTGGTTTTAGCCTAAGTTTGTCCAAACAAAACTTAAATGATCTCTCCATTGCGTGCAAGGAGCACTGGCCGAGAATTTTGAGTATGGGCCGGTATTCAAAATTATAGTGATAATTTATTATATGAAATAAAGTTTATAGTAGAACTATAGTATGAACCAATGATCACACACATCTCATATTTTCTTGAGAAACTCTCACAATGAAGGATACTTGTGCTTGAGAGACATGTGAATTTGCTGAAATAAGGGTACCGAATATGTAACATGGCATAAATTTCTAACCATCTCCACTACTATTAAAAGAGCTAGACCGGCAGTCTAACAGATCTTCACCATCTAACCTTCTAATCGTACGGTTCAGATCGATGCTAAAACGGTGTTAGACACCCACGTCCCCAAACTGCCAGACTGAAATAGAAACCTGTACGCACGTTTTTTCCCCAAACGCCAAAGCAGCCCCACGCACACCGCCGCACGCTGCAGGCCGCCGACCGCCGACCGCATCCGAGGTCACCGACTGCAGGCCGGCGGCGCCATGCCCTGTCTGGCCTTGCACTGCCCTGCCCCCTCGCCCTGTCCAACCACGCACCATCTGCGACGCCGGTGCCTCCTCTGCACCTGCCGTCCCTTGGAAACGACCTCTACCGCATCCTCCTCTGTGCCGCTGTCCAAAATCCGCCCTCGCTGCGCTGCCAGCCCAGAGGTGCTTCTCCGTCGATTCCTGCTGCTCCGCCCACTCTCGGCTTGCAAGCCGGACAACGTCATCTTCCACCTCGACTTCGCGCCCTCCTGCCAGTAGCCTCACATTGCCCTCCAAACCGTATTCTTTCAAATTTTTGCTAATCGGTTATTTCTTTCAGATATATCGCTGCTTGTTGTCTCAAAGGAGATCTCCCAAAATTTTGTCTACGTGTTTCCTGCATGTAAAGCCAAGGGATTCATGGCTGACTAATTTGATCTTAGTGGACTGGATTTGATGTTTCTTCTTGGCAGATTTTATTTTAACGGTTTTTGGAGACATGGAGTGCACAAAGTAAACAAGTATTTTGTTTGAACACTATTTGGGGAATTGCTCCATGGATTGAAGGCTAGAATTTGGTTAATTTCTGAAACTGCACCACTATTTGTCTTGATGTAATTAAGGAGTGATGCAAATTGGGAGCCGAGGAAATTATTTTGATAGCGGCCAAGCATTACTACTCCAATATCAAAAGGGATTAATAAATGATATTTTTCCTTATATAAAACTCATATGCATTGGTTTTAATGTTCTGGTGCATCTACAATCCTCTTTCATCTCTGGTGAGTTTTTACTGTTTTCCTTTTTGCTTCGTTAAGATTTTCATTGATCCATCTTTCATATGTAACAACTGTTTGTTAGTGCCATATATGTGACATCAAAGTTGTGAAATCTTATGAGGACAAGGGATGTTATATATGATGAGACTAAGTAGTTTCATATTCTTAGTGACGAAATGCTTCCCAATTGTCTAACTGGCAAGGTAAATGCTCTATAATTTTCTATATTGTATTATCACCTGCAGTTTTCGGCTATTGTGTTTCTCATTTACATCTCAAACTGCGAGAGAAAAAGTGGGGAATTTTTGTTCATGGGAGATAACGAAGTGCATTTGGATGTAACAAGGTATGATCATCATGTATGAGATATGAAAAAGAGTATGTGGGTACTGCTATGCAAGCACCAATAACATTCATTCACTATTTATGCTGCATTTCAGGGGAATAGGTAAAGAGCATGCGGACCAAGATGCGGCATGTTAGAGTAGCTTATGCTTGAATCGTTTTACTTTGGAAAATGCAGCATTTATCAGATCATTTTACATTGATGAATGATTTCAGGGTTGGATGAATGGGTTGCCATTGTGATGCAATTAAGGAATAAGCACCGTCCACGATGACGTGATGCGGATGCTCGAGTGGATGTTGCCAGGAATTTTGAAAGTTTACTGAAGGCAATACATTTCTTGAACAAAAATGGCAGGGATGCATAATAAGTCTTATTTAATTTATTCTTATAATTTGATTACTGGGATTTCTGATGTATTCCAACTTCTACCTTATCTGTCTGACGGGTTCTTATTTGATTATTCTTAATGATGCATGAACACCTACATCAATGGTTTGACTCTTTAATGTGCGTAGGTTATTTTTTCACGTTGTCGGTGAATATGTTCACAGAATAAACCGTATAAAATGTGTGTAAGTCATTTTTGGTGCATTACGTGGTGTCGAGCTACTGCCAATATTTTTATATGAAAGTTTTGATGTTGTAGATAAATATTAGTTTGCTAAGTCAGCACAACTGGAGAACTGCTACTCATGCACGATTGCCTAAGTTTCAATGTAACTTAACTTCAGTAATCAGTATAATGGAAATCATGACTGGTTAGTCCATTATTTCATAGATCTTCTGTTCAAGTGTGGAGTGGGAAAAGGTGATTTTACATAATCGTGCTGATTTCTGTTATACCAAACAAAAGCTGGTATGTAAACTTACAAACCAGCATTTTTGTATAAAGGTTCCTTGATAAATAAATATATGTTCACTTCTGCAAAATGGAGGAGCAGCAAGTATTTAAAGTTACACGTAACATTTGTTTCGTTTTAAATCACTTGTGTTCTGAAGCATTTTGTCTCTGGCAATGAAGCCCTCGAGATGTAATCGCTCCCTTTCAGAGCGCCTTCATCCCGGGGCGACTCATCACGGATAATGCTCTAATCGCTTTTGAGTGCATCCATGCCATTCAAACAGGCTCGAGAGCAGACTTTTGCGCATACAAGCTGGATATGGCCAAGGCCTATGACCGTGTGGATTGGAGATTTTTGGAAGGAGTGTTGGCGAAACTGGGCTTTCATAGCAAATGGATACAGTGGGTGATGACATGTGTTACCACTGTGCGCTATTCAGTTCGCTTCAATGGTCATTTGTTGGACTCCTTTTCTCCAACGCGTGGGCTACGCCAAGGTGATCCATTATCGCCTTACTTGTTCCTTTTTGTCGCTGATGGTTTATCATCATTGATAAGGAAGGAAACTGAGAATTCTTCTCTAAGGGAATTGTATATTTGTCGACGTGGGCCTGGTATTTCACACTTGCTATTCGCGGATGATTGCCTAATGTTCTTTGAAGGTAACGTGCAGCAAACTGAGGTGGTGAAATCTATTTTGGATAGATATGAGAAAGGAACGGGACAACTCGTGAGCCTTGGAAAATGTTCTATATTGTTTGGTGATAAGTGTTCAGCTGAAACGCAGCAGGAAATCCAAGGCATGTTGAAGTATGAGACACTTTGTTTTGAGGAAAAATATCTAGGCTTACCTGTACCAGAAGGCAGGATGAAGAATGGGAAGTTCCAGCCAGTAAAAGAGAAGTTTGTTAAGCGTGCAAATGATTGGGTCGAGAAGTATGCGTCCAGTGGGGCTAAGGAAGTTTTAATAAAGTCAGTTTTGCAGTCCTTACCAACGTATGCTATGGGAGTCTTCAGATTTCCAAATGGGCTCGTGGAGGATCTTAACCAAATTGTTCGTAATTTTTGGTGGGGGGATGAACATAATAGAAGACGTATGCATTGGATGTCCTGGGACAAAGTCACTAGACCAAAGTCACATGGAGGGATGGGTTTCCGGGATTTTGGTGTGTTCAATCAAGCACTTCTCGCTCGTCAAGCTTGGAGGCTAATAGAAATAACGGACAGCTTATGTGCCCGGCTACTAAAAGCCAGATATTATCCGAATGGTAATTTGCTGGACACAGCGTTTATTCGTAACCCGTCGCCTTCCTGGCAGGGAGTTATGCATGGTCTGGAACTGCTTAAACGTGGTGCCATCTGGAGAATTGGTACGGGGTCTCAGGTTCGTATTTGGCGAGACAACTGGCTACAGAGAAGTGACTCGCTCAAAGTTTCAGGTAAAAAGAAAGAGACACGTTTGCGCTGGGTTTCTGAATTAATTAAGCCTGATACTCGTTCATGGGATGAAGATACAGTACGCAAATATTTTTACCCGCATGATGCTGAGGCCATATTAGCAATCAAGCTCACGCAAAGGCCTTCTGATGATTTTGTTGCTTGGAGTATGGAAGACAATGGAATTTTTACCGTGAGGTCCGCGTACAGGCTTGGTCTCCAACCATGTCTGGATCGTCTAGCTTCTGGACAGTCAAGTTCTGCTCCTCTAGGAGATAGACCGGTCTGGGACACCATTTGGAAAATCCCAGTTCCTCAAAAGATCCGAGTGTTCGGATGGAAAGCGGCGACAAACACCTTGGCTGTACAACAAAGCTTGCACCGGCGGGTTGAAAAGATTGATCCAGTGTGCTCAGTGTGTGGAATGGATGTTGAGGACGAGCACCATGCCCTGGTTATGTGTACGCCGGCAAGAGCGCTCCGTGATAGCTTGCGGGCGATCTGGTTCCTGCCCCCTGAAGCTGAATTCCGAAATTCTGGGAAGGAATGGTTCCTGAACATGATCAGCAATGCTTCTAAAGAAACTAGAGTGAAGCTCCTTTACTTGTTTTGGCGAGTGTGGCACCACCGCAATAACATAGTCCATGGGGACGGCAAAGCATCGATCACCGCTTCAGTGTCATTCCTACAGAACTACCTTACTTCCTATTCTGTAACAAATGCAAAATCACAAGATACTAAAGGCAAGACCCTGATGTTTCCAAGCCAGACACATGGGAGGCTGTCGGATGAGGTGTCCAAATGGCAGCCACCACCGGCAGGCTACCTCATGGCCAGCGTCGATGCGGGCTGGGACGCCTTGAGTAAGCGAGCAGGGATTGGTGTTGTAGTGCGTGATGAAAAAGGTGTAGTGATACGCACAGTTTGGAACTTCTTACCTTACAGCACTAGTGCAGAGGAAGCAGAAGCTAGAGCATGTCTGGCTGGACTACGGCAGCTCATCGACATTCAACGGCTGCCCGGCATCGTACAGACTGACTGCCAGCGTGTTATACATGGAGCAACCTCTGGTGTGCTAGACCGATCACCATCCTGGAGCATATATATGGAGATCAAAGACTTGCTTCGTTCCCACCCCCTATTGGAAGTTCGGAAGATTGACAGGAGTAGCAACAAGGTAGCCCATGAATTAGCGCAGCTAGGGAAACGTGAGTTGAGTGGAGTGTTAAACGATTCAGCACCGGACTGCGTGTCGGCGCTAATCGCAAATGATTGTAAACCCTTTATTTTATAATCAATAAAGCTCACGATTCCCCTCAAAAAAAAAAAAAGCCCTCGAGATGTGACTTCCCATTTTATTTTCTCTCCTCACTTTTGTTCTAGATGGATGCATGTGTTGATAACTTTCTTCTGGTGAATTACCTGAATCTTCCTTACTGTAGTGACTTTTTCCATTGTATTTCAGTACCACACTTCAATTTACGATGCTTTTTGAAAATGTGCTTCAAATTTGGCAAGTCAAACTGATATCCTAGCTGTTGTGAGAAGTTCCGACTATGTGAATATTGGTGGATGGAAATATCATGAGGGTATTTACTATTCAGCACATTGCTTTGACCGTTGCCTAGGTTGAGGTAGTATGTGTATAAATGCTCCGAGGCATGTTAATATATGGGTATTTGCAACATTCAGTGGTTTCGTAGTATCTGAAATATTTTTTTAAGACACATTAGAAGGTGTCTGGACTCTGGTGTACCAATTTCCAAAATTAGCATTTACTTGTTGATGCCATAGCGCATTTTTACTTGCATATATAGATATATATGCCTACTGGTTATTTGACTTACTTGGGAGTTGCGATCACTAATAAATGAGAACTTTGCAAGGGTGCACACTGTCGATTCTGATTTACTAAGTTATGTATGCAAAAAAAAAGGGTTAATGTAAGTGGTTTGTTGCTTGTAAAATCTGGAATTATGAGAATGGATGTAACATACTCACGGTTAAACTATTTTTATGTTTATTGTAAAATGAATCAATGCACGAGAATAACTATAACTAAGATAACTGTCTCACAAAGGATGTCGCAGCTTTCTAAATTTGACTCTATCTAGACGTAATTTAGGGATGGGGGTATTTATGATGAATCTATTTGCGAAAACGCTTATTGCGCGTGCACCTTTACTAGTCTTTACTATCTTTACTATTAAATGGGAGTTGGTCGTTTGACACTCAACGCACTTTGGTGGTCGTCATTGGAAGCATCCTATCCATCCAATCTAATCTTACGGTCTCTGCTTCGTCTGATCTAATTTCATTGCAAGTTGCCTCCTTCCCTTTGTCAACGCTAACAGAATATCAATCACGATAGAAATTAACTAGGAAACAATCTCATTTTCTTTGTCATCACGGTATGAATCAATTAGAAAATTAATTATGAAGGAAACAAATCTCAAGCGTTTTAGGAAACAAATCAATCACATTGGAAAGATACCGTTCCTTGCCAGAAAAAGAAATCTCTGAGTCTGGTTCTACACTTCTACTCCTACATGTCCACGAAACAATCTCTCAGCACTACAGACGTGCGGGAGGGGAGTATATGTGCTTGCTAGCGGCCGCCATGCGCCATCCTCGATCACCGGCCTGAGGTCTCCCTATGTCCCCATGTCGCCTGCCGCCACTCATACGTCGCCCGCCACCGCTCATACGTCGCTCTCCGCCCTGAGATCCGACGGCTGCTGCCCCAAGGTCACCTCCCTCAGCTTTGATTACCGCTTCCAAAAATTCGCCGCCTCGAGATCAGGCTGTTGCCGCTAGAGTGTCGTCCTCCTATCCCCTCGTATAACAGGGATTCTTCCGTCAGCAGAAAGCATCTTTCAGATGTATGTCTGATGAATGTGTATTATGCATGAACAGATACACGTAGGAAGCTTGTCTACTAGAGAATGAACAACTTCACAACGAAAGAGAGGAAGGACCTCCCATCATCAAGACGCTGGAATCGTACGATCACGTGTTGGACTGTAAAGGTAACATGTTCATATTCAATGAATTTTTAAAGCGATTAAGGAGCTGGATTGACCTGTAATGTCACTGAAATATCTATGCCAAGGAGCATATAGTATAGATAACACAGTCTATCAAATGGTCTAATCAATTCTCGACCTTACAAAAATTAAGTCATTGCAAAACAAGTATACTCTAATATAGAATACACAATGTTTCAGGCAATGAAGTATTTCCCCGCGAAGCTCCATGTCCACCTGCCAGAATTTATCTGCTTGTTTTTGTGTTATTTAAATAGGAAGCATGTTGGACAGTTTATGCACCACGACGTTGGAAAAAAATTGACATCCGAGACTTCTCAGCATTCTACAAACTTTGATCACCAGTTGCATTATTATTTTCTTTTTCAGGATTCACAATGGAGGGACTCCAAGGTACCGTGGTCCATGATGTATGGGGCCTGAGATGATGGAGAACTGTCAAGAACAAGGTTAACTTGGAGATGCAAAACTTCTCTGCCACGCATACTTAAAACTCTGCATTTATTTTCTTACTCATCAAATAGATCACTCATCACATTACTGTAAGCTTAACACTAATATTTAATTGGTCTATTATTGAATTTGGCTATTTCCTATGCATGGTTGTCGTTGTACTTTTTCTTAATGAGGTTATATGTGCACCCTTTTGTGTTGACGATTATAATTTGGCATTACCTTTCGGACTATGCCTGCTGACATGAAGTTCTATGCTATCATACTATGGTAAAATTATGTTCATCGTTTGGTTCTTATTCTCAATCTTGAACTAGCTTTGATTTGCTCAGAAGGTGAAATAATGATCTACTTCGAGTTCTAGCGACTATTCATGTTTATCGACGAGTGTTTACAATCTATTCATACAATGGTATAAGATATGAAGCTGTGTTCAAGTATGTAAATTCCTATGGGGTCACAAGTTTATTTACATATGGCTTTTATGCTCGTGTGCATGCCTAGATCAAGTTATTGATGTACACATATTTGTCCAGGATTTAGATGTGCAGATGGTTCAATTTATTGATGTAGTATGTTTTTTTCAGACTTCAGATTAGGTGCTACTTTTTGGCCATTTATTTTCTGCTCCAAAAATTCATTGGTAACTTTTCAGGTGATAAGTTTATAACTACTATGAGACGTTAATATGTTGCATTTCTGAAATTTTAATATTTTCTTTTGGTTCATCAACATTAATAACATCATAATCTTTTTTATATTTTCTAACTCTAACATCATTACCTCTTTTATTACGCTAATAAGTTTCTAACAACTCAGACACGTCGAGAATGGGAATACAACATTAACATCTGTCATCCAAATCCAGGGATGCAAAGTCCGCAAGAGCAGAGCTGAAATAAGTATTGTTCACAAAATTATAAAATAATCATAAGCAATTGTGTAGGTTATTTTACCATGTGTTTTAATTTTTTAAGTTGTAGCATAGCTACTGTTCCATCAATTTCTCACCATGAGAAATGTTTGGTGACAATCATGTTAAATGTTTGGTGATGCATTCGTTGTACAAATAGCATAATGCCAATGTGCATTAAATTTGATTTTTCTAATTGCAAGTAAGTCAAATAATGAGGCAAATTTGAGATTCACGAACCAAGATTGTGACAATTTTCAAGCATAATCAGTGCCCTATCTCAAGTATGATACTAATGTTACCTTTTTTTTGCTTCATTTGACTTTGCGATTTATTTATATTCCGCTAGAACTTTGGCCATGAGGCCCTATTTATTAGTTCTACAAATTAAATGAGCCTAAAGGTGTTGATTTATCAAACTTTTGGTGCTACAAGCTTTGGGCTTGCAACTAAACTTTTTGATATATTTCCAGGTGAGATTGTAGTCCAAAAGTTAGAATGATGGCATGACATCCGGAGTCTGCAATAGTAGTGGGATTCATGTGACATACAATTTTCTATGTCTTGATGCTTTTACAATCTTCAAGTGCTCCCCTCAAATGAAACGTCAGCAATGAAGACAGCAAGATCCTTGTCCTCCTTTTTCATCACTTTGATGCTTGATGCGTGTAGTTGACACGTCCGTTGGGAACCCCAAGCGGAAGGTGTGATGCGCACAGTAGCATGTTTTCCCTCAGAAAGAAACCAAGGTTTATCGAACCAGGAGGAGCCAAGAAGCACGTTGAAGGTTGATGGCGGAGGAGTGTAGTGCGGCGCAACACCGGGGATTCGGCGCCAACGTGGAACCTGCACAACACAATCACGGAACTTTGTCCCAACGTAACGGCGAGGTTGTCAATCTCACCGACTTGCTTGTAAACAAAGGATTAGATGTATAGTGTGGATGATGATGGTTGTTTGCGAAGAACGAGTAAAGTACAATTGCAACGGTTTGTATTTCGAGATGTAAAGAATAGGACCGGGGTCCACGAGATCACGAGTGGTGTCTCTCCCATAAGATAGCGAGATGTTGGGTGAACAAATTACGAGTTGGGCAATTGACAAATAAAGAAGGCATAACAATGCACATACATATATCATGATGAGTACTATGAGATTTAATCGGGGCATTACGACAAAGTACATAGACCGCTATCCGACATGCATCTATGCCTAAAAAGTCCACTTTCGGGTTATCATCCGAACCCCTTCCGGTATTAAGTTGTAAACAACGGACAATTGCATTAAGTATGGTGCGTAATGTAATCAACACAAATATCCTTAGACAAAGCATCGATGTTTTATCCCTAGTGGCAACAGCACATCCACAACCTTAGAACTTTCATCACACTGTCCCAGATTTAGTGGAGGCATGAACCCACTATCGAGCATAAATACTCCCTCTTGGAGTCACAAGTATCAACTTGGCCAGAGCCTCTACTAGCAACGGAGAGCATGCAAGAACATAAATAACATATATGATAGATTGATAATCAACTTGACATAGTATTCAATATTCATCGGATCCCAATAAACACAACATGAAGGATTACAAATAGATGATCTTGATCATGATAGGCAGCTCACAAGATCTAACATGATAGCACAATGGGGAGAAGACGACCATCTAGCTACGCTATGGACCCATAGTCCGAGGGTGAACTACTCACACATCGATCCGGAGGCGATCATGGCGATGAAGAGACCTCCGGGAGATGATTCCCCTCTCCGGCGAGGGTGCGGGAGGCGATCTCCTGAATCCCCGAGATGGGATTGGCGGCGGCGGCGTCTGCGGAAGGTTTTCCGTATCGTGGCTCTCGGTACGGGGGTTTCGCGACGGAGACTATATGTAGGCGGAAGGGCAGGTCGGGGAGGCGCCACGGGGGCCCACACGCTAGGGCCGCGCGGCCGGCACTGGGCCGCGCCGCCCTAGTGTCCGGCCACCTCGTGGCCCCACTTCCTAAGTCCTCCGGTCTTACGGAAGCTTCGTGGAAAAATAGGCCCACAGGCGTTGATTTCGTCCAATTCCGAGAATATTTCCTTACTAGGATTTACGAAACCAAAAACAGCGAGAAAACGACAGTCGGCTCTTCGGCATCTCGTCAATAGGTTAGTGCTTGGAAAATGCATAATAATGACATATAATGTGTATAAAACATGTGAGTATCATCATAAAAGTAGCATGGAACATAAGAAATTATAGATACGTTTGGGACGTATCAAGCATCCCCAAGCTTAGTTCCTACTCGCCCTCGAGTAGGTAAACGATAACAAAGATAATTTCTGAAGTGACATGCTATCATAATCTTGATCATACTATTGTAAAGCATATGAGATGAATGCAGCGATTCGAAGCAATGATGAAGATAATGAGTAAACTAGTGAATCATATAGCACAGAATTTTCATGAATAATACTTTCAAGACAAGCATCAATAAGACTTGCATAAGAGTTACTCATAAAGCAATAAATTCGAAGTAAATGCATTGAAGCAACACAAAGGAAGATAAAGTTTCAGCGGTTGCTTTCAACTTCAACATATATATCTCATGGATAATTGTCAACACAAAGCAATATAACAAGTGCAATAAGTAAACATGTAAGAGTCAATGCACACGAGTTGATACAAGTGTTTGCTTCTAAGATAGAAAGAATAGGCAAACTGACTCAACAATAAAGTAGAAGATAGGCCCTTCGCAGAGGGAAGCATTGATTACTATATTTGTGCTAGAGCTTTTCATTTTGAAAACAAGAAACAATTTTGTCAATGGTAGTAATAAAGCATATGTGTTATGTATAAGACATCCTATAAGTTGCAAGCCTCATGCATAGTATACTAATAGTGCTCGCACCTTGTCCTAATTAGCTTGGATTAACACGGATTATCATTGCATAGCATATGTTTCAACCAAGTGTCACAGAGGGTACCTCTATGCCGCACTGTACAAAGGTCTAAGGAGAAAGCTCGCATTGGATTTCTCGCTTTTGATTATTCTCAACTTAGACATCCATACCGGGACAACATAGACAACGAGATAATGGACTCCTCTTTAATGCATAAGCATTCAACAACGATTAATATTCTCATAAGAGATTGAGGATTAGCTGTCCACACTGAAACTTCCACCATGAATCATGGCTTTAGTTAGTGGCCCAATGTTCTTCTCTAACAGTATGCATACTCAAACCATTTGATTGTGAGAACCGCCCTTACTTCAGACAAGACGAACATGCATAGCAACTCACATGATATTCAACAAAGGTAAAAGAGTTGATGGCGTCCCCAGAAAACATGGTGTTGATTACATAATTTGGCTAGTATGTATTTATGGGCCAAATTAGCTTAAATGGCCATGATTAGATTATTGTCTGACATGCATACACAATTAGACTTGTTGTTTAGTTCAAATGCAGGCCCGGTGAAAGTTCGAGTGCAAGTGCCTCGTAGAACAAGGCATCGAGTGTACTTGATACAGTTATCAACTCAGGACAAATACGTAAAGTTTTGCATGAATTATCAGCAAGATAATACGAGTTCTGGAAGATTCTGTGATATGTTGAGCTAAAACACAGTTGCCTGGGACAAGTCCTTTCAAGCAAAGCTGCGATGTGTGGATTATTGCAAGGATTATCAAGTCAGCGGAGGGAAGAATGCATCCTGAAAATATCATCTACCTTAGAAGCGACGCATGCATGGTTTGTACCAGCTCGTGTGATTTGCATCAGCCGTAATATTATATTGTTTATTTCGAGGCTTGAGAATATTTGTACGTGACATATGGTTTCGTGTTTGGAACTGCTACGTACTAGGAATTAGATTTGGTAGGTATTATATGCAACCGAATTGATAAAAGGATAGAGTTCTATTCGGTTCAGGTTTAGACTTTTGTTTCTGTACGTCAATTCAGATCCTGTACGCGAAGACCAGCGCCTATATATAGAGGTCGTGGCCGATTGAAGAGACCCAACCAATCGATCTATCAAATACAATTTATCTTTTTTACGTACTGTTGCTCTTTATCCTTTTTCTCCACCATGCCCTAGCAGCTTTAGGGTTTGTTTCATCTTTGCCGTTTTGCGCTGAAAAACGGTCGATCTCCTCCACGAAAGCGAGGAACCTTTGTTGCTTTGCTCGGAAAGCAATCGGTCGTCGTCACGAAAGCACGACAACTATCACGGTGTTGCGCGGCAGTTTTGCGTGCCAACACAATTGGCGACTCCGCTGGGGAAGAAGAAAAAGGGCAACGATGAACAACTGCCCCATGGACGCAAGAGACGTTGATCCGGAAAGCGCCATCGCTATTACGCTCGATGATCTATCCGAAGTTGAGCGGCGAGAACTTGAGCAGGAGCTCGAAAAAGCAAAGGCTGAAAAATTGAAGCGATTCTTCAAGACAAAGGATGGCGTCGTGAAGAAGGTAACAACGGCAAGTCCTTATCCCATGTTTAACGCTCAGGTAACTAAGTCAAAACAAGAAGTTGGTCATCTGATAGATGTGTCCGTAGGTAGTAACTACAGTTCCTACATGAAAAATATGCATACAATTTGTCCAGCAGTAGCGAGTGTAGCGGGTACAGTTGACGGAATTAAGGACAGCTTTAGCAAGAATATTGAAAGTAGTTTATCATGTCAAGTTCATCCGTTAGTACTGCAAATGAACGATGAACATCGTGAAACACAGCAGATGCCTCCGGACAATAGCGGATTCATTAATTCAGTTAGTTATACTCATACAACCGGTTCATCGTCTAATGGAGCGCAGTCTCACATTAATTTAAATAAAAATCTAGGTGGCCGATATTATACAGGTAGTTCGGCTAATAATTTAGTATGCACTGTTGCTAATCCTATTGTTTCAACTTCGGTTTCACAAAATTTCAGCAGTAATAACCGAAGTGTCGACTTCAATGCTAATTTACAAAAAACTAGTTATCAGTTGGGAGCACATAATACATCACCGTTGCAATCTCTTGGTACCGGGGTTCCATATGAGCCGGTACCGAATTTATGTTTTAATGGATCTCCGCAGCAAGCGACACATGCTCAAATTACTTTGCCGGAGATGTCACCAAATACTTGTGTTCCATCTCGTTCCGCAAGTTAGTTCTCTACAGCCCACTAATAATTTTAAGGATCAAATTGCTGGTATACTTAGAGAATTTGGTATAGAAACTAATGGTAAATCACATGCTTATAAAAAACCATACCCTGATTATTTTGACTTGACACCATATCCACGTGGTTTTAGAATTCCAGATTTTATTATGTTTACGGGGGAAAATGGTAGATCCACTTTTAAGCATGTAGGAAGTTTTCTAGCACAATGTGGTGAAGTACGGACATCAGATGTTTATAGATTGAAATTATTCTCTCTATCTTTGTCTGGTGCTGCATTTACTTGGTTTACATCGCTTGTTCCTAATTCTATTTCAACATGGGCACAATTGGAGAAAAAATTTCATGATTATTTTTATAGCGGTGAAAGTGAACTTCAACTTTCAGACTTAACTATGGTTAGACAGAAAGATAATGAACATGTTCATGACTATATCAGACGGTTTAGGGATGTCAAAAATCGATGTTTCAACTTGACCATAGCCGAAAAAGGTTTAGCAGATCTTGCATTTTCGGGTTTGCTCGCTCATATTAAGGATAAATTAGATGGGAAAAATCTTTTAGATATTAATCAAGTTTTGCAAAAAGCTTTGACATGGGAAAACCGAGCTAAAGAAATTAAAGAATATAGTCGGTTTAATGAAAATAGAAATAAGCACAATGATAACCACATGGTCAAGGATTTAAAATATGATGGTGATTCGGCTAGTGGTGATGATATTGATATATGTATAGCCGAATGGGTGCAAGCACCTACATCAAAACCTTTTGCATGTTGTGCTTTGTATCCTACACCTACTAAGAGAGAGGATATTAAGTATAATTTTGATGTTAGCAAGTGTGATAGAGTTTTTGATACATTGGTGCAAGGAAAAATAATTAGAGTCAGAGATGGTCATGTAATTCCACCTCCAGAAGAATTGGCTGGAAGAGCTTATTGTAAGTGGCACAGTTCTTTTTCACATGCTACTAATGATTGTAACGTGTTTCGTCGACATGTGCAATCGGCCATTGATGACGGTCGATTGGTATTTACGGAATGTTCTAAGATGAAACTCGGTATTAATCTTTTTCCTATCAATGCGATTGACTTCGAGAACAAGAAAATTCTCATTCGGTCGAATTCAGGCCGAATCTACCAAAGGGAAAAATGTTATCATTGATGATAATGCGGCACCGAGGATGATCAAAGCAAAGAATCCAAAAGCGGGAGTGCAAAGAGTTGATGAAAGAAAGAGGAAACCAGCTCCAAAACCAAAACCGGTGGTTAAACAATTGTTGGACAAGTATAGTGCACACAAGGCCAACAATGTGTTTAGTCGGCTTGGAGGTAGTAAGCGTCCTAGGTCCGCTTCTCAACATGGAGGTCATGTGCATTGGCAAGGAAACTTATATGACCAGCAGCCGTATTTTTCAATGGAGCCGACATATTGGGGTCCTCGTATGTTTTCTCAGTTTTCTCCACATTGTTTCAGTTCATCAGCTCCATATCCTACAAGGCGAGCATGTTATTTCCAACAGGAATGGATTCCATCAGAGCATGTGCACAGAGGACTATTGCATGAAAAAGGAGCTCGGTTTAATAAGAAAGTTAGACCACGTGATGTCAGTGAATTTCGTGGCAATAATGAGAAGCCGATCTCAAAAACATCTAATCCGCGCAGGAGACAGAGCACTCATAAAAAAAATATTATAGGCGGTCAGAAACTCATGTGGATGCCGGTGAAGCGAGCTGAGCTTAAGGCTTTACAAATTTCAGTAGCTGGGCAAGGTCAGACAGCTGAAGGTGCTGTGAATGCTAAAGAAACAAGCAGCAATGATGGAATAGGATCGGTACAGGAAAAAGAGGACGTTGATGATGTGCAGCCGCAACAAACTATATCTAACCAATATGTGAAAGTGATTAGACCTAATATGCAAGCACGGTCTGATAAGCCATTGGGTGTATCTTCATGTAATTGTCAGAAGTTCAAATCAGCTAGTTCACATGCCGATTCCATCATGAGAAGCAGCAGCTTAAGGCCATCCACAAGTTTGTCTCCTGTGGGTTTCAAGTCTACTAGTACGTCTACACAACGAGGGGATTCAACCAGTAGACGCAGCAAGAGGGTTAGAGCTAATGAGCAGATGGTTCTTTCGGCCAAGGATAGATTATTTGTTCCAAAAACTGCACTACGTCAGTGTAGGCCAGGAAACTCGGGGGGCAACATAATTATGTCAGTCGCACCGGGAACTAAATTGGAACCTCAGTGGTGCCCATCGGGGCTCACATATACTCAGAAACGACGGGTGCAACGGCTGCAAGCATTGAAAATAAGAGAAGAAATAGCTGAAAAGAAACGCGATGAGCGGTTCAATAGAGACAAGCAGATGGTTCCTCCAGTAAATGATTTGGAAGAAGAAGTGCATCGTGGTGGATAAAAGTAGAAATGTGGATGACATGGTTGCTGATGAAATTTCAGAAAAATTTAGAGATGCAGCTACTAATATGGATGCTCAACAAGGCGAGTAATCCGGCATGCATGGCATTGACTTAACACGGTTAGATACTATGTTTGACCGATGCTCGTGTTAAGTGGCCGCAATGACGTACCGGGGATTGTCATTCCGGAAGAGCGATATGCATGAAATAAGACGCTTAATTCGTCGACACTAAAACTCGGTACGTGTTTATTAAAATGTTATGTTTGCCTTCAAATTATGTACTATGCATGTACCAAGTTTCAGTCTTATCTACTTTCCAATACATGTGGGATAGTTTGCCAAGCCGATGCGATCAAATATATGTTCTTGTGACCGGTTCTTAGTGGTAGGATTGGAAAATGGGCTTATGCACTAGATGATGAACATATTGATTATGTCAATTTCTGCAAATGGAGACATTACTAATCGGTTTGTAGAGATGGATATGGCATCGGCAATGTTTTGATTAATCTAACAATATAGTTTATGAAACGTCGGTTTGTGTAGATTCGCTTATGGTAGTAAGACAAATAAAAGCGAATTTCAATGTTTTGATGGATTACTAAATATCTATCTAGACCGATGTTTAGATTGTCAAGACTCTAGATATGTTTTCTATCAATTATATACCTATATAGGAGAAAATTCTAGAGCTAAATGTTTTAGCCCAACAGACATCAGGTTATCTTATTAGCACAGGTAATTTTATATTGGAAAGACCGATGCTTGTGGCTGCCAAAAGTGAGACCTCTGGTGTTTCTGTTCATGGGTCTGCATGTCCAGGTTTGGTCCAGCAGCAAGTATTGCATGGTAATGTTAATTCGGTACATAAGCTACAGACAGCCGAATTAGAAAATAAATTGGCTTTGCTAGATGCTAGCTTGGTACAGGGTGCAGCCTGTTTCGTTTAGCAACTAGTCGTACAATGCAAAGATGATTTAGAGCATAATACTGTTGATTCTAATTCGGTCCAGAAACTAGTAGTATAGGGAGCTAAATCGGTAAATGGGTTACAAAAAGCCGAGTAAGAGAATAGATTGGAACCTGAGGATTGGAGAGTTTCACTAGTTTATTATTTAGAGGATCCAAGTTAAAAAAGAGATGAAATAATTCGGCCACAATCTTTGACATGTAGCTTATCGACTGCCGAATTATATCTAAGTACTATAGATGGTTTCCATTTGAAGTTTCTGGAATCTGATCAATATATATTAGCTAAGGGTGAAGTGCATGAACCAATATGTAGGACACATCAGTCAGATCGTGAGATGCAATGGTTAACAAAAATAGCAGGTTGTGTTAGCCGACATTTTAGGAAATTGCGGCTGGTTGTAGAAATTCCTATTTTGTGTAATCTTTACCATGGCCAGTATAATATCTGACATATTGCCCTAAGAAAATAAGGCTGGTGAGTATTTACACATTGTTGTAAAAAAAAAAATGGCCGATGTGTTCTTTGAACATCGCCCTAAGAAATTTTATGGATGGTGAAGTTATTGAAATCGTCGTAAGGTATTTCATATGTGTTTTTGGTCAATTCAATCGTACCAAAAACAGGGGGGCATGTGTTGATTACATAATTTGGCTAGTATGTATTTATGGGCCAAATTAGCTTAAATGGCCATGATTAGATTATTGTCTGACATGCATACACAATTAGACTTGTTGTTTAGTTCAAATGCAGGCCCGGTGAAAGTTCAGTGCAAGTGCCTCGTAGAACAAGGCATCAGGTGTACTGATAGAGTTATCAACTCAGGACAAATACGTAAAGTTTTGCATGAATTATCAGCAAGATAATACGAGTTCTGGAAGATTCTGTGATATGTTGAGCTAAAACACAGTTGCCTGGGACAAGTCCTTTCAAGCAAAGCTGCGATGTGTGGATTATTGCAAGGATTATCAAGTCAGCGGAGGGAAGAATGCATCCTGAAAATATCATCTACCTTAGAAGCGACGCATGCATGGTTTGTACCAGCTCGTGTGATTTGCATCAGCCGTAATATTATATTGTTTATTTCGAGGCTTGAGAATATTTGTACGTGACATATGGTTTCGTGTTTGGAACTGCTACGTACTAGGAATTAGATTTGGTAGGTATTATATGCAACCGAATTGATAAAAGGATAGAGTTCTATTCGGTTCAGGTTTAGACTTTTGTTTCTGTACGTCAATTCAGATCCTGTACGCGAAGACCAGCGCCTATATATAGAGGTCGTGGCCGATTGAAGAGACCCAACCAATCGATCTATCAAATACAATTTATCTTTTTTACGTACTGTTGCTCTTTATCCTTTTTCTCCACCATGCCCTAGCAGCTTTAGGGTTTGTTTCATCTTTGCCGTTTTGCGCTGAAAAACGGTCGATCTCCTCCACGAAAGCGAGGAACCTTTGTTGCTTTGCTCGGAAAGCAATCGGTCGTCGTCACGAAAGCACGACAACTATCACGGTGTTGCGCGGCAGTTTTGCGTGCCAACACATGGTTACCGCTCAACAAGCAACTTATTAAGAAATAAGACACATGAGTACATATTCTTCACCACGATAGTTTTTAAGGCTATTTTGTCCCATGAGCTATATATTGCAAAGGCAAAGAATAGAAATTTTAAAGGTAGCACTCAAGTAATTTACTTTGGAATGGCGGAGAAATACCATGTGGTAGGTAGGTATGGTGGACACAAATGGCATAGTTATTGGCTCAAGGATTTGGATGCACGAGAAGAATTCCTCTCATTACAAGGCTAGGCTAGCAAGGTTGTTTGAAGCAAACTCAAGTATAAAAGGTGCAGCAAAACTCACATATGAACATATTGTAACTATTATAAGACTTTATATTGTCTCCTTGTTGTTCAAACACCTCAACCAGAAAATATCTAGACTCTAGAGATCAATCATGCAAACCAAATTTTAACAAGCTCTATGTAGTTATTCATTAATGAGTACAAGGTACATGATGCAAGAGCTTAAACATGATCTATATGACCACAACAATTGCCAAGTATCACATTATTCAAGACATTTTACCATTTACCACATGCGGCATTTTCCGTTTCCAACCATATAACAATGAATGAAATAGTTTAAATTTCGCAATGAACATTAAAGATGAAGCTAAGAACACATGTGTTCATACGAAACAGCGGAGCGTGTCTCTCTCCCAAACAAAGAATGCTAGGGTCCGATTTATTCAAACAAAAACAAAAATAAAAACAAACAGACGCTCCAAGTAAAGCACATAAGATGTGACGGAATAAAAATATAGTTTCACTAGAGGAACCTGATAAGTTGTCAATGAAGAATGGATGCCTTGGGCATCCCCAAGCTTAGACGCTTGAGTCTTCTTAAAATATGCAGGGATGAACCACGGGGCATCCCCAAGCTTAGACTTTTCACTCTTCTTGATCATATTGTATCATCCTCCTCTCTTGACCCTTGAAAACTTCCTCCACACCAAACTCGAAACAAACTCATTAGAGGGTCAGTGCATAATTCATATATTCAGAGGTGACATAATCATTCTTAACACTTCGGACATTGCTCAAAGCTACTGAAAGTTAATGGAACAAAGAAATCCATCAAACATAGCAAAACAGGCAATGCGAAATAAAAGGCAGAATCTGTCAAAACAGAACAGTTCGTAAAGACGAATTTTAAAGTGGCACCAGACTTGCTCAGATGAAAATGACCAAATTGAATGAAAGTTGCGTACATATCTGAGGATCACGAACGTAAATTGGCAGATTTTTTTGATTTTTCTACAGAGACTAATGCTCAAATTCGTGACAGCAAGAAATCTGTTCCTGCGCAGTAATCCAAATCTAGTATTGGCTTTACTATCAAAGACTTTACTTGGCACAACTATGCAATAAAATAAAGATAAGGAGAGGTTGCTACATTAGTAAACAACTTCCAAGACTCAAATATAAAATAAAGCGCAGAAGTAAAATAATGGGTTGTCTCCCATAAGCACTTTTCTTTAACGCCTTTCAGCTAGGCGCAGAAAGTGTGCATCAAGTATTGTCGAGAGATGAAGCATTGACATAGGTGTTGGGAGTTTTCTCAACTATGCATTTTATCTTATCTATGTGAGTTTAAGAGGCTCCCTTTTCATTATTCTTAGGTTTGCTATCCTCGTCAAACAAATTTTCAGGTACAAGCCAACCATAGTTATTTTCTAGAGCGTCATTCATTCCTAGGAGCTTACAAGGTATTGTTGTCTTAATCTCCCCACCATCATTAATATTATTAGTGTACCTTACTCTCTCCATATCCATATTTTCAAGGATACTAACGAAATTGGTATAAGAGCCAAGCATCTTATATTTAATAAAGACCTTTCTAGCCTCTCTTGCTACACCACCAAATTGTTTAAGAAGCGTTTCTAAAACAGAATCTTTCTTTTCCCCTTCTTTCATATCACCGAGTGTAAGAAACATGTGTTGGATTATAGGATTGAGATTAACAAATTTAGTTTCCAACATGCGAACTAAAGAAGCAGCAGCAATTTCATAAGTAGGAGCAAGTTCTACCAAGTGTCTATCTTCAAAATATTCAGCGGTACTAACATGAATGAAAAATTCTTCTATATTATCTCTCCCAATGATAGACCCGCGTCCTACCGGTATGTCTTTCAGAGTGAACTTAGGAGGAAACATGATGAAATATACTAAAGGTAAATAAAGTAAATGCAAGTAACTAATTTTTTGTGTGTTTTTAATATGGAGAACAAGACAGTAAATAAAGTAAAACTAGCAACTAATTTTTTGTGTTTTGTTTAAGTGCAGCAAACAAAGTAGTAAATAAAATAAAACAAGACAAAAACAAAGTAAAGAGATTGGAAGTGGAGACTCCCCTTGCAGCGTGTCTTGATCTCCCGACAACGGCGCCGGAAAAAATGCTTGATGCGTGTAGTTGACACGTCCGTTGGGAACCCCAAGAGGAAGGTGTGATGCGCACGGTAGCAAGTTTTCCCTCGAAAGAAACCAAGGTTTATCGAACCAGGAGGAGCCAAGAAGCACGTTGAAGGTTGATGGCGGAGGAGTGTAGTGCGGCGCAACACCGGGGATTCCGGCGCCAACGTGGAACCTGCACAACACAATCACAGAACTTTGCCCCAACGTAACGGCGAGGTTGTCAATCTCACCGGCTTGTCTGTAAACAAAGGATTAGATGTATAGTGTGGATGATGATGGTTGTTTGCGAAGAACAGGTAAAGAACAATTGCAACGGTTTGTATTTCGGATGTAAAGAATAGGACCGGGGTCCACGAGATCACTAGTGGTGTCTCTCCCATAAGATAGCAGATGTTGGGTGAACAAATTACGAGTTGGGCAATTGACAAATAAAGAAGGCATAACAATGCACATACATATATCATGATGAGTACTGTGAGATTTAATCGGGGCATTACGACAAAGTACATAGACCGCTATCCGAGCATGCATCTATGCCTAAAAAGTCCACTTTCGGGTTATCATCCGAACCCCTTCCGGTATTAAGTTGTAAACAACGAGACAATTGCATTAAGTATGGTGTGTAATGTAATCAACACAAATATCCTTAGACAAAGCATCGATGTTTTATCCCTAGTGGCAACAAGCACATCCACAACCTTAGAACTTTCGTCACTCGCTCAGATTTAATGGAGGCATGAACCCACTATCGAGCATAAATACTCCCTCTTGGAGTCACAAGTATCAACTTGGCCGAGCCTCTACTAGCAACGGAGAGCATGCAAGAACATAAATAACATATATGATAGATTGATAATCAACTTGACATAGTATTCAATATTCATGGGATCCCAACAAACACAACATGAAGGATTACAAATAGATGATCTTGATCATGATAGGCAGCTCACAAGATCTAACATGATAGCACAATGGGGAGAAGACGACCATCTAGCTACTGCTATGGACCCATAGTCCAAGGGTGAACTACTCACACATCGATCCGGAGGCGATCATGGCGATGAAGAGACCTCCGGGAGATGATTCCCCTCTCCGGCAGGGTGCCGGAGGCGATCTCCTGAATCCCCCGAGATGGGATTGGCGGCGGCGGCGTCTCTGGAAGGTTTTCCGTATCGTGGCTCTCGGTACAGGGGGTTTCGCGACGGAGACTATATGTAGGCGGAAGGGCAGGTCAGGAGGCGCCACGGGGGGCCCACACTCCAGGGCCGCGCTGCCAGCACCTGGGCCGCGCGGCCAGCACCTGGGCCGCGCCGCCCTAGTGTCTGGCCACCTCGTGGCCCCACTTCGTAAGTCCTCCGGTCTTCTGGAAGCTTCGTGGAAAAATAGGCCCCTGGGCGTTGATTTCGTCCAATTCCGAGAATATTTCCTTACTAGGATTTCTGAAACCAAAAACATCGGAAAACAGACAAGCGGCTCTTCGGCATCTCGTCAATAGGTTAGTGCCGGAAAATGCATAATAATGACATATAATGTGTATAAAACATGTGAGTATCATCATAAAAGTAGCATAGAACATAAGAAATTATAGATACGTTTGGGACGTATCAATGCTTTGACAATCTTCAAGTTCTCCCCTCCAAATGAAACGTCGGCAATGAAGGCAGCAAGATCCTTGTCCTCGCATACTACTCCATGCACTCCCACTGGTAAAGGCGAGGAGGCTCCAGGGTGTTACGACAAGTCTTGCTTCAGCCCTTAGATCATGTACAACTACCTCAGTTATGCTATAGTTTGTATGTGCATTTTACATGTGTGACATATGTGGTGATGAAAACAAATATATGGAACCGTAGCAACGCACGGGCATTCAACTAGTTGGAGTTAACATGAAAACGTAACAGTAGAAGAGAGACTGAGATTTATATAACAAAAATACATGAATAATTTCGTTTTTAAAAAAGTATTTTTTTTGTGAAGGACCTTTTGCTTTTTCATTAAGTTCGCCAACACTGACAAGAAAAAATCCATTTTATGATTTTACGAAAATGAATCAAGTCATTGGGAGATAATGAGATGTAAGTGAAAATGTATTTAATGAATATAATTTTTGTAGGCTTAAGAAGGAAAATGTTTGTACCCATTTAAAGCATGAAGAGAGATAGAGATAGGAGGGAAGAGAGTTGATAGGTGGGTCATCCTACCCGTGAGACACAAACATGGGATAAGACGTGCCACGTGGGACGTGGCAGCATAAAAATAATTTGCCACCAAATCTCAATTTTTTTTGCCACCATTCAATTCAAATAGTAACTTTTATTTTATCAGGACAAAAATCGAGTAGGCTGCAATTTTGCAATGTACTTCCTTTGTCCTGGTTTATAGGACGTGCACGCATTTCTAGATTGTCAATTTAATCAACATAAAACTTATGTCATTAGAAAGTAGAAAATATATGAACTTTCTAATGATATATGTTTTGAAATATATAGCTTGTATTGCGATGGTCCAATTTATGACCTAGAGATATAGAGATAGGTGCATGATCTATAAACCAGGACAAAGGTAGCACATGATTTGGTAAGGTACAAATACCACCTTGATTCTTTTTGGCTGACCAAACACGTAACCTCAACTATCATAACAAATAGCACACGTATTTTTTGACCTACCGTAAGCTTATTCGATCTACAGGGCACACGGTATCGAAAGAATAAGGGAACCACTATACTTCTACTTTTTGAAACGTGACCAAATATATGTCATGTTCATTGATTAATGAGAAGTTTTTAGAGGGATTACAAACCAAACAGAAAATGCCAAGATCAAAGGAAAAATGCGCCTACTCTCGCAGCATTACATTACCCAATCCGTTAGCCCCGACAAGGCACCACACCATTGCCTCCTCTTTGATTTTTTCAACAAGCATTGTTGAGGTGGTTTCGGATATACGAGCATTCCTTTCTTTCCAAATTTCCCATGAAACCAACATGGCGAGAGAAGCCATGGCCTTTTTTGAATGGCCCCTCTTGTGGATTCCATCTATCCACCACTCTTTCACACTATGCATGGCATGCCAATATCTTGGATCCACATCATAAAGACCAAGCCAATTCTTCAAGGAGTACCATAGCCTAATAGAGAAACAACATTGGAAAAGGATGTGAGCCGCCAACTCTTGTACTTGGTTACAAAGCTTGCACATCCCATAATGTTTCCATCCTCTTCGCTCAAGTCTATCCGCCATCTAAACCTGGTTTTGAAGAATCAACCAAGAGAAAACTTTGCACTTTGGAAGCGCCCATGGCTTCTGAACCAAGGTAGACATCGGAGAGGATATGAGGCCACGAAATTGCATCTTCTATGCCGACTTAGCCATATAGCACCCCTCATTTGTAAGCTTCCAAGAGATCGAATCCACAACATCATTGTCAAGGTGCACACTGTAAACTGTCAAGTGCTTCCCAAAGCTTGGTAAATTGGACAATGTGTACCAAAGAGAGGCCATCTTGAGTGTTAATTTGAGTGACCCAAAATTATGCTCCCCAAAAAAGTGTTTTCTTTCCCTTCCTAATAGTGACCTTTGTGGCCGCCGCAAAGAGGTCGTAATCTTGAGGTTGACAAGGGTTTCCAAGGCCAGCCCACGGTTTTGGCTCCTCGTTCCACTCACTCCAAAGCCATCGTATACGATGAGCCGAAGAAAAATTTGTGAGGTTTAGGATTCCAAGCCCTCCAAACTTTTTTGCTTTACAAACTAAATCCCGATTAACCTTGCATTTTCTATCGGTGACCTTATCGCAAGCCGGCCAAAGGAATGCTCTTCTAATGCTATCAATCTTCATAACACCTCCATTGCAACGTCAAGCACGGTGATGTTGGTCCATAGTGACATGTTTTCCAAGCCAAGGGGATGAGCTTGTTGGCCACTTTATCTTCCAAAGGTTGGAAGTGGGTTCTCTTTAGCCGCCTCGCCGACAATGGTAGCCCGGGAAGGCGGTTCTAATGGCCAGGAAACCACTATACTTTGTGAATGACATAGCTAGCGAGTAGTGGTATACATAGAGAACGGATGTGTCTAGTAAGTACTTTGCCCCATATTTGGGTAGCTTTTGGGTTGCAAATCCAAAAAAAGATTCACGATAATTTAGGACTCACTGACTAGTAATTTTCGACGGACCAGGCACGATTTATGCCATCAAAGCTTTTAGTAGATCCTTGATTTATTTTGGATAAAAAGCTTTCGCTCGATATTACATTAATAATACCATCCATGGCCAATATGTGTAAGTGATATAAGATGTTGGGGAACTATTTTACGCATAAAGCACACACCAAGGCGCGAGGAAGAAAGTCTAACGGAGAAATAGATACATCAAAAGATAGATATCTAAGTCATCATCTACCGAAGTCGATGACCTAGGAGGAGAGATGTTGAGCCAACCAGTCGAAATGGCACCAACGAAAGAAGACGCCTTCATCAACCTCAAAAGGACACCCGACATCACACTACCATTTGTACATCGCTGAAGACATCACTCGACGTACCCCCTCGCCCTGGCTCAAAGGGCGCAACACCGCCAGATGACAAATAGCTCCACTGAGCACAAATGGCAATCGAAAACTGGACCACCACGAAAGATCAGGAAACTCCAAGCACAACCACCTTTGATGGGCATGTCACAACATGGGTGAAAGTGCATGGAGCCCCCATGTGTGGTTTTGGTAATTGATGACAATCCCTATGGACTAATGTTTGCATTGAGTTATATTTGTAGGAGTTGTCCATAGGCAATTCTTGAACCATTTGTTGGCTTCAAGGTTGCAATAAGAAGAAATTGATGAAGGATATCAAGTGTCAAGTATGTCTTGAAGATGGAAGATGAAGTGAGCCCTCAAGTTACTTCAAGACATCAATATGATGAAGCATGGAGAAATGAAGTGCAAGTTCAAGATGAGCCATCTAGAAGAGATCCTTTGATTGACTCTTGCCATCCATATGGTTATCATGGATATGTGAAGTTGCGCCGAAGAAGAAGCTCTCCCATGGTGGATTATGGGGGAGCAACCCACAAGACTTCGTCAAGCAAGCACAATCAAGAAAGGCGTTCCATCTTGTTGAGGTCAAGATCATCATCATCGAGCTCAAGTGGAATGCGCAAGTATAAGGTTTGATCTTGATAGGGTTTCATTCTCACCGGTCTCATAGTGTAGTTGGAGACCGGCTTATAGTTTAGTTGCCGTACTATCAAGAGGGCTCTCGAGTGAGTAACTCGATCGTATCATTCGGAGAGAGCTCAAACCTTTGCATCCTTGCATCATCTTTCTTGGTTGTTATTTGGATCTTATCCATGTGATGTTTTAGAACTTGTGCTTATTCTCATGACAAGCTATAGTTCATCGAAAACGGATTCCGCATGAATCTCTTGTTGCGTTTTCGATATTGGAGTCTTTCTCGGTTTCTCGTATTGAAAGGTTTCACTCTAAAATACATAGAAAAACCTACCCCACTTGTTCTTAAGCTTTTCACTCTTTGTGGGGTAGCTCTTGTCATCTTCTTTACAACAAAATTGGTTTCACCTAAATCCGAGTTTCCTAACACAAGTTGTTGCATTTTCCATATTGGAGGTTTTACCGGTTTGACTTTTTTAGATAGGTAAAACCTTTATTCATTTGTTTCTATCCTCCTTTGCTGGACTATGATGTTTCTATGCATATTGTTGTAGAGCTCGTTGTTGTGATTCCAACGAGCCCAAGATCATCGAAATCGGAGTCCGGATGCAAAAGTTCTTGAGGTTTTCGTACCGGGTGTTTGGGTATAAACAGGGAGGCCGGCAGTGCCGCTGGGAGCACTCCGGCACTGCTGCCGGGAGCACTCCGGCACTGCCGCCGGGACGCGATTTTGGCCATAACGGTCAGATATTTTGGCCCCTATTTAAGGGGGTCTTCTTCCCCAAAGTTCCTGGTCGGTTTAAGCTCGTTTTGCCTCCATTGTTGACCTTCTTTGAGCTTGCTATCTTCCTCTCCCTCCAATGATTCTTGCATCCATTTGAGAGAAAGATAGAGGAGATCTAGATCTACATCTTCAGCAATCAAATCCCTCTCTTTGTGAGGGGAATCCACTAGATCTAGATCTTGGAGAAATTTGGTGTTCCTCCTCTTATTTGTTCTTCCTCTCTTATTCCCCTAATAGCTTTTGTAGCTTTGTTGGAATTTGAGAGAGAAGGACTTGAGCATCTTTGTGGTGTTCTTGCCATTGCATTTGGTGCATCGGTTTGAGTTCTCCACGGTGATTCGTGGAGGTGAAAGCAAGAAGGTTGTTACTCTTGGGTTCTTGGAACCCTAGACGGATTCTAGGCCTTTGTGGCATCTTTGTGGTGTTCTTGGGGACTCCAATTAAGTTGTGGAGAATCTTCAAGGGCAAGGCCTTTGTGGCATCTTTGTGGTGTTCTTGGGGACTCCAATTAAGTTGTGGAGAATCTTCAAGGGCAAGGCCTTTGTGGCAATTTGTTGGGAGCCTCCAATTAAGTTGTGGAGATAGCCCCAAGCTTTGTGCGGGTTCGGTGACCTTCCTAAGGTCCCATAGTGGATCGAGGACATCCCTTTTGGTGGGAATTCTCGAGGAGAATACGGTGGCCCTCGTGCATTTGGAGTGACTTGTCCTCCACACCGCTCCAACGGAGAGTAGCACTCGCAAGAGTGTGAACTTCGGGCTACATCGTTGTCTCCGCGTCACTTCGGTTATTCCTATACCCGAGCTCTTTACTTATGCACTTTACTTTGTGATAGCCATCGTGCTTGAAGTTATATATATATCGTGCTATCACATAAGTTGCTTGTCTTGCTTAGCATAAGTTGTTGGTACACATAGGTGAACCATTGCTTAGAATAAGTTTTTGGTGCACATAGGTGAACCATAGTTTATAGGCTTTGGGCTTGACAAAGTAAACGCTAGTTTTATTCCGCATTTGTTAAGCCCATCTCGTAAAAGTTTTAAATCGCCTATTCACCCCCCTCTAGGCGACATTCGTGTCCTTTCAATTGGTATCAGAGCAAGGTCTCTCATTCTTAGGCTTCACCGCCTTGAGAGTAAAGATGTCGGCTAGAGGATTAGTGCACGATAACACTCTTATATTAGATGGCACAAATTATGATGTTTGGAAAATTTGCATGCTTAGTCATTTTCGGGACATTGACCCTCTTATGGAGAAAATTGTAGATATAGGTTTTTCTCCTCCTATGGATTCACAAAATCTATCGTTAGAGGATGAGAAAAATTTATATCTCAATTCTCAAGCTTCTTATGTTCTTATGAATGCTTTGAGAGATGTAGGTCTTTTTCCATACTTGCCTTTTTGGAGCGCTCATGAGTTATGGACAAAGATTCAAGATAAATATGATGTGTCCAATATTAGTAAGGATGATTGTATTGCTTCCACTTCCGGCCGTGATGAGGTCTCATCTTCATCCACTTCACCAAAGTGTGGTAAGACACAAGGTAATGATATGGTGAGTGGTGATGAAAATTGCAATATTGATATTGAGCTTACTCTTGATGATTCTTCATCTCTATCTCATTGCAATGCTTCATCTTTGGACTTAAACACATCTAGCACTAGAAATGATTTACATGCTTGTGTTGATAGTCCTTGCATATCATGTGTAAGTTGCTTGAAAAAATCTAATGATGATATGCTTGCATTGTCTTGTGGCCATGTTAAAAATGATTCTATTTCCTCTAGTTGTTGTGTGTCTAACAATGTAGAGGAAACCAAAGATTCTATTGGTCAAGACAAGATCTTGAAAGGAGCCTCAAGTAACTCCTCATCTTTATCTCACGGTCCTCATATATGCCTTATGGCCAAGGGTTCCACGGTACCTCCTACCATGGAACCTAATATGTCTCGTGGTGATAAGAATGAGGATGAATATGAAGAAGAGGATTGGGTTGTCTCTCTACGCGATAAGGGTAAGAATGTATTCAAGGTTCTTTGCAAAGATAAAATTGCTTGCTCCCACTTCTTTGAAATCTTGACTACCGCTATTGAGAGCCAAAAACTTATTTGGATGCATGAGAACACCATTGATAAAAAGGGTGCTCTTGAACGAGAGTATGCCAATGATGTAGCATCCTTAAAGAATGATCTTGAAGAAGAACAAGAAACCGTAGCCTCTCTTGAGGAGCAACTTGAAACCCTTGAGGTGTCTCAAAATGAAATATTTGCTAAACTCACTAAAGAAAGAGACCATGCTAAAGCTAAATTAAAATTGCTTAAAAATGAAAAGTCCAAAGTTGGTGTTGGTCATGATAAACTTGTTAAGGATCTAGATGATCTAGACAAGGCCCACAAGGCCTTAGAGAGCGAACACTCTATCCTCACCAAGTCATATGAGCAACTACAAGCTTCATATTTAAAAGAGCATGCTATGTTACCCTCTCTTCTTGATATGTCTTGTGATGATGCTTGTGCTACTAACTCTATTTCTTGTGAAGCATCTATCTTGAAGGAGAATGTTGAGCTAAGGGCTCAACTTGATTTGCTAACTAGCAATTATGGGAAATTGGAAGAAAATCATGGAAAGCTTGCTAGCTCCCATGAGGATCTTCTAGCCTCTCATGATAGGCTAAAGTTAGCTCATGAGGCTATCATATCTAAGGAAACACCTTGTGAGCCTCATGTGGGTACTAGCACTACTACTCAAAATGTTATATTGACATGTGCTAGTCCTAGTAATTCATCCACTCATAATATTGCTAAATCTTGTGATGAATTATCTTCCTTGCCTTCTTGCTCTAACAATGAAGGTTCTACTTCCTCTAGTACTTGTGTTGTTACTAACCATGTAGAGGAAATCAAAGAGCTCAAGGCTCAAGTCACTTCTTTGAAGAATGACTTGGTAAAGAGTCATGAAGGGAAATGCAAACTTGACAAGATGTTGAGTGTGCAACAATCCCCCAATGACAAGAGTGGACTTGGATTCAACTCCAACAACAAGAACAAGTCCAAGAACGACAAGATTAAGAAGGGCCAATTACAAGTCAAAGACCCGGCCAAGATTGTTTGCTTCAAGTGCAAAATTGAAGGGCATCATGTTAGATCTTGCCCTTTGAAGAAGAAGCAAAAAGGGAAGCGGCCTCAAGCTCAAACTCACAATCAACCTCAAGTTGAAGAAATGCCACTTCCCAAGAAGATTCAAGCCAATTCTCCCATTGTGGAGAAATCTAGTGAGAAGAAGGAGAAGAAAAGAACTTGCTACATATGCCGTGAGAAGGGCCACATCTCCTCCTTTTGCACTATTGGTACCTCATCCAACTCTATCACCATTGATAATGTTTATTCTCTTCGTAAGGATGAGGGTGGCAATGTGTTTGCCAAATTTGTTGGTGCTCAAAGTGGGGTCAAGAAAAGAACCATTTGGGTTGCCAAGCCTATTGTGACTAACCTCTTAGGACCCAACTTAGTTGGGGACCAACAATCCAAAGCTTGATCAATAGGTGCTTGTTGGAGGGCATTGGAGACTTGGCTACATCATGAAGAATTAAGGGATCTTCATCATTTATATTATATCAAGCCAAGTCTTTTGATTATCTTGCTACTATCATATATCCAATGTTCCTCCTTGCGGTAACATGTTCTCAACTCATTTATATTGAAAGTTACTCGCCCCTTTGCATGTGTTAGTTTTGTTCCTAACATGTGTTTGTATATGTTGTGCTTCCTACTTGCTTTTCTTGAGAAATCAAGTCTATGCATGTTGGGTTGCACACCATGTATTTGTGTTTGTGTTGGAGCCTCTTTGCATCTTGTTGTATCTTATATGGCTCTTATGAGCAATTAATGGACTATCCCATTTTGGGAAAGTGATAGTCCTTTGGGAATCTCATGATCCTAACAATGTGTGTACATGAGGAATATCACTTAGAATTTATATTGCAAGATTATCTAGTCTCTATGTGGTATGTCATATTCATGAGAAATTCAAATTCTATTGTCCATTAATATCTCTAGTTGGATCTTATTTGCCTCTTGTGAAAATAAATTCCTTATCACATTATGGGGGAGTAATAAGCTTTGTGCATATTACAAGCCTAGAAAATGTGAACATTTGAGGTTGTGTCACATAGAATTGATATCGTAAATTATCTTTCTCCTATGTGGCATGTTTGCTCAAACAAGCTCCAATTTGCTTAAAAAGCTTCATTGCTAATTTCTTTGTGGATCTTATTTGTGAAAGTTTTTCTTGGCATGGTTTTTCACAACGTGTCCCTCAATACATTTTTGGAAAACCATGTGCTTCAAGTCATACTATTAATTGCTTTGCATGTTGGTATGAATACTATTAATTGCTTTGCATGTTGGTATGAATACTATTAATTGCCTTGCATGTTGGTATGACTAAATGAAGCTATCAAGAAACTTTCTTTGCATGATGGTTAACTCTTATCTTTTACTATATGCTTTATTCGTTGTAAATATGATCTTATGTATACTTACAAACTGCCACCGGGAAATATTTCCTAATACCTCTTGTCCTAGGACAATTGGCAATCTATTATTGGGTAGAAATTTATTGATCATATTTACATTGGCTCTTGTGTTTAAATTGTCTTATTTATTGCCATGAATGTGTTGTGCTTTGACTCCCATGTGTATTCCTTGCATCTTATGGATCTAATTTGTCTATTCAAACTTTCTTAGCATTTTAGTAGATTTAGGTAGCGTGATGATCCTAGTTTTGTGCATTTAGTATTCATATGCAAAATCCTAGATAATGCACTAATCTTGGGGGAGCTCTCCTATATTTGTTAGAATGCTTAACATCTCTTGATCTTTATCAAAAATTTGGTTTTGGGAGTCATAAATTTTCTTTTTGGTACTTTGTGCCATCATAAAAAGTGTCGAGGGTTTGGTTTATTTGTTGGAACCTTGCTCTCTTGGGAGTTGGTTATCTCATTCCTTTGTGCTTAGGTTTAATTAGCTTCTTATAATGAGATAAGTCTTTGGAGTCAATCTTGTGTTGATTTGATTCTTTGATATAATTTGGACAACCATTGTCTCTTGGTTTATTTGGTGTTTTGTCCAAATTGTATCTTCCTTTGGTTCTTGAAAGTATTGTGCATGCATATTTAATATATGTATATCTTATGGCATGTGTCACTTTCTTTGATCCAATATATAGGGTAAACTCCCATCAAATTCTAATTTGACTAAGATGTGCATGAAATTCAATTTCATATCTATATGCACATAGAATTGTGGAGTTTGTCCTATATGTTGTAGTGTGTCTAACTACTTCGGACCCAATTAGTTTGGGGACCATTTTGTACTTACCTTTGTGTTAGGTACAATGGATATGCATTGAATGCTTGTCTCACTCTTGGAAAGAAGTGGTGACTCAATGGTAACGTGAGGCAAGATAGGATGATCAACGAACACATATCTACTACATCCACACCAATGCTATCTTGGTAACAAGTATCTTCTCATGCATACTTTTCTTGTATCCAACCTTATGGTTGCATCTTGGCATGAATCTCTTGATTTGCAAATGTTGTGCTTCTTGCAAAAGTCTTAATGAAACCTCTTTATTGTGAATGTGAGTAATTTGAGATGAGTGCATTTGTTGGGAAGTATTTTAAATCATGCTCATGATTCATCCATCCCAACTATGCCTATCTAGCAATTTTATTGCATATCAATTCCTCAAGGCTCTCACATGTGCAATATAGATGAAAGTGCAAATTTAGTTACTTCTTTTGGTATCCCCGTTTGTGATACTTGTTGCCTTTCTCAAATGCATCCCAACTATCTTCTATCCCTTGTTGATATTTGTGATGTATTTTAGTTGTTTGTGGTTGAAGTTCATGAATGTACAATAAGATAAAATTGAGCCTTTGGCCATGCTATTAAGCAAAAATTCTTATTGGTATATTGCATGACTTCGTCTTGGATATCATACTATTTTTCTTGCGTATCTATTTTATGTGTGCATGTTTCTTTGTGGATAAATATCTTTGTGATATTGCCCACTTAGAGAAACTTATACACATAAGAGATGATACATCTCCTTTTGATATCTTTTTTATTTATTGCGTGTTGATTGGTCATGCTAAGCAATATAATTCATTGAAGACTATGATGATGCTTTTTGCTCATCCTTGTAATAGTCTTATAATATGCTTTATCATGCCTTTCACATATCCTCTTGGTTGAGCCTTTTTATAATGGTGCCTCTTACTTGTTGCTCAACTATTTATTTGTTGCAAGTGTTAAGATTATTTTACTATCTATGATCTATTGCAAATGTTTGTGTTTTAAATGGTAATGAGGGAGTGAGGATTCCATGTTATGCATATTGTATTCAAATACAACATTTTAATTTATGCATGTACCTTGGGGAGCTTCCTCATTTGATTTAGAACACTATCTTGTGGTGATCATTAGAGTTTGATTCACTTGGTATCTTTTGTTTTTGAATGATATTATGGGAGTGATGATTCCATGTTTGTGCACTTTATACTCCAATGCAAATTGTCTACTTTTGTGCACAAACCTTGGGGAGCTTCCTCATATTATTTAGAGCAATCTTCTTGATCTTATCATAATATCTATCTTTCTTTTGGTATCCTCTTTGTGGTTCATTTGGTTGCTTGCTTCATTTGTTGAAGCTTCTAGACTTTGTTATCTTTTTGCAATCGTTGATCCTATCTATAGTGTGATTCCTTCCGAATATTCGTCATTGGATATGTGCATTTGATTCCACTCAAATTATGAGAAATGCACACGCTATGGAGGAAGTCTCACTATATTGGCCTTCTAAATTTTTCACCCATTTCCGCAATTGGTGCCAATGGGGGAGAAGTTTAGAGGGTTTAAGGGAATTTGGTTATGTCTTTGCTTTGTGCTTAAGCATGTGCCTTTATTGCATTGCATCTTGTTGCTTTGCATAGTTGAATATTTAGAGGAAACTCCACTAGGCTTTGAATGCCAATATATGCAATGAAAGTCAAGATCATTCACACATGCATATATTATGGGGGAGTTTGCTCTATATATTCAACTTATTTGTTACTTAAATTCCTTATATAAACCCTCTCAAAGAGATTGTCATCAATTACCAAAATGGGGGAGATTGAAAGTGCATGGAGCCCCCATGTGTGGTTTTGGTAATTGATGACAATCCCTATGGACTAATGTTTGCATTGAGTTATATTTGTAGGAGTTGTCCATAGGCAATTCTTGAACCATTTGTTGGCTTCAAGGTTGCAATAAGAAGAAATTGATGAAGGATATCAAGTGTCAAGTATGTCTTGAAGATGGAAGATGAAGTGAGCCCTCAAGTTACTTCAAGACATCAATATGATGAAGCATGGAGAAATGAAGTGCAAGTTCAAGATGAGCCATCTAGAAGAGATCCTTTGATTGACTCTTGCCATCCATATGGTTATCATGGATATGTGAAGTTGCGCCGAAGAAGAAGCTCTCCCATGGTGGATTATGGGGGAGCAACCCACAAGACTTCGTCAAGCAAGCACAATCAAGAAAGGCGTTCCATCTTGTTGATGTCAAGATCATCATCATCGAGCTCAAGTGGAATGCGCAAGTATAAGGTTTGATCTTGATAGGGTTTCATTCTCACCGGTCTCATAGTGTAGTTGGAGACCGGCTTATAGTTTAGTTGCCGTACTATCAAGAGGGCTCTCGAGTGAGTAACTCGATCGTATCATTCGGAGAGAGCTCAAACCTTTGCATCCTTGCATCATCTTTCTTGGTTGTTATTTGGATCTTATCCATGTGATGTTTTAGAACTTGTGCTTATTCTCATGACAAGCTATAGTTCATCGAAAACGGATTCCGCATGAATCTCTTGTTGCGTTTTCGATATTGGAGTCTTTCTCGGTTTCTCGTATTGAAAGGTTTCACTCTAAAATACATAGAAAAACCTACCCCACTTGTTCTTAAGCTTTTCACTCTTTGTGGGGTAGCTCTTGTCATCTTCTTTACAACAAAATTGGTTTCACCTAAATCCGAGTTTCCTAACACAAGTTGTTGCATTTTCCATATTGGAGGTTTTACCGGTTTGACTTTTTTAGATAGGTAAAACCTTTATTCATTTGTTTCTATCCTCCTTTGCTGGACTATGATGTTTCTATGCATATTGTTGTAGAGCTCGTTGTTGTGATTCCAACGAGCCCAAGATCATCGAAATCGGAGTCCGGATGCAAAAGTTCTTGAGGTTTTCGTACCGGGTGTTTGGGTATAAACGAGGAGGCCGGCGGTGCCGCTGGGAGCACTCCGGCACTGCTGCCGGGAGCACTCCGGCACTGCCGCCGGGACGCGATTTTGGCCATAACGGTCGGATATTTTGGCCCCTATTTAAGGGGTCTTCTTCCCCAAAGTTCCCGGTCGGTTTAAGCTCGTTTTGCCTCCATTGTTGACCTTCTTTGAGCTTGCTATCTTCCTCTCCCTCCAATGATTCTTGCATCCATTTGAGAGAAAGATAGAGGAGATCTAGATCTACATCTTCGAGCAATCAAATCCCTCTCTTTGTGAGGGGAATCCACTAGATCTAGATCTTGGAGAAATTTGGTGTTCCTCCTCTTATTTGTTCTTCCTCTCTTATTCCCCTAATAGCTTTTGTAGCTTTGTTGGAATTTGAGAGAGAAGGACTTGAGCATCTTTGTGGTGTTCTTGCCATTGCATTTGGTGCATCGGTTTGAGTTCTCCACGGTGATTCGTGGAGGTGAAAGCAAGAAGGTTGTTACTCTTGGGTTCTTGGAACCCTAGACGGATTCTAGGCCTTTGTGGCATCTTTGTGGTGTTCTTGGGGACTCCAATTAAGTTGTGGAAAATCTTCAAGGGCAAGGCCTTTGTGGCATCTTTGTGGTGTTCTTGGGGACTCCAATTAAGTTGTGGAGAATCTTCAAGGGCAAGGCCTTTGTGGCAATTTGTTGGGAGCCTCCAATTAAGTTGTGGAGATAGCCCCAAGCTTTGTGCGGGTTCGGTGACCTTCCTAAGGTCCCATAGTGGATCGAGGACATCCCTTTTGGTGGGAATTCTCGAGGAGAATACGGTGGCCCTCGTGCATTTGGAGTGACTTGTCCTCCACACCGCTCCAACGGAGAGTAGCACTCGCAAGAGTGTGAACTTCGGGCTACATCGTTGTCTCCGCGTCACTTCGGTTATTCCTATACCCGAGCTCTTTACTTATGCACTTTACTTTGTGATAGCCATCGTGCTTGAAGTTATATATATATCGTGCTATCACATAAGTTGCTTGTCTTGCTTAGCATAAGTTGTTGGTACACATAGGTGAACCATTGCTTAGAATAAGTTTTTGGTGCACATAGGTGAACCATAGTTTATAGGCTTTGGGCTTGACAAAGTAAACGCTAGTTTTATTCCGCATTTGTTAAGCCCATCTCGTAAAAGTTTTAAATCGCCTATTCACCCCCCCTCTAGGCGACATTCGTGTCCTTTCAATGGGCAACTTCGCAAATGACCACGAAATATAACCACGACGACCGAAACCCTAGGGTGGCGCCTTAAGGAAGGGACGGAGCCGAAGCATTGCCACTGCTCGTCCGGCTCACTGGACCTAGGCTTTCACCTGGAGCCAAGGTGGAGGGTACAAATCCACGACAACGCCTCTTAGGAGGGAAACAACACTTGGGGCATCGTTGTAGCCTACACCAACCATGTCGGGTATGACCTTCAACCGAGAACTGATCACCTACCACATGTGATCCCATACAAATAACGAGGTGCGCCACCACATGCCATCCTAATTATTGCATGGATTCTAATAGTAAGTTCCCGTCTAGTCTAAACAAATTTATACTCTTGAAAGGGATATATACCTAACGCCCAATCACCTGGTGGGTAATATTGTTATAGAGGCATGACACCATCGCGGTGATTGTACACACATAAGCCAGAGTGTCTCTTAAGTTGGTCTTCGACATTCTAACATGCACCTGTTGGACAGTGTGCATATTCTTTGTCCCTATGAAGTAAATAGACTTCTATATATATACATAATCTAAGAAAATTAGCATATATGATTTTTAAGAGATCACGAAATCAATCTACTTGATGTAAAAGTATTGGCTCATTTGGCAGCTTATACAATAAACGATGAGGATACCAATGTATTATTTTTTATGTTATTGTGTATGTTACTTTGCTTGGTCATATAGTTATATTTGATGTTTATATTTGGCTATCACCATAAACAAGACTAATATAACAAACTAATGCATTTAAAAGGCATTGGTACGAACATATATTTTTGGTTCATGGGCACCAGTGCTCCCGCCATTTAAAAAAATAAAATCACATTTATGTGTTTCAAGAGAATTTTTAAAAATCATATGTGATATAAGCAAATGTTTACTCTCTCCTGAATCTTGTGCATATCGTCCATCTTTGCAGATTCGTTCTTTCAACTAAACCGTGTGTGATATTTTTGAGCTTATTTTTCCCACTGTTTAGCTGCCTTCTGGCCACCCTAGGCTCGTCTATAAATCGAGTGAGAGCCGCTGGTAGCTTAGACTTGCAAAAATGGTTGAACAAACTACATGAACAATGCCCCGGCGCTGTAGATATGCGTCGAGTTACCAATCATTGCTCGCGCTCAGAGCGAGGAAAGGAGGCGACGCTAAGGGCTTCGCTTTCCGCAAGGCCTCGTGGCCTTCACAGGCCGTTGGTGTCCCATCCCCCATGATGCCAAGTGAAGGCGCACACCCGGCCTCTAACCCTATATTGAGTCGTCGTTGGAGGATTCTGACTCGCTGGAGGTCTTCGTCAATGAACTCAAGCCGAAGAGAAAAAAGCTTACGTCTTCCAAGAGTGGAGCGGGCACTGTTGTGGCCTCGGGCTCCTGCAAAGGCCATGCTGACGAAGATTTCTAGTTTAATTAATTACTATATTAGATTTTCTATATGTAACATGGGCGTAAAATGTCGATCACGAGCCCTCCAAATATTAAATGTATCGTAATTTAGCGTGTTTTGTGTAACTGAAATGTTTGACTAATACATATATGTTGTAAAATCCACGAACTGGTATACATATATGATTACTTGGTGACATTGATATGCAGCATGCGAAGATAGACTATCATAAATATATTTTAGTGAACTTTTGCTTTATAAAAAATATAGATATATATTTCTTTAATGTGGAGTTCTCCCTGCCATTGGTCCAAAAAAACAAAAGAGGTTTTCTTAAATGTCATTTTGCTTAACAACAATTTATTTTATTCTATGATTTAAGGAGATGGAATCAAGCCATTCAAAGCCGAAATAAGTGAAAAGATAAGATCTAAGTGAAAATGCTAGCTACTTGATATGATTTTGTCTTAGGCTTAAGATAAATAACACTTAACATTTAACCCGTTAGAGAGAGACACAAAGAGTTAGAGAGAGAGTTCCTGTTTGCGAGAGACAAAAATGGGAGACAATGACGAGACTTATCATTGACATATGATGGTCCGATGAGTATCGTGAATAATATGACATCGTCGTGGGCCAACGATGTAGGAGCTGGTCTAGGACGACAAGTGAAAGGACCACGGAGTCTAGATAATGGTGGCGGAAGAATATGTGGCTGCTAGTAAAGCTCAGTTCCTACAATTGAGTTGCACAAAAGCTCATAGTAGGAAAGGAGACACATGTGCATCATGAAAAAAGATAGGCATCTTAACTATTTGGCATATTCACATGATTTTTAGAAAGTCGAGTTGGTTTTTTTTGGTTGCTAACCAAACATAACCTCAACTATCTTAACAAATCGCACACCCATAACACATTGTTTGAACTATCGTGAGTCTTCCCTAGAAGACTCCTCCCGGTACAAAAAGGAAAAAAAGAAAACTCTATACACATTGCAACATCGAAAGAATAATCGAACAAACTCTACAAGTATTTTACCCCATATTCGGGTAGCTTTTGGGTTGCAAATCCGCACGCTCCCGTAACAAACAAGACACGGGATACACGATAATGAAGATTCGCTGACTAGTATTTTTGTCCCAATTCCGGCTAGCTTTTCGTCTGCAAATCTGCGAAAATTTGTACTAGTAGAGCCTCAATTTTCGCAAAGTTTACAAATTTTTGATCAATTCTGAGGCTGGTAAAGGAAATTTTCCCTATCGAGCCAAACAAGGCCGCAAAACCCAGGAGCCCTTGCGTGCAGGCTCGTCTTGTCGGTCTCTTGTCAAACAAACAGGTGCTCACCTAATCCTAATCCTAATCCGCAGTCCAAACAAATCTTGGATCCCTTCTTTGCTCCGTCCTCTCAAATCTCCACTTCTCCATCCGTCCTCCCCTCGTCTTATTCTACGGAGCTAAACCCTAGATCCCCCGCCCGACCGCTAAAACCCTAGCAAACGGAGGTACCGCCCTTCCCCGATCCCTCCCCTGCTCCTCTCATCGGCCGCACGGATCGAGTCTTGGTTCCCGAACCCCTGGATTAATCTGTTTTTCACCGGGTTGCTGCAGTTTCGTCGCGTGCGATTGGAGTCGTCGTCGGGGAGAGGATGGCCGAGCCCTCCAGGGTGATCCACATCCGCAACGTCGGGCATGAGATCTCCGAGGTGACCAAATCGCTGCCCCCCTTTTTCTTCTATCCTTGTTCGGCGAAATTTCTTGTCTCGCCGGATTCTATTATGTTTCCCCGGTTCAAAGTTTGAACTTTTCGGTCGTCTCGTTGCGTGTGCAGAGCGATCTGCTCCAGGTGGTGCAGCCCTTTGGCACGGTCGCCAAGCTCGTCATGCTGCGCGCCAAGAACCAGGTTGGAACCCTCATCCGTTTCGCTAGTTTCAGCTGTTGTTATTAGATGGATTTACCGTTTTGCGATTGTGATGTGGAGTTTCTTCTGGTGCAGGCCCTTGTCCAGATGGAGGATTTGGCGGCTTCAGTCAGCGCCATCCAATACTACACTACCATTCAACCTAGCGTGAGGTATTAAGATTTCCTTTTTTGGCTGCGCCCAAGTGTTTTATGGCGTATTGCGGTTTATGTCGACCGCCGCCCTTCATGACATTATAACGGCTATATGCGTATGGCGTGGCGACATCATATACATAACCTAATATGTATGATGGCAAATCAAATCGCTACTTCATTGATGCAATATGAGAGGAAATATGTAATTATTTTTTAACTCATATGACAGCAAATTAGGAAATTTGGCAACATAAACATGGCAAACTAATACAATAGTAGTTGATGGAATAGCCCGTAACACACACCGAACCCTTAAATCATTGTATGTAGATGATAAAACGACTTCTTTGAAAACTCATCGGAGTAGGTTTCCACTTGCTGCAACAAGAGGGTCAAGAGAAGTAGAGAAAGAGTGAGTGGAAGCCTGGAAGCAGAGCAGAGGGGTAGGCGTTGGGCAACAAGGCAGAGTACATTAGAAATTCAGACCACAAGGGTAGAAAATAAAGCACAACCGGCGACGGACAGGGGGAGGAAGAGCAGGGATAAGGAGAAAGGGGCGGGGAAAGGTAGCATACCTTGCTGATCTCATGGCCTGATGCGCATGTAGCAGCAAGTGGTGGCCGGATTGGAGCCTAGTTGTACAAGGTGCCCTGCCCTACAGCTCGCGGATCTGTAGTTTGAGGACCACCCGAAGCTGGGGAGGAAAGGGGCTGTCGGGAGGAGGGGAAAGGGGTCGCTGGAGGAGGTGATTGTGGCTGGGGCGGAGCAGGCGAGGTGGTACGGAGGCCGTAGCTGCTGTTGTTGACTGGTTGCCGGAGAGGACAAGGTCAAGGTACGGGGCTAATTCCCCCCCCCCTCCCCCCACCATGGCCGTCTCTCTCCCTGTCTTTCTCTCCCGCTCACTACCCCCCCCCCCCTCTCCCTCTCTCTGCCTCTGGACAACTCTTTTCCCTACCAATTCCCTTTTCCTTCCCGACATGGCTGCCGTTTCCCACGTGTGCCAATTTCTCTACTCCTAGGCGCGGGAAATCAAGCTCACCCATCCATAGGGTTGAGATTTAGGCATGGCGACAAAAATTGCGTCACATGGACGTTACTGGGGCACCACTTGGATATGGCAGGCACCACATGCCAAAAATATTGCTAGACTGGACGCCTCAGGCTGGGACTGCGCCACATCGTTATATTGTTGCTATAGAGGCACTACTGATGCCATAAATACCTTTGGTTGCACCTGTGCTTCTGCCTGCAGAGCTATTTATTCCACAGTTTTTTTTGTGTGTTCTGATTATCCAAGATAGTGACAGAGAGCCGCCATTTGATCTTGGAGTGAAAGATCGAAGCTGCACTATTTCATTCAATGATGTTATGCTCAGTTAATTAATTATCATGCTCTTATGCCATCTTAGGGGAAGAAACGTATACTTGCAGTACTCATCTCACCAAGAACTGACTACTGATCAGAGCTCTCATGGAAGGAATCCTGATCAGGTACACAATTAAATCCAGCTGCACTTTGGGTTCTCTCCGCTATTATAGTTTGATAATTTCTTATTAGGTAAATGGCATTTTGTTGCATTTATGTATTCTGAGTGTCAGTTGGGATCTGCTTCACGATACCAACTTAATGGTAAAGAGCTCCGAAATGAACAGCTAGCTTAAAAAAAAATACTGATAATATATGAGTTACTGGCACAATAAAAAAACATCATTTTCTTAAAATAGATCATCTGACCTTAGCATAGTTGACCCTTTGTCATAACTTTTAAACCTAAGCTCTTACCCAACTGTGTATGATGGTTTTGTTGCATCCGTTTATCACCTGTTCTATCTTTTGGGCCCTGGCTAGTTGGTTTGTAGTTCTCAGGGTTTTAACTGGTTTGTTATGATACCCACGCTTGGTCATGAAGTAGGTGGTAGGTAGGTCCCTATTTAGCTGCTTAGGCCTTTCAGAGTGTGCTTGCTAAACAAGATTATTTTCATGAAGTATGCATCAGGTTGCTCAAATCTGTTTTTAACTGTTTGGTTATTTCATAGTGTGCTACTCTGCTTGCTAAAGAAGATTCTTTTCTCCGTGCAACCAACCATTTAATGCTGCTGTTACGTATTAATAATTCAATTATATAAAAAGAAAATGGGGAAATATGTCACTACTGACTAGAAGAAGATTCTTTTCAGGAAGTAGGCGCTAAGTTGCGTAAATCCATTTTAACTGTTTAGGTCTTTCTTAGCGTGCTACTTTCCTCTGAAAGAAGATTCTCTTCTCCGTGCCACCAACCATGTAATATACTGCTGTTACATTTTAACTTATTTAAATTGAATAAAAAGAAAAGGGAATAAGGTCGTTAAATATATATGTATTAACTATTTCATACTGTTGTTATTGTCATCTACATTTTCACCATTTGTTGTAGATCACTCATTTAGTTTACATGCTCTCTCTGCTCTCTTCTATTCCAACTAGATGCATATTCTTCTCTATTCATTCTTCTCTTTCCTCTATTCTTTCTCGGTACTCGTTTGCTGCTGGGCCTCAGGACGAACCCAACCGAATTCTCTTAGTTACTGTTCATCATATGCTCTATCCTATGACTGTCGAAGTGCTTCATCAAGTGTTTTCTCCTTATGGATTTGTGGAGAAGATTGTCACATTTCAAAAGTCAGCTGGTCAGATTCTTCCCGTCTCTACTTCTCACTCTTCCTATACTGCATGCATATTTATTTTCTTCTTAGATAGAACACAATCGCTGATGTATTTTTGCACATTGCTCTGCAATGCATATTTTGAAGTCTTTCTAGCCATTTTCTAGTCAGTTTTTTCCACTAGAAATATCGGTAATTAACCACATTTTGAATCAAAGGACTTGTGTATCACAATACTCATTTTCTTGGTGATGTAGGTTTTCAAGCCCTCATACAGTTTGAATCACGCCAAAGTGGAATACAAGCAGCTGGTGCTTTGCATGTAACTATCTATTGCATACACAACTTTCAGAACTAAATGATCAAATGCTTTTGCTAAGACATCTCTTACATCCACCAAAATAAATATTTTCAGGGACGAAACATTTATGATGGTTGCTGCCAGCTAGACATTCAGTATTCAAAGTATGTCCTTGAGCAGTTCCTATGTTATATTTTCTTTTACATTTAAGTCCCGAGTCTGATCTTGTTCTCTTGAACCTCCAGTCTCACCGAGTTGCAAGTTCACTACAACAATGATAGATCTAGGTAAGGTGACTTCATTTTTGTATCTGGTATGGTTAGCTAGAAGTGTTTGTAACACACTTTTATTTTATTCTTTGACTTTTATTTTATTCTTTGTTTCTGTATCTCTGCATACTGAAAGCCATGCTTTTCTTCCTCAGAGATTTCACAAATCCGTCTTTGCCCACAGAGCAACGTCCAAGATCTTCTCAGGTAGTTACTTCTCTTCGTTTTTTCTTCCTAGTATTATTGTTTCCACTATGTAAAGGTCGTTATGTTATTTGGACAATTTTTGGTGGCTAAGCCTTGTAACTGTTGCTTTGAACAGCCTGGTTTTAATGATCCTAGTGGTCTTTTTGGTTTCCAACAGCCTGGAGGTAAGACATTGCAACGTTCCTTCATGCTTCTTTATTCATCTTTGTCATCACATTGAAAATATATTTTAACTTCTTTATTTTGATCGTCTTTCTGGGCCCCAGCTGCATATGCACAGGTTTGTTCTTTTGGACTCCCTTTTCCCCAATTTAGCACACAATATGTTTCCACTGCTTCATTTGGTGCTTCTCTAAACCTTCTATCTCACATAAAGTATTGATTTGCCTGCTATAATGTCTCTATAACAGATGGGCCAGGCTGCAATGGTTGCTGCTGCATTTGGTGGAACATTGCCTCCTGGAGTGACTGGTACCAATGATCGCTGCACACTTATAGTTAGCAACTTGAACAGTGATGTAAGTAGAGACCTCACTTGCCATCAACTCCCCAAGTTGTTCACATCATACTTATCTCTTTTATATTGCCTTTTATGTGCAGCGAGTTGATGCGGATAAGCTCTTCAATCTGTTTTCTATTTATGGAAATATAGTGCGGATCAAGGTACTCCGCAATAAGCCAGACCATGCCCTTGTCCAGATGGCTGATGGGCTTCAGGCCGAGCTTGCTGTACACTATTTAAAGGTACTTTGTGGTCAATTAAGCTCCTGCATTAGTTCTTCCAGTCATTGGTCCTACACTCTTTACCTGTTTGTTGTAATCACCCTTGATACCAATGGAATTTACTTCGACAGGGAGCAATGCTACTCGGACAGAAACTGGAAGTTAACTTCTCTAAATACCCTACTATTACCCCAGCTCCTGATGCAAATGACTACTCAACTTCCAACCTTAACCGGTTCAACAGTAACGTGGTTAAGAACTACCGCCACTGCTGTGCCCCAACCAAGATGATCCACATCTCGGCGCTTTCACAAGAGATTACCGAGGATGCGATCCTTGATCATGTAAGTGAGCACGGCACTGTCGTCAAGTCAAAACTGTTTGAGGCAGGCGGCAAGACGCAGGCTCTTGTGCAGTTTGAAAGTGAGGAAGCGGCGACCGAAGCACTCGTCTGTAAGCATGCAAGCAAGCTTGAGGGGTCTACCATTAGAATTTCATTCTCCCAGATGCAGAACATATAGAGGTTCTTCCTGGAATGCGGGGATTTGAAAAAGAAAAAAATGCCCCCCTCTTCTCTGTAAACTTTTGAACTTCTTTCTGTCAACCTAGCTTTGTCTGCACCGTGACAAAGGATTGCTACTCTGTCTTGACTCAAATCTTGTGTGATGCGTGTAAACTGCTTCATTTGTACTATGTTAGCCTTCTATGGTTTGCTTCTGTTCGTGTTACCTGTTCACTTGCATCATCCTTATGTTTGGCACGAGCTTCTGAGGACATATCTATGCCGGTGCCTCTTGCTGGCCTTTCCTGTTGGCCTAGTAGAAGTTTTTTTTTTGTTGCTCTTTTGAAGGCAAGTAGAAGTTCTGTTTTGCTGATGAGCGGAATAACAAGAGAGTAGAGTGATTTTTTTGAGATGTGGGTTCGAGGCGGCAGATGTTGGGCTCGCATTTAGTTTTCCACTTATTCGTTGGCCCGTAAATGAGCTGTTCCAAACGTCTCGGCCCACTTAGCTGGGCTCTCCCGTATATTCCCGAAATCCATCTCGCGTGTCGCTTCTCGCTTCCCACAATATACTGTCTCGTCTTCCTCCTCGGCGCGCCGCCCCCTCCCCTGCAATTCTCTCCTCTTTCCCGTAGCTTCCTACAATCTCCCTGCGCGGTTCAATCGATCGCGTGGTAGTGCAGTGGCTGCCGAGGAGAGGGAGAGATGGCAGGGACAGGGAAGCGGAAGCGAGAGTCCTCCTCCGAGGCTCCCGGATCGTCGTGGCCGCCTCCCGGATCCTCGTGGCCACGTCCACCGTTGAGGGGGGCTGGAAGCTACGAGGATGATTCCTCCCTCAGCGACTACACCGAAGGTGGGTTCGCGGAACCCAAGCGAGCTGTCTCTTTTCTTCTTCTTCATCTTCTTGATGTCCGCTCGGTTTGTTAAGACTGTTGTTTCTCTTGGTTTCTTGCAGACTCACGCAGCGACAGGTCGTATCTGTCTGACTCTGAAGACGAGCTCTACTTGTCATACCCCGTCGC
>NC_061513.1:68425502-68462235 GCF_022539505.1 Lolium rigidum | reverse complement strand
CAAACATAACCTCAACTATCTTAACAAATCGCACGCCCATAACACATTGTTTGAATTACCGCGAGTCTTCCCTAGAAGACTCCTCCTTCCCATACAAAAAGGAAAAAAGAAAACTCTATACGCTTTGCAACATGGAAAGAATAATCAACGAACTCTACAAGTATTTTACCCCATATTCGGGTAGCTTTTGGGCTGCAAATCCACACGCTCGCTGTAACAAACAAGACATGCGACACACGATAATGAAGATTCATTAACTAGTTTTTTGTCCCAATTCCGGCTTTTTTTTTTTCTGCAAATCTGCGAAAATTTGTAGTAGTAGTAGGGCCTCAATTTTCGCAAAGTTCAATTTTGTGGCTGGTGAAGGAAATTTTCCCTATCGAGCCAAACAAGGCCGCAAAACCCAGGAGCCCTTGCGTGCAGGCTCGTCTTGTCGGTCTCTTGTCAAACAAACAGGTGCTCACCTAATCCTAATCCTAATCCGCAGTCCAAACAAATCTTGGATCCCTTCTTTGCTCCGTCCTCTCAAATCTCCACTTCTCCATCCGTCCTCCCCTCGTCTTATTCTACGGAGCTAAACCCTAGATCCCCCGCCCGACCGCTAAAACCCTAGCAAACGGAGGTACCGCCCTTCCCCGATCCCTCCCCTGCTCCTCTCATCGGCCGCACGGATCGAGTCTTGGTTCCCGAACCCCTGGATTAATCTGTTTTTCACCGGGTTGCTGCAGTTTCGTCGCGTGCGATTGGAGTCGTCGTCGGGGAGAGGATGGCCGAGCCCTCCAGGGTGATCCACATCCGTAACGTCGGGCATGAGATCTCCGAGGTGACCAAATCCCTGCCCCCTTTTTCTTCATCGGCGGAATTTCTTTTCTCGCCGGATTCTATTATGTTTCTCCGGTTCAAAGTTTGAACTTTTCGGTCGTCTCGATGCGTGTGCAGAGCGATCTGCTCCAGGTGGTGCAGCCCTTCGGCACGGTCGCCAAGCTCGTCATGCTGCGCGCCAAGAACCAGGTGGGAACCCTCATCCGTTTCGCTAGTTTCAGCTGTTATTAGGTGGATTTACGGTTTTTGTGATTGTGATGTGGAGTTTCTTCTGGTGCTGCTGGTGCAGGCTCTTGTCCAGATGGAGGATTTGGCGGCTTCCGTCAGCGCCATCCAATACTACACCACCATTCAACCTAGCGTAAGGTATTAAGATTTTCCTTTTTTGGCTGCGCCCAAGTGTTTTATGGCGTATTGCGGTTTATGTCGACCGCCCCCCTTAATAGCATTATAACGGCTATGTGCGTATGGCGTGGCGACATCATAGACATAACCTAATATGTATGATGGCGAATCAAATCGCTACCTCATTGATGCAATATGAGAGGAAATATGTAATTATTTTTTAACTCATATGATAGCAAATTAGGAAATTTGGCAACATAAACATGGCAAACCAATACAATAGTAGTTGATGGCATAGCTTGTAACACACACCGAAGCCTCAAATCCGTATGTAGATGATAAAAACGACTTCTTTGAAAACTCATCGGAGTAGGTGACCTCTTGCTGCAACAAGAGGGTAAAGAGAAGTAGAGAAGAGTGAGTGGAAGGTTGGAAGCAGAGGGGGGAGGGGTAGGTGTTGGGCAACAAGGCAGAGTACATTACAAATTCAGACCACATGGGTAGAAAATAAAGCACATCCGGAGACGTACAGGGGGAGGAAGAGCAGGGATAAGGAGAGAGGGGCGGGGAAAAGTAGCATACCTTGCTGATCTCATGGCCTGATGCGCATGTAGCAGCAAGTGGTGGCCGGATTGGAGCCTAGTTGTACAAGGTGCCCTGCCCTACAGCTCGCGGATCTGTAGTTTGAGGACCACCCGAAGCTGGGGAGGAAAGGGGCTGTCGGGAGGAGGGGAAAGGGGTCGCTGGAGGAGGTGATTGTGGCTGGGGCGGAGCAGGCGAGGTGGTACGGAGGCCGTAGCTGCTGTTGTTGACTGGTTGCCGGAGAGGACAAGGTCAAGGTACGGGGCTAATTCCCCCCCCCTCCCCCCACCATGGCCGTCTCTCTCCCTGTCTTTCTCTCCCACTCACTACCCCCCCTTCTCCCTCTCTCTGCCTCTGGACAACTCTTTTCCCTATCAATTCCCTTTTCCTTCCCGACATGGCTGCCGTTTCCCACGTGTGCCAATTTCTCTACTCCTAGGCGCGGGAGATCAAGCTCACCCATCCATAGGGTTGAGATTTAGGCATGGCGACAAAAATTGCGTCACATGGACGTTACTGGGGCACCACTTGGATATGGCAGGCACCACATGCCAAAAATATTGCTAGACTGGACGCCTCAGGCTGGGACTGCGCCACATTGTTATATTGTTGCTATAGAGACACTACTGATGCCATAAATACCTTTGGTTGCACCTGTGCTTCTGCCTGCAGAGCTATTTATTTCACAGTTTTTTTTTTGTGTTCTGATTATCCAAGATAGTGACAGAGAGTGCCGCCATTTGATCTTGGAGTGAAAGATCGAAGCTGCACTATTTCATTCAATGATGTTATGCTCAGTTAATTAATTACCATGCTCTTATGCCATCTTAGGGGAAGAAATGTATACTTGCAGTACTCATCTCACCAAGAACTGACTACTGATCAGAGCTCTCATGGAAGGAATCCTGATCAGGTACACAATTAAATCCAGCTGCACTTTGGGTTCTCTCCGCTATTATAGTTTGATAATTTCTTATTAGGTAAATGGCATTTTGTTGCATTTATGTATTCTGAGTGTCAGTTGGGATCTGCTTCACGATACCAACTTAATGGTAAAGAGCTCCGAAATGAACAGCTAGCTTAAAAAAAAATACTGATAATATATGAGTTACTGGCACAATAAAAAAACATCATTTTCTTAAAAGAGATCATCTGACCTTAGCATAGTTGACCCTTTGTCATAACTTTTAAACCTAAGCTCTTACCCAACTGTGTATGATGGTTTTGTTGCATCCGTTTATCACCTGTTCTATCTTTTGGCCCCTGGCTAGTTGGTTTGTAGTTCTCAGGGTTTTAACTGGTTTGTTATGATACCCACGCTTGGTCATGAAGTAGGTGGTAGGTAGGTCCTTATTTAGCTGCTTAGGCCTTTCAGAGTGTGCTTGCTAAACAAGATTATTTTCATGAAGTATGCATCAGGTTGCTCAAATCTGTTTTTAACTGTTTGGGTATTTCATAGTGTGCTACTCTGCTTGCTAAAGAAGATTCTTTTCTCAGTGCAACCAACCATTTAATGCTGCTGTTACGTATTAATTCAGTTACTCCATATAAAAAGAAAAAGGGGAAATATGTCACTACTGACTAGAAGAAGATTCTTTTCAGGAAGTAGGCGCTAAGTTGCGTAAATCCATTTTAACTGTTTAGGTCTTTCTTAGCGTGTTACTCTGCTCTGAAAGAAGATTCTCTTCTCCGTGCCACCAACCATGTAATATACTGCTGTTACATTTTAACTTATTTAAATTGAATAAAAAGAAAAGGGAATAAGGTCGTTAAATATATAATGTATTAACTATTTCATACTGTTGTTATTGTCATCTACATTTTCACCATTTGTTGTAGATCACTCATTTAGTTTACATGCTCTCTCTGCTCTCTTCTATTCCAACTAGATGCATATTCTTCTCTATTCATTCTTCTCTTTCCTCTATTCTTTCTCGGTACTCGTTTGCTGCTGGGCCTCAGGACGAACCCAACCGAATTCTCTTAGTTACTGTTCATCATATGCTCTATCCTATGACTGTCGAAGTGCTTCATCAAGTGTTTTCTCCTTATGGATTTGTGGAGAAGATTGTCACATTTCAAAAGTCAGCTGGTCAGATTCTTCCCGTCTCTACTTCTCACTCTTCCTATACTGCATGCATATTTATTTTCTTCTTAGATAGAACACAATCGCTGATGTATTTTTGCACATTGCTCTGCAATGCATATTTTGAAGTCTTTCTAGCCATTTTCTAGTCAGTTTTTTCCACTAGAAATATCGGTAATTAACCACATTTTGAATCAAAGGACTTGTGTATCACAATACTCATTTTCTTGGTGATGTAGGTTTTCAAGCCCTCATACAGTTTGAATCACGCCAAAGTGGAATACAAGCAGCTGGTGCTTTGCATGTAACTATCTATTGCATACACAACTTTCAGAACTAAATGATCAAATGCTTTTGCTAAGACATCTCTTACATCCACCAAAATAAATATTTTCAGGGACGAAACATTTATGATGGTTGCTGCCAGCTAGACATTCAGTATTCAAAGTATGTCCTTGAGCAGTTCCTATGTTATATTTTCTTTTACATTTAAGTCCCGAGTCTGATCTTGTTCTCTTGAACCTCCAGTCTCACCGAGTTGCAAGTTCACTACAACAATGATAGATCTAGGTAAGGTGACTTCATTTTTGTATCTGGTATGGTTAGCTAGAAGTGTTTGTAACACACTTTTATTTTATTCTTTGACTTTATTTTATTCTTTGTTTTTATCTCTGCATACTGAAAGCCATGCTTTTCTTCCTCAGAGATTTCACAAATCCGTCTTTGCCCACAGAGCAACGTCCAAGATCTTCTCAGGTAGTTACTTCTCTTCGTTTTGTCTTCCTAGTTCCTAGTATTATTGTTTCCACTATGTAAAGGTCGTTATGTTATTTGGACAATTTTTGGTGGCTAAGCCTTGTACCTGTTGCTTTGAACAGCCTGGTTTTAATGATCCTAGTGGTCTTTTTGGTTTCCAACAGCCTGGAGGTAAGACATTGCAATGTTCCTTCATGCTTCTTTATTCATCTTTGTCATCACATTGAAAATATATTTTAACTTCTTTATTTTGATCGTCTTTCTGGGCCCCAGCTGCATATGCACAGGTTTGTACTTTTGGACTCCCTTTTCCCCAATTTAGCACACAATATGTTTCCACTGCTTCATTTGGTGCTTCTTCTAAACCTTCTATCTCACATAAAGTATTTGATTTGCCTGCTATAATGTGTCTATAACAGATGGGCCAGGCTGCAATGGTTGCTGCTGCATTTGGTGGAACATTGCCTCCTGGAGTGACTGGTACCAATGATCGCTGCACACTTATAGTTAGCAACTTGAACAGTGATGTAAGTAGAGACCTCATTTGCCATCAACTCCCCAAGTTGTTCACATCATACTTATCTCTTATCTCACCTTTTATGTGCAGCGAGTTGATGCGGATAAGCTCTTCAATCTGTTTTCTATTTATGGAAATATAGTGCGGATCAAGGTACTCCGCAATAAGCCAGACCATGCCCTTGTCCAGATGGCTGATGGGCTTCAGGCTGAGCTTGCTGTACACTATTTAAAGGTACTTTGTGGTCAATTAAGCTCCTGCATTAGTTCTTCCAGTCATTGGTCCTACACTCTTTACCTGTTTGTTGTAATCACCCTTGATACCAATGGAATTTACTTCGACAGGGAGCAATGCTACTCGGACAGAAACTGGAAGTTAACTTCTCTAAATACCCTACTATTACCCCAGCTCCTGATGCAAATGACTACTCAACTTCCAACCTTAACCGGTTCAACAGTAACGTGGTTAAGAACTACCGCCACTGCTGTGCCCCAACCAAGATGATCCACATCTCAGCGCTTTCACAAGAAATTACCGAGGATGCGATCCTTGATCATGTAAGTGAGCACGGCACTGTCGTCAAGTCAAAACTGTTTGAGGCAGGTGGCAAGACGCAGGCTCTTGTGCAGTTTGAAAGTGAGGAAGCGGCAACCGAAGCACTCGTCTGTAAGCATGCAAGCAAGCTTGAGGGGTCTACCATTAGAATTTCATTCTCCCAGATGCAGAACATATAGAGGTTCTTCCTGGAATGCGGGGATTTGAAAAAGAAAAAAAAAATGCCCCCTCTTCTCTGTAAACTTTTGAACTTCTTTCTGTCAACCTAGCTTTGTCTGCACCGTGACAAAGGATTGTTACTCTGTCTTGACTCAAATCTTGTGTGATGCGTGTAAACTGCTTCATTTGTACTATGTTAGCCTTCTATGGTTTGCTTCTGTACGAGTTACCTGTTCACTTGCATCATCCTTATGTTTGGCACGAGCTTCTGAGGACATAATGCCGGTGCCTCTAGTAGAAGTTTTTTTTTTTTTTTTGCTTTTTTTAAGGCAAGTGGAAGTTTTGTTTTGCTGATGAGCGGAATAACAGGAAAGTAGAGTGATCTTTTTTGAGATGTGGGTTCGAGGCGCCAGATGTTGGGCTCGCATTTAATTTTCCACTTATTCGTTGGCCCGTAAATGAGCTGTTCCAAACGTCTCGGCCCAGTTAGCTGGGCTCTCCCGTATATTCCCGAAATCCATCTCGCGTGTCGCTTCTCGCTTCCCACAATATACTGTCTCGTCTTCCTCCTCGGCGCGCCGCCCCCCTCCCCTTGCAATTCTCTCTTCTTTCCCGTAGCTTCCTACCATCTCCCTGCGCGGTTTGGATTGATTCGGTTTGGCTCCGTGAAGAGGCGTTCAATCGATCGCGTGGTAGTGCAGTGACTGCCGAGGAGAGGGAGAGATGGCAGGGACAGGGAAGCGGAAGCGAGAGTCCTCCTCCGACGCTCCCGGATCGTCGTGGCCACCTCCCGGATCTTCGTGGCCACGTCCACCGTTGAGGGCGGATGGAAACTACGAGGATGACTCCTCCCTCAGCGACTACACCGAAGGTGGGTTCCCAAATCCTGTCTCTTTTCTTCTTCTTCATCTTCTTGATGTCCGCTCGGTTTGTTAAGACTGTTGTTCTCTTGGTTTCGTGCAGACTCACGCAGCGACAGGTCGTATCTGTCTGACTCTGAAGACGAGCTCTACTTGTCATACCCCGTCGCCTGTCGTTGCCACCACGGGCAACCTAGCTACTCTCTCCCTCTCAATCGCTCGAACTGTGGAGGAAGGAGATGAACACATGACTCAAATTTACGGGGCCGGCGCACGAACGCCGCTCACGGGCGCACGAACGCCCAAATCTTTGTTGATTGGCAATGTCTACATGGTGCTCTTGGCAGGTGAGGTCTACAAGCAGTACACAGGGGGATTTATAGGCAGAGAGCACGCATGCACGATGCCATGGCCGCGCTTCTGGACGCGCTCTGACGCAATCCACGCTCCCACCTCGTCCACGATCTGCACGTTCCGGCTCGCGCTCTGGACGCGTTCTGACGCAATCCTGCGCGGCCAGCTCGCCGTGCCTTGATCAAGTCTTCCTCCTAACTCGCTACTGAACACACACACACTAACCGAACGCACTCACACGCGCACAGACGCGCAACACACTCACGCACACGCCATGCCCGCCACGGACCTCGACCCGGTGCACTGACACCTCGATCGCACGGCAATGGCGACATGGCTTATTGCTATCATTTTCCCTCCTAAGCCATGACATAGTCGAGGCCTGGCAGGTCGTCGATGTCCGCACCATGGCCGCTCCCTACGGCCTCCACGATGCTTGACGCAGCCATCGTCTTCATCTTCTTTCCGGCGCACAAACGCCCTGGCGCACATACGCCTCTTACTGATTCTGCAACCCGAGCTCGACCTCCTGGTGTTGCCAATGGAGATTACAGGGGGTGGGGATTGATAGCCATGGCTCGCACATACGTCGCCAAAGCCGCGCACACACGCAGTACAACCTAGTGGAGCTCCTGCCGGTCGGGCACACACCACGGTCGCCGGCGAGACTACCTCTCGCTCTTCACTAGCCCACTCGCCCCATGACCAGCTTCCCCAGCTCGTGCACGACGCGCACCAACGCGATCGCCACGGCCGGCCACGCTGCTGGATCAAGTCTTCTCCTTTCTCGGCGACACACGCCGGAGTTTCCTCCATGGCCGTCGCACGGCGCCGCTACGGCCTCCGTGGCCGCGCAGCTCCTCCACGCCGCCGTCATGCCGCGCCACCGCGGCCTCTGTGCCACCACGCAGGTCCGCCGCGGTCGCCGCGGTCGCCGCATATACGGCGTCCTCTCGCCGCCTCCGCGTCCGCCGTGCTCGTCGCGGACTGACCGCGCGCCACGGCCGCGCCTCGGATCGACAAGGCTCTGATACCACTTGTCGTTGCCACCACGGGCAACCTAGCTACTCTCTCCCTCTCAATCGCTCGAACTGTGGAGGAAGGAGATGAACACATGACTCAAATTTACGGGGCCGGCGCACGAACGCCGCCACGGGCGCACGAACGCCCAAATCTTTGTTGATTGGCAATGTCTACATGGTGCTCTTGGCAGGTGAGGTCTACAAGCAGTACACAGGGGGATTTATAGGCAGAGAGCACGCATGCACGATGCCATGGCCGCGCTCTGGACGCGCTCTGACGCGATCCACGCTCCCACCTCGTCCACGATCTGCACGTTCCGGCTCGCGCTCTGGACGCGTTCTGACGCAATCCTCGCGGCCAGCTCGCCGTGCCTTGATCAAGTCTTCCTCCTAACTCGCTACTGAACACACACACACTAACCGAACGCACTCACACGCGCACAGACGCGCAACACACTCACGCACACGCCATGCCCGCCACGGACCTCGACCCGGTGCACTGACACCTCGATCGCACGGCAATGGCGACATGGCTTATTGCTATCATCGCCGACCATGCCGGCGGTGGAGGTGGGTGCCCAAGCGCGCTCTTCGTTTTTTTTGGTGTCCGCGTTTCTTTCTTGAAATTTCGGTGTGTTGAGAGCTTGGTTTCTTGGTTTCTTGCAGATTCCAAAGAGGAGAGCGGAATTGCAGACTTATTTGATTTCTTCTCGAGCCACGCTCCTGCCGGTATGTTTTCTTCCGCTTCCGCTTCCGCTTCGTTTCTTGGCTGGCGATTCGTTTCTTGGACTCACATTTCTTCTTGGTCCGAGACGCAGAGGCGAAGGTGCCGCCGCCACCTCCCGCCGATCATCCCGCAGCGGCGGGGGTGGCCGATCGGTCCGTCGCAGAGGCGGCGCCCTCACCGGCGATGGTGGTGCCGGCCGCTGAATCCGTCTCGTGCTTTGGTTGCGGGCGCGAGCCGGCACTGCGCCTGGTGCCGGTGGAGCACGTCTGCTTCTGCCAGCCCTGCCGCTCCAACCCGTCCCGCTGGTCATACTGCGCGTTTTGCGACGGCCCCCTCCATTGAGGACTCCGGTGAAGAAGATTCAAGGGACGCACCACTGGTCATCCATCCATATGCAGAGTGAGGAGTTGGTTTGGTCAGTTCCCTGTTCTGGAATCTGGAGTCGATAATGTCGCACTACAGTTGATGAGACTTCATACGTTGTGGAGTTATTGGTCTCACTTCTGAACCTTCTGATGTGTTCGTCGAGCGAGCATAATGTTTAACTCATAAGAGTGTTTTTTTTTCTTCTATGGTAATGTCGGAAATACAATTGTTTCGCTGTGTGTTAATTGGCAACGAGTTTTTGTTGTAGGCAGGCCAATTGCAGCAAACTTCAGGATGCTGCATGCGTGGCGTGTGTTGTTCTTCTGGCTGGCAGTACAATGTAGTCCAATTTAATTTCTGCAATGTAGTACAAATGTGTTCTTTAATTGGACTTTAATTCAGTTTCTGCAATACTAGACACCTTTTATATTTCATTTGGTTCGTTTGGGTAGGCGCAGAGGCAGCCATTTGGCTTATGTCCGGTCTGGACTGGTACCCCTAACGCAGCCACCTATTTGATCAGCGCCATCACATTTTTGTTTTTTTTGACAAACTTGGCATTTGGCCAAATATCCATAGAAATGAGTCAAACTAGAAAGAAAATAGCAAATAAATTCAAACAAATATGTGGCTCCAACAATTACTAGAGTAACATCAAACGGATCCCACATGGAACATAGTCTACAAACAATCACATAAACAACAAGATAAATATTGCCATGATCGATCTTGGATCATCTTTTACCTTTACTGTAAGCAAATCCTTCTATCTATTGTCATGGTGGTCAACTCGACCGTCATGATCAAGTTATCCTTGGAGAGAAGTTTGAGCTCAACTTACTTGGCATTTGATCTTGCAAAGAAGTCCAATTCTTTTTCCTTAGCTTCACCTCTATGGCTCTTGATCTTGCATTGTCCTCATCGATCTCAAAATTTATCCTTTACACATCATAGTAGTTTCTCATGGCCTCTTTTTTGCACCGACATTTTCTCTCATCCCTCTTATCGTTTTTTTTTGACAACTCCTTTTTTTTTTATCTTACAAGTCCTGCAACGTCGTCGTCATCGACGACGAAATCACCGGACGTGAAGCCGGCCTTCTTCTCGTCCTTGACGTAATCACCGGGAGCGAACCCTATCACCACCGTGTCCTCGATTCCCATCTTCACCCGCACGGCGGGGGGGGAGGTCGACGAGGAGGCAGACACGGAACAACTCGAGGGGGAGGCGCCATGGCGGGAGAAGGTCTACTCCCGCCGGCAGAACGTGGGCGGCGGCGAAAGCCCATACTTGGTCTAGAGGTATGAGCCGCGGAGGCGCGCCGCGTCAGAGCGCCTCTTCGCGGCCTCGTCCTTCTCGCCATTGTGGCCAGTCGAGCTCCCGCCGCATCCGCCCCCACGGCCGCTTGAGGAGCTAGTGGACACCATGGCGACGCGGGAGCCTCGGATCTGTTGTCGGGGAAGCATGATTGTGTCGCGATGTGTGCGAAGAATATGATAGAATATTTGAGATATATTCTTACAGGTTATAATCTACCGAATTATTATTTTTAACCGCAAAAGTATTTACAACAAACTGCATCCATATTTTACGGTTTGCTGTTTGTGCCTTTGTGGTACCTTGCTACTCCAACCTATGGTTTTTAAGAGAGCAGTGGCACCCCAAGTACACCATAGTTCAAATTTTAGATTTAACACTTTGATGTTTTTTTGTTAAAAGGTGAAATATTTTCAGTGGGAGATGATGTTCTCGTCGACAGCGAGGTATTCGTGGTGACTTCGTCAATCTCAATACCCGCTGAATCAGTTTCTTAGACTCGGTCCCTCGAAGATGCTTATTGGATAGGGTGTGTGTGCGTTTATATGATGAGTGTATATACATATGTGTGACCGGTCTACGTTCATAATGTGTTTGGAGAAAAATGGTCTAAGTTATAAGGGCATCTCTAACGGGCGACGCAAACGGACGCATAGCGACCGAAAAAATGCGTCTGGGACCAGGCCGAGTGGCCCGGCGCATAGTGTCCGACCGGTCCACGGAGACGTAAACCTGTCCCAAATATGCGTCGAGTTTGCGTCTCGGCGGACGCTGCGCGAACGCGCCGAGTGACCACCGAAATTTACGCAGGACCCACGCGCCAATGGCACGGAAGCCGATAATATTTCCGCCAGTGGCCATTCCTAGCGCGAAAAATCAAAGTAGACCGGCGCCAGCAGTCCAGGCCATAGCGATGGACGTCATCGTCGCCGCAGCCACCATGGATTCCGTGGGAACCCTCGCAGTCGTCGCCGTCCCGAACTCCCCCATAGCCACCACCATAGCCCCAATGGAGGCCGCATCTCCGGCCGAAGCAAAGCGTGCCGCCACCGGCGGCCAGGAAGCTAAGCCGAAGGCGACAAAGAAGGTGTTGTTCAAGGAGGAAAAAGGCGTCGAGGCCGCGAAGTATCACGGCCGGCGCAAGAATCTGAAGGAGAGGAATGCAGCGGCCGTCGCCATCCAGCGTGTGGAGGCCACCCAGCACATGGCGTGGCAGATGGAGCTGAAAGTCGGCTCCACGCAAGTAGGCCTCCATCCGAGCATAGCGGAGGCCATGCTCCTCGTCAAGCGAGAGAGAATCGTCGGCGTCGCTCCCCCGGCCTCGTCGGTGAGCTCGGTAAGTTCCCAGCTGTGTCCTAGAACGCCTGCTCCCTTGCAGGTCCACGCGGCATCACAGTTCGCCTCCGGCATCGCGCCGGTGCAGTTCAACTGGACGCCGGTTCCCGACATGAACTGGATGCCGAGGAGCGGTGACTCGTTCCCGGGCGCGACACAGAAGACGCGTCAGGTCCCGAAGAAGAGCATGTCGGTGCCCCGCACACTGTTTAACGAAAATGACACCATCTGCCCCAACGATGGACGACCCGGTATGTTAGCTCTCTCAGTCTGTCGGTCTGCCGTGTGTCATTCGTCTGACGTCCGGTGATTCGTAGGCCTATTGGAGGGGACACAATGAGAGCGACATAGAGGCCATGATCTTCAGCGGCGACTTCGTTGGCGACGTCGGTGTCGGAAAGGGTCGCATGATCAGTGGCCACAGAAGCAGGATGGGGTGGACATCGATGGTGCATGACTATTCTCCACCCAGCCCACACAGACAACAACCGTCTGCGTCGATGACTATGAGGAGGCGCCAATAGGGCCTGTCCTTACCACGAATGATGGTACCAAGAAGAAGGGGGAGAGCCACATGACCAATGGCTTCAACGACGACGAGGACAAGTGTTTGTGCAACGCGTGGCTGGCGACCAGCCATGACTCCATTAATGGCGCCCAACAAAAGGGCAAGGTGTACTGGTGAAAGGATCGTATGCCGCACCTAGGGGGGTGAATAGGTGCTAACCAATTTTTAGTTCTTTTTCAATTTAGGCTTGACACGAAAGGTAAATTCTCTAGATATGCAACTAAGTGAATTTACCTATATGACAAGGATATCAACTAAGCAAGGTATAGCTACGCAATAGTAGATAGAGTGGGATAGAGGTAACCGAGAGTGGAGCACGCGATGACACGGAGATGATTCCCGTAGTTCCCTTCCTTTGCAAGAAGGTACGTCTACGTTTGGAGGAGTGTGGTTGCTACGCAAGCCAAACCAACAGCCACGAAGGCTTCACTCGGATCTCCCGTGAGCAACGCCACGAAGGCCTAGCCCACTTCCACTAAGGGATTTTCTCGAGGCGGAAACCGGACCTTTACAAAGTTCTTGGGGCACACATCCACAACCAAATTGGAGGCTCCCAAATCTGTAACAACACAACAAATCAACAAGCATACATCAACAACAACAACTAGGGATCCAAAGAGGAACACTAGCAAGGGGGCCCTCAAGCATAAGAGGGGGAAAAGAAGAACGCTTCGGTGAGGATGTAGATCGGGGTCTTCTCCTTCGATTCTCCAAAGCACAAGTGATTTGGTTGGTTGAGGAGGAGATCCGGCGATTTTGGTGTTCTTGGTGGCTCGAGCAATGGAGGATGAAGTTCTTAGGGTTTGAGCAACCTTCCAAGGTAAGTGAAGGGGGTATATATACCCCACCTACTTTTCTGCCCGTTGGAGGAGAAACGCCGGCGATGCCGGCCTTGAGACGCCGGGTGCACGGCCACGCCGGCGTGCCGGCCTTGAGCGCCGGCAGTGCGGGCCACTTTCCGATACGGCAGATCGACAGATAGGCCGGCAGTGCCGGAGCCAAAGATGCCGGCAGTGCCGGAGTGTACACACCGGCGAGTGCCGGCCGGAGTTGCCGGCAGTGCCGGCCACGGCCAGGAGACGAGCTTCTTCCTTCTTTTCTTTTCTTCCTTTTTGAGTGGGTCGAGATTTTCCGTGGTATCTTTTCCATAGCTCGTAAACCACTTAGCACACGGTTAAATTGTCACCGGTGTTGTTAACAAACACACAAAACTCGAGAGATCATGAAATGTTCTTTCAATCTCCCCCGTTTTGGTGTTTGATGACAATACCGGGATTTTGCAAAGAATAGAGCAAGAATATCTATATGTTTGGCAGCAGAGAGAAACTCCCCCTAGATGTGTGCATGCGAGAAATTTTAGTGCAAGAATATAAATATGCACACATTAGGTATAGAGCAACTTCAACTGACAAGATAGTAAGCACAATGCTCATAAAACATAAAGCATAAAATGTATGGGAAAAGATAAAAGATGACAAGTTAAGATCATACCTTTTCATATTGACATCCTTAACATTTCAAGACAATAGCCTCAATATCATGAACAAGAATCCCATAATCACATCAAGTATCAATTTGAGATAGATCCATAGACAATATGAGATATAAGATGATCATACCAATCCATGACAATACTCTCAACCATATAGAATACCGAAACCATAGCAATAGTTCACCACACATAGGACACATAAAACACAAGATAAGGTTCAACATAATATAGAAGATAAAAGGAGGACACAAGCTTTAACGGAATGATAAAAAGCAAATGCTTGTGCCCTCAAACCTCCCTAGCAAATCCCGTGCAAGTCCTACTAGACCTTCTTCTCCCCCTTTGGCATCAAGACACCAAAAAGGAGAAAAGAAGCGATGCTACAACGTCCCATGAGAGCTCACTCACTCTCCGTCTCTTCATCGTCCTCCGTCTCTTCATCTTCTTCAGACTCGGCGGGCTCAACATCATCACTAGGAGGGCGCCGACGGCGAGAGGGACCGGGAAGACCAAGCTGTTCAAACTCAGTCACATTGCCATGCTTGGAGAGCCATTCTTCTTCAGGAGTGATGACCTCCTCAGATCCACTTTCAACAGGAATATCCAACTTGCGCATGATGAGCTTTGTGTTCCTCCTGTCCATTTTCCGCTCCCTATGAGCCTGATACTGACGCCTGTTGATGTCAGACTTGAGGCAGAACATCTTGGCCAACTTGGCCTCTATGCGAGCAAACCAGCCATTGTCAGCAGGAGGTGCAAGCTCAAAATCAGAGTCTTCTTCTTCAGCAGAATCCTCATCATTGGGAAGACGAGGAGGATTGCCGTGAGTCTTGACCTTGAGATCCTTAGCCTTGTGAGGTAGAAGGTTAACCTCATCAGTGAGATTGCCATATCCAGCATTGTCCCAACGAGAGCATATGAAGAACATGAAGTAGGGAGCAAACACAGGGGCCTTGCGAGCCATAATGCAAGCCCAAAACTTATTCCACAGAAAGTCCATCACATCAAGCTGCATACCAGTGTCACGGTGCTGGTGAGAAAGGAGCAACAAGTTCCCAAGGTATCCAAAGATCTGATCAACGCAGCCAACCTTGGGATTAAGGACCTCTCGGTAAATGCGGAGAAGAATGTCATACACCGAGGCGGAGGAATTTCGAGAACCATATACCACTTCTCCTTCAAGATAAAGATCAGCAAGGAGAGCCTTCTCAACGCGAGCTTGGGAGTGTTGTGGGCTCTAAAGTATCCATCTTCATTGCCGGTGAGCACGGGATAACCAAGACAAGCCGCAAATTGGTCCCAAGTGCCATGCAACATGCGACCTTCTGTCATCCAAGTCATAGTCTTGGCATCATCATTGTCAACATAAACTGTGGCAAAGAATTGCCCAATCACCTCCACACGATAAGGATCTTTGAAACTTCATCGGAGGAAAAAGACCAAGCTGCTCACAAATATCTCGAGCTTCGAGCAAAGTAGTTGGCGTGTTTATCCATGTGAGCAAAGTTGATGTGATGCATAGGAGCGACTTTATAAGTGGCATTTGCATAGAGATCATCAAAAGTCTTCTCTTGATACTTAGTCCGGAACAGCAGCGAGCAATTGGTGCCCTTGGGAGAGGTGTAGGCGTTGGACCGACGCAGCCGAGGCATACTCATTATCCGGCCACTTCCCAATAGGCATGCCTCTCAACCTCCGGGAGAAGGTTAGCACGAGGTTCAGCCGGAGCGGAATTCCTCTCCCGACGAGATGACTTCTTCGATAGATGGAATTTCGGCGTCAAAGTCACTAGGTATCGCCCGTTTGCCCGAACTAGAGCGATGAGAACCACACACTTCTGTGAGAGCAAAGGATAGGAATAGCATATGATAAGGTACACTAAAACAAGGCAATCTTGATAAACAAGGCATGATGAATGATATGTTTAAGATACAACAAGAAAAAGGCTAAAGAGGATGCTGGGCACAGCTTCACCTAGGCGGTCTGGGAGGTACGGGCGGCGATGCACCGGCCCTGGACCGGCAGGTCGCTGCGGTGGGGAGGGCGGCGGATGCCTGGTCAACGGGAAAAAACGCCAGATCTGCTCTAGACTCAAACATTGTTCCTCAAACTTTCACAAAACCATGCACAAGGTTATCCACCTCTATGGCAAAACTTACGGCAAGAATCGTCCACCCATCTTTCTTCTAGAGAGGTCAACCCAATCTAGAGAGGGAGAGAGAGGAGGGAGACTAACCGGAGGAGGAAGCCATGGAGGGGAGGAGGGCCCTGCCCGGATCAACCGACCAGAGGAGGAAGGAGAGCCCGGGACGGCGGCTGGAGGAGAAGGGGCGACGGCGGCGGCGACTGGGGTCGAGTGGGAGGAGAGGACTCACGCTGGGGAAGAAAGAAGAGCAGTTGCCCTAACTCCCCTGCGGGCCCTCAACTTAACCCACGCCCGCAGCGGCGGCTGCCGCCGAGCCGAGGCCGGCGGTGCCGGCGCGGCCGACGATGCTCGGTGTGAAGCGCGGCAGTGCCGCCAACACTGCCCACGACTCAAAAGCCCTCGAAAAATTGCGGAGTTTTAGAGTATGGAGATAGATATGGTTTATTTAGGAAAGGTGAGGCTTAGGATAGATACGCCAAGCTGTGAGATGGTACATGATCACTCATTTTTGCAAATAAATCAAATGAAGGCCAAAAATGAGTGATTTCCCATAAACAAGGAGATGTCAAAAAGATCCAATGAAAATCCAAACAACTCCAACTCTTCACGAAGAAGAGTGTGGTGGCCTAGGCCACCATATATGAGTGTTATGGCATGGCACCGCGAAGATATATCTAGGGTCCAAACCAATACTCATCATTTAAGCTCACATATCAACATATGATATAACGAGAATGAAATCATTAATGTTGGCATTATGGGGGAGGGATAGCTCAATAATTTAAACCGCACTCCCCCTATTTCCATGCCCACATCTAAACCAAATAAAGTTTTGAGACGAAAGTGTGTTTGCAAGATGGTCAAGCTATACTCCTTGAATCAATGATATTTAGCTCATTCCTCAAATAAGAGAACCTTGCTTCATCAAGAGGCTTCGTGAATATATCGGCAAGTTGATCTTTGGTAGGAACATAGATAAGCTCAATATCACCACGGACAACATGATCCCTAATGAAATGATTCCGGATCTCAATATGCTTCGTTCTTGAATGTTGCACCGGATTATAGGCAATCTTGATGGCACTTTCATTGTCACATAATAGAGGCACTTTGTCACAAATGACACCGTATTCCTTTAAAGTTTGCCTCATCCATAACAATTGAGTGCATCCACTTGCAGGCGGCAACATATTCGGCTTCGGCGGTGGAGAGAGATATACAATTTTGCTTCTTAGAAGACCAACACACCAAGGACCTACCAAGGAATTGGCAAGCCCCGGAAGTTGATTTCCTATCATCCTTGTCGCCCGCCCAATCCGCATCGGTATAACCATTGAGAATAAAACTTGAGCCTTTGGGGTACCAAATACCATATCTTGGGGTATCAACCAAATATCGAAAGATTCTTTTGAGAGCCATCATGTGGCTCTCTTTAGGAGAAGCTTGATACCTTGCACACACACCAACACTCAACACTATGTCCGGTCTAGATGCACAAAGGTAAAGCAAGGATCCAATCATGGAGCGATATACCTTTTGATCCACCTCTTTACCATTGGGATCTAGTGCAAGATGACATTTGGTAACCATAGGAGTGGCCACACCCTTCATCTCGGTCATCTTGAACCTCTTGAGCATGTCTTGGAGATATTTTGCTTGGTTGATGAAGGTTCCTTCCCTCAATTGCTTGATCTCAAAACCAAGGAAGAACTTCATCTCTCCCATCATAGACATCTCAAACCTATCGGTCATAAGCTTTGAGAATTCATCATTGAAAGCTTTGTTAGTAGATCCAAATATAATATCATCAACATATAATTGGCAAACGAAAAGCTCCCCATTGACCCTCTTAGTAAAAAGAGTGGGGTCGATTAGCCCAACATCAAACCCACGGTCTACCAACAATTCCTTAAGGTGCTCGTACCAAGCTCTAGGAGCTTGTTTGAGACCATAAAGTGCTTTATCAAGCTTGTAGACATGGTTAGGAAAGTTGAGATCCTCGAACCCCGGGGTTGCTTAACATAAACCTCTTCATGCAAAGGACCATTAAGAAAAGCACTTTTCACATCCATTTGTTGTAACTTAAAGTTATGATGCGAAGCATAAGCAAGAAGGATACGGATGGACTCAAGGCGAGCCACGGGAGCATAGGTTTCTCCAAAGTCAATTCCTCAACTTGAGAGAACCCTTGAGCCACCAATCTTGCCTTGTTCCTCACAACATTTCCAAACTCATCTTGCTTGTTCTTGAAAATCCATTTAGTGCCTATAACATTGCGGCACTCCTTAGGCTTCTTTACTAAAGTCCACACTTTGTTGCGCTTGAAGTTGTTGAGTTCTTCATGCATAGCTTCCAACCAATCCGAATCTTCAAGGGCTTCAAATACTTTCTTGGGTTCCACTAAGGAGATATAAGCATGATGATGGCTAAAGTTCGCCAATTGCCTTCTTGTGGAAACCTTTGCCCTTACATCACCAAGAACCTTGTCATGAGTGTGTCCACGAAGCTCGAGGTTCCTTTCTCTTCTTGCTAGACGACGGGCCTCGATCTCCTCCTTGGTCTTTCTAGGCCTTGGAGGTGTGATGTCTACGGGAGCTTCTATTCTTGTAGACAGTGTTGGGCCTCCAAGAAGCGAGCAGGTCTTGTAGAACGTGACTAGACAAGTTTCCCTTAAGTGGATACCCAGAGGTTTATCGAACTCGAGGGAGGAAGAGGTCAAAGATATCCCTCTCATGCAACCACTGCAACCACAAAGCAAGAAGTCTCTTGTGTCCCCAACACACCAAATAGGTGCACTAGTTCGGCGAAGAGATAGTGAAATACGGGTGGTATAAAATAAGTATGAGCGATAGCAACGGTGCCGAGAGAAAGTGCTTGGCGTGTAGTTGATGGTGGTGGTATTGCAAGCGGTAGTGACGCGATAAAACGATAGACAGAGCGGTAGTAACTCGAGCGGTAGTAACTGCAGCGGTAGTAAACAAGCGAGTAGTAAACAAGCGGTAGTAACTCGAGCGGTATTTGAGGAACAAGGCCTAGGGAATAGACTTTCACTAGTGGACACTCTCAACATTGATCACATAACGAACGAGATAAATGCATACTCTACACTTTTGTTGGATGATGAACACATTGCGTAGGATTACACGAACCCTCAATGCGGAGTTAACAAGCTCCACAATAATGCTCATGTTTAAGTAACCTTAAGTGTAAGATAGATCAACGGACTAAACCAAGTACTAGCATAGCATGCTACCTTGTCACCTTCATGCATATGTAGGAGGAATAGATCACATCAATATTATCATAGCAATAGTTAACTTCGCAATCTTCAAGAGATCATGATCATAGCATAAACCAAGTACTAACACGGTGCACTCACGTCACCATTACACACGTGCGAGGAGGAATAAACTACTTTAATAACAAATCACTAGAGTAGCACATGGATAAATTGTGATACAACATGCTGCAATCTTAAAGAGATATAAATAAGCACCTCACTATGCCATTCAATGAGTAAGTATTCGTGAAATCTAGCCTAAGAGACCCACACAGTGCACACACGTCACCTTTACACACGTGGGACGAGGAGTCTCCGGAGATCACATAAGTAAAACTCACTTGACTAGCATAATGACATCTAGATTACAAGCATCATCATATGAATCTCAATCATGTAAGGCAGCTCATGAGATTATTGTATTGAACTACATAGGAGAGAGATGAACCACATAGCTACCGAGTACAGCCCCGAGCCTCGATGGAGAACTACTCCCTCCTCATGGGAGCGACGGCGATGATGAAGATGGCGTGTGGAGATGGCAGCGGTGTCGATGGAGAAGCCTTCCGGGGCACTTCCCCGCTCCGGCGGGGTGCCGGGACAGAGATCTTGTCCCCGGATCTTGGCTTCGCGATGGCGGCGGCTCTCGCAGGTTTACGTGGGTTTCGTCAATTGGTATCGGGTTTTCCGGTCCGAGGGGCTTTATATAGGCGAAGAGGCGGCGCCGGGGGGGTCGAAGGGGCTGGCCAAACCCTAGGGGCGCGGGCCCCCTAGGCCGCGCCGCGGCATGGTGTGGTGGGCCCGTGCCCCCTCCGGGTCCCTCTCGTGTGTTCTGGATGCTTCCGGGGATTCTAAGATCTTTGGCGTTGATTTCGTCCGATTCCGAGAATATTTCGTTACTAGGATTTCGAAACCAAAAACAACGAGAAAACGAGAAGCGGCACTTCGGCATCTTGTTAATAGGTTAGTTCCGAAAATGCACGAATATGACATAAAGTGTGCATAAAACATGTAGATAACATCAATAATGTGGCATGGAACACAAGAAATTATCGATACGTTGGAGACGTATCGAGCATCCCTAAGCTTAGTTCCGCTCGTCCCGAGCGAGTAAAAACGATAACAAAGATAATTTACTGGAGTGACATGCCATCATAAACTTGATCATACTATTTGTACAGAGCATATGTAGTGAATGCAGCGAATCAAAACAATGGTAATGACATGAGTAAACAAGCGAATCATATAGCAAAGACTTTTCATGAATAGTACTTCAAGACAAGCATCAATAAGTCTTGCATAAGAGTTAACTCATAAAGCAATAATTCAAAGTAAAGGCATTGAAGCAACACAAAGGAAGATTAAGTTTCAGCGGTTGCTTTCAACTTATAACATGTATATCTCATGGATAATTGTCAATGCAAAGCAATATAACAAATGCAATAAGCAAGTATGTAAGAATCAATGCAAAGTTCACACAAGTGTTTGCTTCTTGAGGTGGAGAGAGGTAGGTGAACTGACTCAACATTGAAAGTAAAAGAATGGTCCTCATAGAGGAAAGCATCGATTGCTATATTTGTGCTAGAGCTTTGATTTTGAAAACATAAAGAGAGCATAAAAATAAAGTTTTGAGAGGTGTATGTTGTTGTCAACGAATGGTAGCGGGTACTCTAACCCCCTTGCCGGACAAACCTTCAAAGAGCGGCTCCCATTTTATTTTATTTTTGGATGGCACTCCTTCCAACCTTTCTTTCACAAACCATGGCTAACCGAATCCTCGGGTGCCCGCCAACAATCTCATACCATGAAGGAGTACCTTTTTATTTTAGTTTTATTATGATGACACTCCTCCCAACCTTTGCTTACACAAGCCATGGCTAACCGAATCCTTCGGGTGCCAGTCCAACAATCACATACCATGGAGGAGTGTCTATTTTTAGTTTGTTAATTTGGGACCGGGAATCCCATTGCCAGCTCTTTTTGCAAAATTATTGGATAAGCGGATGAAGCCACTAGTCCATTGGTGAAAGTTGCCCAACAAGATTGAAAGATAAACACCACATACTTCCTCATGAGCTATAAAACATTGACACAAATAAGAGGTAATAAATTTTGAATTGTTTAAAGGTAGCACTCAAGAAATTTACTTTGGAATGGCGAGAAAATACCATGTAGTAGGTAGGTATGGTGGACACAAATGGCATAGTGGTTGGCTCAAGAATTTTGGATGCATGAGAAGTATTCCCTCTCGATACAAGGCTTAGGCTAGCAAGGTTGTTTGAAGCAAACACAAAGTATGAACTAGTACAGACAAAACTCACATAAAAGACATATTACAAGCATTATAAAACTATACATTGTCTTCCTCAGTTGTTCAAACACCTTACTAGAAATTATCTAGACCTTAGAGAGACCAATTATGCAAACCAAATTTTAGCATGCTCTATGTATTCTTCACTAATAGGTGCAAAGTATATGATGCAAGAGCTTAAACATGAGCACAACAATTGCCAAGTATCACATTACCCAAGACATTATAGCAATTACTACATGTATCATTTTCCAATTCCAACCATATAACAATTTAACGAAGAGGAAACTTCGCCATGAATATTATGAGCTAAGAACACATGTGTTCATATGAACCAGCGGAGCGTGTCTCTCTCCCACACAAGCATGATGTAATCCAATTTATTCAAACACAAACAAAAATAGAAACAAACAAACAGACGCTCCAAGAAAAAGCACATAAGATGTGGCCGAATAAAAATATAGTTTCAAGAGAAGGAACCTGATAATTTGTCGATGAAGAAGGGGATGCCTTGGGCATCCCCAAGATTAGACGCTTGAGTCTTCTTGATATATGCAGGGGTGAACCACCGGGTGCATCCCCAAGCTTAGAGCTTTCACTCTCCTTGATCATAGTATATCATCCTCCTCTCTTGACCCTTGAAAACTTCCTCCACACCAAACTCGAAACAACTCATTAGAGGGTTAGTGGACAATAAAAATTAACATGTTCAGAGGTGACACAATCATTCTTAACACTTCTGGACATTGCATAAAGCTACTGGACATTAATGGATCAAAGAAATTCATCCAACATAGCAAAAGAGGCAATGCGAAATAAAAGGCAGAATCTGTCAAAACAGAACAGTCCGTAAAGATGGATTTTATTAGGCCACCAGACTTGCTCAAATGAAAATGCTCAAATTGAATGAAAGTTGCGTACATATCTGAGGATCATGCACGTAAATTTGCATAATTTTCTGAGCTTCCTTCAGGGCAGTGGGCTCAGATTCGTGACAGCAAAGAAATCTGGAACTGCGCAGTAATCCAAATCTAGTACTTACTTTTCTATCAACGGCTTAACTTGGCACAACAAAACTCAAAACTAAGATAAGGAGAGGTTGCTACAGTAGTAAACAACTTCCAAGACACAAAATAAAAACAAAGTACTGTAGCAAAATAACACATGGGTTATCTCCCAAAAAGTTCTTTCTTTTTAGCCGTTAAGATGGGCTCAGCAGTTTTAATGATGCACTCGCAAGAAATAGTATTTGAAGCAAAAGAGAGCATCAAGAGGCAAATTCAAAACAAATTTAAGTCTAACATGCTTCCTATGCATAGGAATCTTGTAAATAAACAAGTTCATGAAGAGCAAAGTAACAAGCATAGGAAGATAAAACAAGTATAGCTTCAAAAATTTTAGCACATATAGAGGTGTTTTAGTAACATGAAAATTTCCACAACCATATTTTCCTCTCTCATAATAACTTTCAGTAGCAACATGAGCAAACTCAACAATATAACTATCACATAAAGCATTCTTATCATGAGTCTCATGCATAAAATTATTACTCTCCACATAGGCATAATCAATTTTATTAGTTGTAGTGGGAGCAAATTCAACAAAGTAGCTATCATTATTATTCTCATCATCAAATATAGGAGGCATATTGTAATCATAATCAAATTCACTCTCCATAGTAGGTGGCACCAAAAGACCACTATCATTATAATCATCATAAATAGGAGGCAAAGTATCATCAAAGAAAATTTTCTCCTCAATGCTTGGGGGACTAAAAATATCATGAGAACCAGCTTCCCCAAGCTTAGAACTTTCTATATCATTATCAACAATGGTGTTCAAAGCGTTCATACTAATATTACTACCAGCATGCAAACAAGATTTCATAGGTTTTTTAATTTTCGCATCAAACAATCCATGTTTTAAATCAGGAAATAGAATAAGAAGCTCACTCTTGTACATTATGCCAAACTAGTGTAAACAAGAAACAACAAGATGCAATTGCAGGATCTAAAGGAAATAGCTTCGAGCACACACACAACGGCAACGAGAAAAATACTTTACCCGGGACCGGTGTATGAGAGCCTTTACCTTTCCTCCCGGCAACGGCGCCAGAAAAGTGCTGGTTGTCGGGGCTGCCGGTGTGTGTGTGCCGTTTACCTTTCCTCCCTAGCAACGGCGCCGAGAAAAGTGCTTGATGTCTACGGGAGCTTCTATTCTTGTAGACAGTGTTGGGCCTCCAAGAGCGAGAGGTTTGTAGAACGAGCGACAAGTTTCCCTTAAGTGGATACCCAAGGTTTATCGAACTCGGGGAGGAAGAGGTCAAAGATATCCCTCTCATGCAACCACCGCAACCACAAAGCAAGAAGTCTCTTGTGTCCCCAACACACCAAATAGGTGCACTAGTTCGGCGAAGAGATAGTGAAATACGAGTGGTATAAAATAAGTATGAGCAGAGTAGCAACGGTGCCGGAAAAGTGCTTGGCGTGTAGTTGATGGTGGTGGTATTGCAGCGGTAGTGACGCGATGAAAACAGATAAACGAGCAGTAGTAACTCAGCGAGTAGTAACGCAGCGATAGTAAACAAGCGGTAGTAAACAAGCGGTAGTAACTCAGCGGTATTTAGGAACAAGGCCTAGGGAATAGACTTTCACTAGTGGACACTCTCAACATTGATCACATAACAGCAACGTATAAATGCATACTCTACACTTTTGTTGGATGATGAACACATTGCGTAGGATTACACGAACCCTCAATGCCGGAGTTAACAAGCTCCACAATAATGCTCATGTTTAAGTAACCTTAAGTGTAAGATAGATCAACGGACTAAACCAAGTACTAGCATAGCATGCACACTGTCACCTTCATGCATATGTAGGAGGAATAGATCACATCAATATTATCATAGCAATAGTTAACTTCGCAATCTTCAAGAGATCATGATCATAGCATAAACCAAGTACTAACACGGTGCACGCACTGTCACCATTACACACGTGCAGGAGGAATAAACTACTTTAATAACAAATCACTAGAGTAGCACATGGATAAATTGTGATACAACATGCTGCAATCTTAAAGAGATATAAATAAGCACCTCACTATGCCATTCAATGAGTAAGTATTCTGTGAAATCTAGCCTAAGAGACCCACACGGTGCACACACTTGTCACCTTTACACACGTGGGACGAGGAGTCTCCGGAGATCACATAAGTAAAACTCACTTGACTAGCATAATGACATCTAGATTACAAGCATCATCATATGAATCTCAATCATGTAAGGCAGCTCATGAGATTATTGTATTGAACTACATAGGAGAGAGATGAACCACATAGCTACCGGTACGGCCCCGAGCCTCGATGGAGAACTACTCCCTCCTCATGGGAGCAGCAGCGGTGATGAAGATGGCGGTGGAGATGGCAGCGGTGTCGATGGAGAAGCCTTCCGGGGGCACTTCCCCGCTCCGGCAGAGTGCCGGAACAGAGATCCTGTCCCCCAGATCTTGGCTTCGCGATGGCGGCGGCTCTGGCAGGTTTCTGTGGGTTTCGTCAATTGGTATCGGGTTTTCTGGTCCAGGGGCTTTATATAGGCGAAGAGGCGGCGCCAGGGGGTCGAAGGGCTGGCCAAACCCTAGGGGGGCGCGGGCCCCCTAGGCCGCGCCAGGCATGGTGTGGTGGGCCTGTGCCCCCTCTCGGTCCCTCTCGTGTGTTACTGGATGCTTCCGGGATTCTAAGATCTTTGGCGTTGATTTCGTCCGATTCGAGAATATTTCGTTACTAGGATTTCTGAAACCAAAAACAGCAGAAAACGAGAGCTGGCACTTCGGCATCTTGTTAATAGGTTAGTTCCAGAAAATGCACGAATATGACATAAAGTGTGCATAAAACATGTAGATAACATCAATAATGTGGCATGGAACACAAGAAATTATCGATACGTTGGAGACGTATCAAGGTGTCACTTGATCAACTTGATCATTTGGGTCCCCGTCTTGACCTTGAACTTGAGCTTCCTCAATTGCTTGGGGTTGCTCAATCTCATGTGCTTGATCTTGAACAATGTCCGGAGAAGGGCAAGAGATGATTGGATCCTCATTGGAGCCATTATGAATGATTGGATGATCTTGACCTTGATCTTGTCCTTGATCTTGCACATAAGAGGGAGAGTCTTGTTCTTGTTCTTGGGTTGGTGCATCATTTGCTTCACTAGGTAAGGTTTGTTGATGTTGAGAAGATGAGGGCTCCACCGTGGTAGAGCATAGTTCTTCCCGAGACGCCACACGTGTCCCTCAATGGGGCGGAAAAATCCCACACCCATTCTTACTATGGCATCTTGAGGTATTTCATCACCTGCACAAACATCAACTTGCCCCACTTGGGAGCCATCATTTTCTTCGAACTTCACACTACAAGATTCAATGATAATCCCGGAGGATACATCAAAGATTCTATAAGTGTGAGATTCGAGCACCGTAACCAACAAATATACCCTCCAAAGCTTTAGGAGCGAATTTAGATAAACGAACTCCTTTGATTTTGTAGAAACACTTACACCCGAACACCTTGAAGTATGAGATATTAGGCTTGTTCCCGGTGAGTATTTCATATGGAGTCTTGTTCAAGCCTTTGCGGAGATAGAGCCGGTTGGAGGAGTGACAAGCGGTGGAGATGGCTTCGGCCCAAAAGTTATAGCGGGATTTATACTCCGCCATCATAGACCTTGCCATATCCATAAGAGTCCGGTTCTTCCTCTCCGCAACACCATTTTGTTGAGGGGTGTAAGCAGCGGAATATTGATGACGAATCCCCTCATCACTAAGAAAATCATTGAGTGTGTAGTTCTTGAACTCGGAGCCGTTGTCACTTCTTATTGCCATAATGAGGAGGTTGTGTTGGCGTTGCACCTCGGTAGCAAAGTCAATGAATATTTGTTGAGTCTCATCTTTCGTCTTGAGAAAGTAGACCCAAGTGTATCTTGAGTAGTCATCGACAATCACCAAGCAATGTTTCTTCGCACCAAGACTTGCATGAGTAACGGGACCAAAGAGATCCACATGAAGGAGCTCCAAGATCCTCTTGGAAGAGATAATGGTCTTGCTTGGATGCGGAGAGTCATGCATTTTGCCTTCAACACAAGCCCTACAAACACGATCTTTGGCAAAAGACACATTTTCCATTAGTCCCACAATATGGTTCCCCTTGTGAAGACTTTGCAAAGTTCTCATGTTGACATGGGCTAGGCGGCGATGCCACAACCAACCCACGTCCGCCTTTCCGAATAGGCACATCGCACTCGACGTGGTGGTCCCCGAAAAGTCCACCACATACAAGTTGTGTTCGCGATACCCAACGAATGCGACTTTTAGAGTCTTGCTCCACAAGAGGACCACAATATCATTATCAATAAAGACGGCGAAACCCATCTTGCCAAGGGCGGAAACGGAAAGCAAATTGTAACCAAGGGTTTTGACAAGCATGACATCCACAAGAGTAATGTTGTGTGCAACCACAACCTTGCCAAAACCCAATACCTCGGATGTAGAATTATCGCCAAAGGAGACGGTGATATCATTAATGTTAGGCCTCAACTCCTTGACGAGGTTCTTGCCGCCGGTCATATGACTTGTACATCCACTATCAAGTACCCATTTTGAACCTCCAGCGGCATAGTCCTACATGAGATCAATTCTTGGATTTAGGTACCCATTTCGCAATGGGTCCTCTTTTGTTAGCAACAAGGGTCTTTGGAACCCAAATAGACCACGCAACATAACCATCATATGGGCCAACATATTTAGCATAAACATCACCATAATAATCTTTAAATAAAACATAGTGAGGGTTAGCAATTCCCGCATCATCATCATTCATGGTTTTGCCCTTGGAGGCTTCACCATTAGTGACTTCTTTCTTCTTTTCTTGTGCGGGCTTGGCCTTTTGCTTGTTTGCCTTCTTTGCCTTGGCATTAAAACCAAGGCCCTCCTTCCCATTGTTTGATCTTTGCTTACTCAAAAGATCATCCAAAGAAAGTTTACTTTGGGGAGAGGAGGCCTTAGCAAGTTCATCCTTCAACCTAGCATTTTCCTCAACAATGTTTGCATGATCACATAGAGGAGTAGAGGAACTAGGCACATCATATGTAGCAAGCCTAATTTGAAGTTGCTCAAACGACTTGGATAGGAGAGTGTATTCACTCTTCAAAGCTTTGTGAGCTTTGTCTAGTTCATCTAGATCCTTCACAAGTTTCTCATGATCAACCCCAAATTGGGCCTTTTCCTTTGTAAACACTTTATTCTTAGCCCTAGCAAGATCTCTAGCTTTAGTGAGCTTGTTAATTTTATCTTGAGGCTCTTCAATATTTTCTAACCTCTCTTCAAGAGAATCTATGGTTTCTTGACATTCCTCAAGAGCATTTTTAAGAGCATGGATTTCGAGAGAGTCTTCTCTCTCTATTTGACCCTTTTTCTCAAGCATAGCACTTTGTTGAGCTAAACGAATCATGAGGTTTGAAACATGCTTTTTAGTGTTACCTTGTAGGTTGAGAATGAAATCATCAAAATCAAGCATTTCTTGTTTCACTTTTAGACTAGCATCATCAACCCCTAGTTCACTAGATATGTTAGGCATAGAGGGGTTAGGAGATGATACCTCGGAGGATTTAGCCATGAGGCAACTTTCTTCCTCCACAAGGATGACCTCATTGGGGGATTCACTTGGTGATGAAGAATTAGTGGAGAGGAGGCAAGAGCGACCAATCCATTGGAGGATGCATCTTCTTCATCATCAACATCATCATCACCAGGAGGTATACTCTTCTTGAGTTGATAGCACGATAGATGTGTCCAAGGAGGACCTTGCCATGAAGCAATGTGCATTCTTGATAGGAGGGTTCTCATTGGGAGATTCAAAGAGAGATGAAGAGGGTATGTTGGTGGTGACGATGGCGGCCAATTCCTTTGAGCTTTCTTCATCTTCATCACCACTAGAACTTTCAACTTCATCGGATGAATATTCTTCCCTTGTAACTAGCACAACTCTTGAGGGCCTCTTGCCCTTCTTGGTCTTGTTGTTGTAGAACTTCTTGTTGGGGGCTTTTGAATACTTGCCCTTGGTGTCCTTGCTCTTGTCCTTGGGAATGAGCCTTCCATTATGAAGCTCTCTATTTTCATAGGGGCATTCGGCAATGAAGTGGCGCTTGTCATCACAATTGTAGCAAGATCTTGTCTTTGGACCAAAGCTAGTGAAACCACTTTTGTTGTTCCTTTTGATGTTGTCTTCCTTGGCCTTGGAGGGATCAACCCAAAAGGATTTTGCATGGAAGGCCATGTGATCATGGTAGTGGCATTGCAAATCTTCCGGATAGGACATACTCCAAGATGCCCTATAAGATTCTTGAGGAATCACTTCTTCACCGGAGTTGACCACAAGGCAAGATTGGAACCTTTTGCCATTCCAAGAGCACGATTGCGAGAATCATGAGAGGTTTCTTCAAGCACCTTGAGAGCTTGCATCTCGTGCACGACTTGTTGAGAGGTGAGAGAGGAATAGCATTCCCTTCCCACAAGAGTCTTGACATCAATGGGAGCAAATGGCATCATGCATTCAATGTACTTCTCCTTGATCCAAGAGTCATTGATGTGGGTGGCACCAATAAGCCGGAAGGCATCGGCAACCGTGACAAGTCTTCCATACATGAGTTCATGATCTTCATCCAGGTAGCCTCAAGAATCCTTCGGCTTTATTCTTAAGAGCATTATACTTGTTCCTCCTTGTGCTCTCACTTCCAATGCAACTAGCGGCCAAGCCGTCCCAAGCTTCCTTGGCGGTGGTGTAGTTCCGGACACGATGCAATTCCGGAGTCCCCACACTAGTTTGAATCATGTGAAGGGCGGTGTTGTTGAGTTGACTATCAACTGCTTCTCTTCTAGTCAACTTGTCGGGGTTGTATGGCTTGAAGCCCTCCAAGATGATTCTCCATAGTTCATTGGAGGCACTACAAACATGAGAGCGGAACTCAAATTGCCAAGTATCGAAATTATCAACGGAAAACTTAGGTGGGTCACCACTGAATGTTTAAATGTGGAAGGGGAACCGGTATATCGGGAGATAGGAAAGGTGGAGCTACTCGATTGTAGCTTTCACCTCCACTAGTTCCCCTAGGAGATGCACTTGTAGATTTGATAGTGTTTAAGTTGTCACCTTCCACGGGTTTGGTAGATGAGGGTAAGTCCGAAGCCTCTCCACCATCTAACGCACCCGTGTCTTTTACCTCTACACTAGGAGCCTTGGGAAGGGCCGGAGCCAAAAGCTCGGCAATCATCTTTTTCATGCTTTCCATTTGGGCTTCCATGGAGGACTTCAACGAATTGAAGTCTTCCATGGAGACCAACTTGGCGGCCACTTCCAAGGGCACCTCGTCCGGCATACTCTTAGGCGGTTAAGCCCGAAATAAGAGCCGAGGCTCTGATACCAATTGAAAGGATCGTATGCCGCACCTAGAGGGGGGTGAATAGGTGCTAACCAATTTTTAGTTCTTTTTCAATTTAGGCTTGACACGAAAGGTAAATTCTCTAGATATGCAACTAAGTGAATTTACCTATATGACAAGGATATCAACTAAGCAAGGTATAGCTACGCAATAGTAGATAGAGTGGGATAGAGGTAACAGAGAGTGGAGCACGCGATGACACGGAGATGATTCCCGTAGTTCCCTTCCTTTGCAAGAAGGTACGTCTACGTTTGGAGGAGTGTGGTTGCTACGCAAGCCAAACCAACAGCCACGAAGGCTTCACTCGGATCTCCTGTGAGCAACGCCACGAAGGCCTAGCCCACTTCCACTAAGGGATTTCCTCGAGGCGGAAACCGGGCCTTTACAAAGTTCTTGGGGCACACATCCACAACCAAATTGGAGGCTCCCAAATCTGTAACAACACAACAAATCAACAAGCATACATCAACAACAACAACTAGGGATCCAAAGAGGAACACTAGCAAGGGGGCCCTCAAGCATAAGAGGGGAAATGAAGAACGCTTCGGTGAGGATGTAGATCGGGGTATTCTCCTTCGATTCTCCAAAGCACAAGTGATTTGGTTGGTTGAGGAGGAGATCCGGCGATTTTGGTGTTCTTGGTGGCTCAGCAATGGAGGATGAAGTTCTTAGGGTTTGAGCAACCTTCCAAGGTAAGTGAAGGGGGGTATATATACCCCACCTACTTTCTGCCCGTTGGAGGAGAAACGCCGCGGTCTGCCGGCCTTGAGACGCCGGCGATGCCGGCCACTTTTCCGATACAGCGGATCGACGGATAGGCCGGCAGATGCCGGGCCAAAGATGCCGGCGAGTGCCGGAGTGTACACACCGAAGCGTGCCGGCCGGAGTTGCCGGCGGTGCGGCCCACGGCCGAGAGACAGACTTCTTCCTTCTTTTCTTTTCTTCCTTTTTGAGTGGGTCGAGATTTTCCGTGGTATCTTTTCCATAACTGTAAACCACTTAGCACACGGTTAAATTGTCACCGGTGTTGTTAACAAACACACAAAACTCAGAGATCATGAAATGTTCTTTCAACTGGGCCAATGTGGTCTAGGAGTATCGTGAGAGAAAGCGTCACGCGCCCTATGAGATGAAAATCCCTCGCACATAAGAGTCCATCAGAAAAAGATGAAACTACATCAAACAAGAGACCAGCAAGTTCCGCTCCACCGTCGAACATGTTGTGAACAATCCCCTGAGCGGCATTGGCGTGATTTCAGTGTTAAAGAAACGAGCATCATCATTCTATTATATGTACATCATCCGCAAACCATGATCCGGGCTTTAACCAATTGCAGGTATCAAGGGCCTTGGAGAAGTTTAAGGCAACATATAAGGACTTCCATATGGTCCATTGCTGGAACAAGCTGAAAGATGCACAAAAGTGAAAGGTAAGCTTTGCGGCCTACGATGAAGCTGCCAAGAATGGGACATCAACAGTTGTCGTTGACGGCGAAGACGCCGATCATGGGCAGAAAACCCTTCCACATCGTCCTCGGGGCAAAAAGGCTATCAAGACCGATCTAACCCAGGAGGCATCAACCCTTGCATTCACGTAGACATTGGAGAAGATGATGGCCGAGAATGAAACCGCCATGGATAGAAAGGACGAGAAGAAGCGTCTGGAAAAAGAGGCGCAACTGCCATCTACCTCAACCTCATAAAAAGGTCATTAAGGTCCAAAGGATGGATGTTGAGGCTAAAAAGGCAGATGCACGAGGTTAAATTGCGTGATGCCAGAAGGATGGACACCGAGGCCAAGACTTGTGGAGAGGACAGAAGGATCATGCAGGCTGACTTGAGTAACATGGACAACGACACCAGTGCCTGGTTCATGAAGAATCGCGCCAAAATTCGCGCGTGAGACGTCGGATCTACGTCGCCATTGTCAAATACCATGGCCTTCTTTTGGACTTAATTTGCTGTTCTGGTCATGTTGTACCTCTTTTGGACTCCATTTTACGCCGTACCATGTGTAAAATGTGATAAACTTTTTGAGATCTCAATTTGAGCCAATATGATAGCTATAATTTCATGCAATTTAATTGTTTAACTTGTTTTCGAAAATTTCTAAACAATAAATAACCCGCGCTCGAAATGCGTCGAACCGAGCCGCGTGACAATTTTCGTATCCGTGAACCAACAGCGTCGGAAATACGTTGGGCCGGTGGAGATGTCATTCGTCTCGCGGAGATTGCCCTGGATGCGGCAGAGCATCTGGCCGCTGAGCCCACACGACACCGCTCCTCATCGCCGAGGCCCGAGGCCTCCGCAGGACGCGTGGCCACCTCGTTGCAAGCCGCGCCTGCTCGAGTCACACGTCTTGGATCCTGCATGCTCCTTCCTCTTCTCGCTGACAACGCCCTCTCTGGCTCCCTCCCACCCGTGATCACCTGCACACATCCAGTGACCTCCCCTCCCTCCGATCGACACACTCCTTTTGTTTTCCGCTTGTTTCCGATGGGATTTGGCTGTGAATGCGTGATGATATTGCGACCCTACGCCATGCTTCTTACTGTTCTTGATTGAACTGAATTTTAGTGAGATCGGTTGCACACAAGGTGTTTGTGGTATTGGCTAAGTGCTCAACTCTTCTTGATGGCTGATTTATTAGGTAAGTATCAGTGTTATCCAGTGCGAATTAACATATGAAGCTCATTCCATTAGTGTTCTCATTATTTGCAAGAAGTTAATTCCTGAACCTCTTTTGGATGTCTCACAGTTGTTAAGCTGCTAATCAATTATTCGTTGCTGCCCAGTCCAGGCTGGGTCGCCATCAAAACTTTGATTAACCGGTCAGCAAGTACTGTGATTCAGTCAAACTTCCTTCCTATTCCACTACGCGTCTGAGTTGACCTGCAGGGTAACAGCAGCTGCAGACCACAAGGATCGACTTCCACATGCTGAGCTTGCTAGCCGCTCATTCTGCTTCAGCTTCAGAAACTACGCTCCCCACTTCGGATCTCATCCAGGTTCGTGCTCTTGCGGTTCTCCTCGTTCTTATCAGTCCAACACTGCTGGGAAGATGCATCATTTATACCGATCCCTGTAAGTTTTTGTAGGAAGACACTTATGCTTTGTTTGCTTCAGATCTCTAAAGAGCTAAGACCACAGTCAGGAGTCAGGAGTCCTGCTCTGCTCTTCTCTACTCCGCATCCACATCAGGTACCGCAGCTCCACATTGATTGAACTAAAAAATAACAGTGAGGAAGTAGGCTACGGTTCCAAAGTTCAACGGTGTGAGTAAACTCTTTTTCAGACGACAATAGTTGCTAAAAATTAAGGAAATATATAACATAAATACGATACAAATTATACCTCCCCTGCAACATCTTGATTTGTTCATGTAATACCCATTTGTAAATACGTTTTATTCCATGTAGATTTCTGCATGAAGTGAGCTGTTTGCCGCAGAATCGCCAAAAAAATCATGTGACTAATATAGCATACAGGTCCTTGTATTTTATTTGCTGTCGAGTTTTCCTGAAAGGATTTTGTGCAAGGTCAGCTAGGAGAAAATCAGTTAAATGGGGAAGAAACGCTGTTCTACTTATAACTTGGTATTTCTCTCCGCTAACTGTCTTCTACTCATTTTCCGACCAGAGAAAGGAATACAATGGACAACACAAGTGGTGCACCAACGCTTATGCCTCTACATTTATTAGAAGAAATTACAAATGATTTCTCCGACGATCAGAAAGTTGGTGCTGGTTCGTATGGAAGTGTTTACAAGGTATGTTTAAAACGTATGTATGGTTTATAGCCAATAGTACCATGTAGTCTTACATGATGGCGTCATACTTGTGCCTGGACGCTGATGTTCACAAGCCACAGTTGATTTGTCCCCAATCGTACTTGTTAGTTACTGCCTTGCATACTTGATCATGCCCTGTTGTGCTATTTTCTTTCCCATCACAAACAAGCTGCAATATACAACAATAGAGGATGTGGACCACTTCATATTCAAACATTACTAAGAATCCTGTTCTGGTTTATACATATTTCAACAGAGGATATTGGTTTTACGAAGGAGAAACTTAAACCATGGATATCCGATATTTAACAGGGAGAGCATAAAAATGGGGAGACCATCGCTGTGAAGCTGCTTCATTACATTCCAGGACTTGATGATGAACAATTTAAGAAGGAGTATCTCAACCTTGCAAGTCTCCAACACAAGAATATTGTGAGGTTAGTTGGCTATTGCCATGAAACTCGACGAGAAATCCTACCGTTTGATGGGAAAATGGTGTTTGCTGAGATGACCAAGAGAGCACTTTGTTTCGAGTATATGGAGAATGGAAGTCTTGACAAGTATCTTTCTGGTATGCTACATTAGGAGGTAGCAAGTTATGCATAATTCTTAACACAAATGTTTTGAGGAAGCTCTTTGTTTATTGATGCAGATGAATTTACTGGACATGATTGGTGCACACGCTATGCAATAATAAAAGGGATTTGCCAAGGATTGAAATACCTTCACGAGGAACTGCAATCTCCTATGTACCATTTGGATATAAAGCCAGCCAATGTATTGTTGGATGACAATATGGTTCCAAAACTTGCGGATTTTGGCTTGTCAAGGCTTTTCAGCGGAGGAAAAACACAAGTGACAAGAAGTGCTTTAGGAACACAGTAAGCTTACTTCATGGAAACTGGATTTAATTTTAACACGAAATGATGTAACACAGTAACACATCTGATGTATTGTGCAGTGGTTACGTCCCGCCGGAATACATTGATGCGGCTGTTATCTCAAATAAGTTCGACATATTCAGCTTAGGTGTTGTAATCATAAAGATAATGACCGGACCAACAGGCTACTTCAGAATTGATGAAATGTCTTCCCAACAATTCATAGAGCTTGTAAGAGAAAATACTTTATTGAGAAAAACAATGTAGATTTCACCCATAAAGCTGCAATCTTGTTGGATATACTAATATGTTTTGTGTCAAAATATTGTAGGTACATGCGAACTGGACAAAAAGGCTCTATGAGACATCAGTGTATCTTTTGGATTCATATTTTGAACAAGTGAGGAGATGCATCGAAATAGCTTTAAGCTGTGTGGAAGCCGATCGATATAAAAGGCCGAGTATAGGCCTAATCGTCAGTAAGCTGAACGAGACAGAGACTATGATACAGTCTCCTGATAAGGACATACGGTCATCGATGTATAAGGTCTAATCACTAATTGCACAATTTATTTATTTTCTATGTTTATTTTCTTGTTTATTTTTACTTACTAAATAAAGTTGAACATACATGCATGTCTATGATGACCAATCTTCAACTGGAGAGTAATAGTAGCCGATAACACATCCCATATAAATGCCCTCAATCAGAATCATTTTCCTTTTTATCATTCTTAATATACCTTAATATAGAATCTAAGTGCCAGAAAATACATTCCAGAGTGGATATACACTACGTCTCATATTGCAATTTTGGATATACTTATATACATTTGCTACAGATTTTAAAAATGCGATGTACATATGCAAAGAATTACAGGTGAGTCCATTTATTGATATTACTCCTTCCATCCGGAAATATTTGACATCGGATTTGTCTAGATTTGTATGTATCTAAACACGTTTTTAGTGTGTAGATACATGTGTATCTAGACAAATACGAGTCACTATTTCTGGACAAATGAATGTAGTCATATTTAGAAATACCTTCACATTTCTATATATAAAGGAGTTTGTTGAAAAATTCGTACATCCAACCAATAAAGTATTGTATATATGCTACATAAATAGTCTTGTATACTGTATAGTTACTACAGATATATACTCCCCCTATAATAGGTACTGCCTCGATTAGATCAAACACATGTGGCTGTAACTATACCCGATAGTAGGAGAAAGTCTTATTATAGGTTGAAAACAGTCTTCCCATTTGGGGAAATAGTCATTCTATATATAGGAAAAATATCACTGTGAGCCATAGTAGTTATTAATTTATTATTGACATATATTTAAAATGATAAGGGTGTAATCAATTCATCTATATGGTATATGAGGAGTGGGGGTACATACTACCAGGAGTATAAAACCATTATTTACGACTTTTGGGTAGACCAGGTATATTTGTTTATCATTTTCTAAGATACTCAAATACAAACTAGTTGAAAAACTGCAAGTAATTCATTTTTTTGGTAGCTAGATATTTTTATGAAAGTGTGCATACTTTAAATCTACGGAAGTTTATTTCTTGTAGATCTTCCATTGCATTTCCATCGAGAGTGAGTTGATGGATAACCCACTGAACAAATTAAGATCGTACCCTCTGCATGTAAATGATAACAGAGGTAGGTCTCATAAGATAACACATTCGACCATTTGCAAGCCAGAGGATGATACAGCAACATTTGAGGTCAGTTGGCCTTTTAGGCACTTGAACTTGACTCATTATCAGTTACATACGAGGATATTGTTTGATATTTCTTCCTTTGTTGCACGCATACTTTTCTGGGAGGCAATCCGGCCGAAAATTATGGTAACATAAAATCTTTTAAATTGATCTGGCTTCCATCTTGCTTATTTGTCGTGAACTAATTTGTTGTCTGTATCAGTACAGATTATAGACTGCAC